>NC_000080.6:56649944-56977444 GCF_000001635.26 Mus musculus | reverse complement strand
TCATGTGGTGGTGGCACACACCTTTAATCCTAATCAGAGGCAGAGGCAGACAGATCTCTGGGTTTGAGACCAGCCTGGTCTACAGAGAGCGTTCCAGGACAACCAGGGCTATACAGAGAAACCTTGTCTCAATGGAAAACAAACAAACAAAAAAACTTAAGTTACACTGCTAAGTTTCCATTACTGTGACATTTCCAAGATAGGTTCCAAATGGGGTCTCCATTCGAGGGTATGCTCTCAATGACCTGCCTAGGTCCTACCTCCTAAAAGTCCCTCCACCTTTCAACAGCACCACAGTTGGGAAAGCAAGCCTTTAGAACAAGGCTGTAATATACAAACCTACTGTCTGAAATTCCATCACACACACACACACACACACACACACACACCACTCAGTAACTTTTCCTGAGAGTTCCAGTTCTCTATTTCTGTCTCCTTAGTCTTTTACCTGTACTCTCTGTCTCTGGACTGTCCTCTCTTCAGCCAATCTTGAGCAAACTGCCCAGGTTCATATTTTAAGGCCTCATTTTGAAGTTACTCACTACTGTGGTTTCAATGTGAAAGTTCCCAAAAGGCTCTTGGTCCTCAGCTGGTGACACTGCTTGGGAAAGCTTATTCTAACTCAGTCAAAGAGGATACTCATCAAGGTGGATAAGACACAGTAGCACCAAAAAAAAAAAAAAAAAAAAAGACACAGTAGCAGTGGCCAGTAGCCACTGGTCACATTGTATCCACTGGACTGGGATACAAAATTTCAAGGTTCACTGTCAGTGGTCCACTTTCTCCCAGTAATCAAAATTAACCAGGATAATATGACTTCACTAGAACCCAGCAATCCTACCAAAGCAAGCCCTGAGTATTGCAACATTGATGAAGCACAGGAAAAAGTCTTTTAAATAGACTTTATGAATAAGATAGAGGTCCTCTTCTTGGCCCTGGCATTCCCCTGTACTGGGGCATATAAAGTTTGCAATACCAAGGGGCCTCTCTTCCCAATGATGGCCAACTAGGCCATCTTCTGCTACATATGCAGCTAGAGACATGAGCTCCGGGGGGTACTGGTTAGTTCATATTGTTGTTCCACCTATAGGGTTGCAGACCCCTTCAGCTCCTTGGGTACTTTCTCTAGCTCCTCCATTGGGGGCCCTGTGTTCTGTTCAATAGATGACTATGAGAACGCCCCGGCCAAGAAGTGGGAGTGGTTGGGTAGGGAAGCAGGGTGGGGGGGGGGTATAGGGGACTTTTGGGATAGCATTTGAAATGTAAATGAAGAAAATATCTAATAAAAACTTTGAAAAAAAAGAACATTTAAGTAACATTTTATTAGGAATTATACTACATAGCTGCACATGATTTGAATATAAACTAAACTCCAAACTTAAGCACTGCAATAATCCTCACACTGTTTGTAGAGAAAATCTATTTCCCTTATAATATCTTATTTCACCATGCCCTCAAAATCCTCTGAATCTTTACTATCCTAGATCTTGATAGATCTAGGTCCTTTAAGTAAAGAGGGAGTAATCCCTTAGAGAAATCTGAAAACACGAACAGTGGAAGGAAATGGATAAAACAGTTCAAACTGGAAACTGGAAATAGATTCAATAAAGAAAACCCAAACTGAGGGAAGCCTGAGAATGAAAAATTTAGGAACCTGAACAGGAACCTCAGAGGCAAACCTCACCAACAGAACACAAGAGATGGAAGAGAGAGTACTGGGCATTGAAGACACTATGAAAGGAATGTATACTTCAGTCAAAAAAATGCTAAATCCAAAAACTCCTGGCACAAAACATCCAGGAAATCTGGGACACCATGATGAGACTAAATCTAAGAATAATAGGTAGAGAAGGAAGGAGAAGAAACCCAGGTCAAAGACACAGAAAATACTTTCAACGAAATCATAGAAGAAAAATTCTACAATCTAAAGAAGATAATGTTTATTAAGGTACATGAAGCATACAGAACACCAAATAGACTAAACCAGAAAAGATGTTCTCCATAATACATAATAATCAAAACTCTAAATGTATAGGATAAGCTATAAGGGGAAAAGACCAAGTAACAATATGCAAAAGCATCCCTACTAGAATAACACCTGAATTCTCAAAGGAGACTCTAGAAGCCAGCAGTGCCCAGACAGATGTTCTTCAGACTCTATGAGACCATAGATGCTACCACAAAGTATTATACCCAGCAAAACAGTTGCTCACAGTAGATGGAGAAAACAAGACATTCCATGATTAAGCCATATTTAAGCAACATTTATCTACAAATCTAGCCCTAGAGAAGGGTGTGAAAATGAAAACTCCAACCTCACAGGAATCAACAAACACTGTTCAGTGATATCCCTCAACACCAATTGTCTCAATTTCCCAATAAAAACATAGACTGTGTGGTTTGAAAAGGAGTGACACACATAGACTTGTGTATTTAAATGCTTGGCCCATAGGGAGTGGCACTATTAGGAGGTGTGGCCTTAAATTGGAGTAGACTTGGCCTTGTTGAAGGAAGTGTGTCACTGTGGAGGCTGGTTTTGAGGTTTCATATGCTCAAGCTAGACCTAGTGTGGCAGTCCCCTTCTACTGCCTGGAGATCAAGATGTAGAACGCTCAGCTCCTTCTCTAACATCTTGTCTAACTGTAAACTGCTGAGCTTATTGCATTAATGATAATGGACTAAACCTCTGAAACTGTAAGCCATCCACAATTAAGTATGTTTTTCTTTATAAAAGTTGCCATAGTCAAGATATCTCTTCACATCAAAAGAAACCCTAACCAAGACAGGAGTTGGTACCAGGAACTGGGTATTGCTGTGATGTGCCTGACCATGCTATTGTTTAAAGGAATGTGGATTAGAAAAGCAGTTGAACCCTTTAGTGGGAAGTAATGGACCATACTTGTAAGTGCATGGAAGACAGTGGTGCTGAGGGTGATTTGCACTGTGGGGACCTGACTCAGAGATTTCAGAGGAAAAGAATATTTGTATGTGGCCTAGAGATTGTTCTTGTAATATTTTGGCTAAGAATGGCTGCTTTTTTCCTTGTTTGAAAAGTCTGCCTGAGGTTAAAATGAAGAATTTTGGGTTAATCTTAGCAGAAGGAATCTCAAAACAGCATAGTATTGACTCTGTTGTGTGGTTCTTAGTGTTCTGCAGATCTATAAGGAAAAGGAGCAAGCTGAACAAGGAAAACTACAAACTGTACAATTTGAGGAGAAAGAAGGCACTAGAAAGTGGAATGGAGCTAAGTCAATGATCAAGGAAATTTTTTAAAATTAATAAAAAGCCTGATGTTCCATCTCCAGCAAGCAGCAAACTTAGCAGCTTCAGCCACATGGTTTTGGCTTTAGAGTCAAGGATAGAAGAAAGGAGCTATGGAATCTCCCTCTGTTACTAAGAAAAGCCACTGATGTCAGGCATGTGTCAGGGATATCCCTGCATGGAGGCTTACAGAGGCCATTGTGTGAAGCTGTCAAAGTAAAGCCTGGATTGGCTTGGAGACTCCAAGATGTTAGAGATGCCAGTGTCATTGGATGCCTGCTGAGAAATGATGCTAATGGGGCTAATGGAACCAGCCAGGAGAAAGAAGTGTGTTGCAGTCAGCAGAGCTGAAAAGAGCTGGAGATCTGGAGTGCTCTGACACCAGACATAGAGATGCAGAATTTGGGGTTTGCCCAGCTGGTTTTCAGCCTTGCTCTGGTTCAGTGTTTCCTCAGTATTCTCCCTTTCCTCCCATCTAGAACAGTAATGTATATCCTGTGCTCTTGTATGTTGGAAGTATGCGATCTGCTTCTTCAGTTTGATTTACAGGAGATTACTGTTAAGAGATTGCGTGAGTCTCAGAAGAGACTTTGAACTTTTAAACAAGGTTGAAACTGTTAATAGGCTATGAAGACTTTTGAAGACGATCTGAATGCAATTCTGCATTATGGTATGACTACAAGCCTATAGGGCTAGAAAGTGGAATATGGTGGTTTGAATAGGAATTCCCTCCATAGGCTCAAATGTTTGAGAGCTTGGCCCATAGGAAGTGGCACTATTAGAAGGTGTGGCCTTGTTGAAGAAAGTGTGTCACTAGGCTTTGACGTTTCACCTCAAACACCTTAACATCAAGAATGAACATCACATCAGGGTTAAAGGATGGAAGAAGATATTCCAAGCAAATAGATCTAAGAAGCAAGCTGGTGTAGACATTTTAATAGGCTTCAAATCAAAACTAATCTGAAGGAATAGGGAAGGACACTGCATACTCATCAAAGGGGGAAAAAAAATACCAAGAGGACTTGAAATTCATAACATCTGTGCACCAAACACAGGGACACCCAAGCTTGTAAAAGAAACACTACTATATCTTAAATTACATATTGACCCTCACACACTGATAATGAGAGAATTCAATAATTGACTCTCACCAATAGACAAGTCACCAAGACACACACACACACACACACACACACACACACACACAAACTAAACAGAGAAACACTTGAACTAATAAATGTTATAAACAAAATGGACCTAAAAGATATTTACAGAACTTTTCACCCAAATACAAAAGAATAAGCCTTCTTCTTAGAATTGTATGTAATTTTCTCCAAAATCGACTACAACCTGGATACAAGGCAAGTTTTATCAACAGGTAAGTAGAAAACTGAATTAAGACCTTGCATCCTATCTGACAACAATGGATTATAGCTGGATATCAGAAACAATAGAAAACTGACAAACTCATGGAAACTGAATAATTCATTACTGAATAAAAATGGGTCAAGGCAAAAATTAAATACGTTCCGTAATTAAGTGAAAATGAATACACAATGTACCCAAACTTACGTGGCACAGTGAAGGTAGTTCTAAGAGGCAAGTTCATAGCACTGAATATCTACACAGAACAACAACAACAAAAAAAGAGTGATCTTATACTAGTAATGTAATAAATAGTAGACCTGAAAGATCTGAAGAAGGAGGGAGAGGAGGAGGAAAGGGACAAGAAAGAGGAGGGAAAAGGGGAAGAGGACTCAAACCCAAAAGGAGCAGACAGAAAGACACTGAAAAAAAATAAATTGAAGAAAATATCAGAAGATAGACAGATCTCCCCTACTCATGGGATCAGTAGAACTAATATAATAAAAATGGCCTCCCACCAAAATAAATCTACAGAATCAATGCAATCCCCATCAAAATTCTAACACAATTCTTCACGGATCATAAAAGGGAAATTTTCAGCTTCATATGGACACACAGACATACACACTGCCTAAAACTATTCTGAATAATAAAAGAACTACTGAAAACATTACCAGTTTCAATTTCAAGTTGTCCTACAAAGCTTTTTAATAAAGCATTTGATTAGCACAAAAACAGACATGCTGATCAATGGAATTGAATTGAGACCCAGACATAAATCTACATGCTAATGGTCATTGATTTTTGATAAAGTCAAAGACATATACTATCTTTTTTTTTTTTTTATATAGCATCCTCAACAAATGGTCAAACTGGATGAATGCTTGTAGAAAAACTTAGTGGATCCATGCTACTCATGTACAAAACACAACTCCAAGTGCATCAAAGACCTCAACAATAAAACCAAATATGATGAACCTGATAGAAGAGAAAATGGGGAATAGTCTCGATCTCCTATGCATAGGAAAAGACTTTCTGAACAGAACACCATTAGCACAGACACCGAAATCAACAATTATAAATGGCACCTCATGAAACTGCAAAGCCTCTGCACAGCAAAGGATACCATCATTTGGACAAAGCAGCGGCCTACGGAATGGGGAAAGAATTTCCCAAACTACACATCTGATAATACCCAAAATATATAAAGAACTCAAGAAAATAATCCAGTTTTAAAATGGGGTACAGATCTAAACAGAAAAGTCTTAAAAGAGGACTCTCAAATGGCCAAGAAATTTCTTAAAGAAATGTTCAACATCCTTAGCCATCAAGGAAATGCAAATCAAAACGACTTTGAGATTTATCTGACACCTGTCAGAATGGCTAAGATCAATTAGACAAGTGACAGCTCGTGCTGGAGAAACTGTGGCATGAGGGGAACACTCCTCCAGCACTGGTGTGGCAGTTCCTCAGGCTCAGGAAGATGGAACTCAGTGTTCTTTAAGACCCAGTTATTTCACATGAAGTATCTTGGGCATATACATAAAGGACACTTCATCCTATCACAGAGACAAATGTTGAACCATGGTCATAATAGCCAAAAATTGGAAACAGCCTAGAGGTCCATCAACAGAAGAATGGATTTAAAAAATGTGATACATTACATCATGGAGTGTTACTCAGATGTCTAAGAAAATGAAATCATAAAATTTGCAGGTACACGGATGGAACAAGAAAAATTTTCCTGAATGAGGTAACCCGGACCCAGAAAGACAAAGGGGGTATATATACTTACTTACAAGTGGATATTAGCTGTTAAGTCAATGATAAGTGTCCATAGAACCACAGAGGCTAGTTATAGAGTAAGGAACAGAGCCAGATAGATGAGAGAAAAGGGAGATACAATGGATAGTTATAAATGGGTGGGGAACTGGAATGAGAGGATCAAGTGGGGAGGGGGAGCAGCAGGGGAGGGGGAGACCAGAAAGGGAATGCAGAGGAAAATGTTTCTCCTTGTGGTTCCAGTACAGGTTCTTTCATGCTTTAACAAAGTACTGACTCAGAACACTTAAGATCTAAAGTAGACTGTTTTACTGATAATCTGAATGAGGACTGTCTGGAATCGTTCCTGTTTTCCTCACCACCAGTCTCTGTGCCCCCCTTTTTGCCTCACTTCCCTGACATACTGCAGTTCACCAGAATGTGTTTCTGTCAGCCTTTCATGACTGTGCCCATGTCTGGCTGCAGCCTCTTTTATTGTGTTTCGTTGAAAGCTTGGCCACATGATGGTCTCAGACGGTTCATTCAACAGGACGGAGAAGCTTCCGGGCCAAATCATCAGACTCCAGGGAAAGAAGAAACAAGAAGACAGATATTTTAATGTAACTACGTTTGAGCTCAGGTTTGGCTCCCAGTAGAAATGTGTGTGAGTAAAACTTATCTCGGTTTTGAGGGTTTCTAGAATGCACTACAGAGCTGGGATTTGGTAACAAAATAAAACCGCTTCCCTTTTCTTCTGTGCCCCTTTTGATCACATCACTCAGAAAAATCCATTATGAGCAAAGCAAAAGGTTTTCCTTCCTTCCATGTCGGGGTATGGAGAATACTGCTAAAGAACGCGTGGCAGGTACTCACAGGCATCCACATGAAGGCACGAGCTGCTAAACCTCTGGTTCACCTTTGTGTTGGAACCGTTTTCTTAGCCCAAAGAGCCAGCTTGAGCTGATTCAGAGTGCTCGGGGAAACAGCAGAGAACAATACATCTCAAATTATAGAAAAATTCAGGGTTAGTAGAAAGGGCAGTGTTGTTCTTGCAACGGTTCAGCGGCTAGAGAATCCTGTTTCCGTAATAATAACAGCTACAGCCTTGCCCTGCACCTGCTGTCTGATATGGCCCCTGCTGCAGCACCCCATACAGAGCAATAGCCTGCCTTCACCAAGCCCGAGGGCATGAGTGCCAAGTGGATAGGGATGAAATGCTTTTGCTGGTCCTCAGTTCAAAGTGGGAGAACTCAGTGCTAGCTAACACAGACCGATGTCCTAGACTCTATCTTCTGCGGAAGACAGGTCCTGGGCCTTTATTTGTTGTGTGGGCGGGATCCCGAGCCACCTCCCTTAAAGACCCTCAGGCAGAAGCTGAACTTGCCTTTCCCAGCCTCCTTTTCCACACCAAGCAACCCAGATCAGCTTGTCTAGTAAAACCTAAATATATGCTGAGAAAAGTGGTTTTATACTTATTTATCTTTCATGTGGGGGGGTCAGAATGGGGTCACATGTGAATCATGAGAATGTGGAGGTCAGAGGATAACTTGGTTCTCCCTACCACGTGGGTCCAAGGGAACAAAGTCATGTCGACCACCACCTTTATTCCCTCAGCCTTCCTGCCTCCCCAGGAAAGTGATCTCAAGAGGTACCAACTACTGCAGCTGCTTAGCCATCAACTCTACTCATGACCAGCCCTGCTCGCAGGTATTCTGAAATACTACTGTGCAGCTTCCTCACTGCTGGCTGCTGCTGAGTTTTGGCAGGAAGGACTCTTGTGGGAACCTGTACTTAAATCCCTTGTCCTCAATAGATGCCATGCTATCAGCCTCTCAAAATCCTAAATTGCTAAATGTTTTAATCCTACAAACTCCATCAGCGAGACACAGCAAAGAAGTAGCCAAGGCCAGCCCTGTGAGGCTCACTCTCTAAAGACACCTGCTGCCTCTGGTCCCTGAGAATGAGGCAGACCAGAACACCAAGCCCAAGGCACGCCAGGGAGCTCCCTTCCTTCTACAGGACTGGCAGTATGCGGCACTTAACAGGTAGAAAGCACCTTGCCTGACTTTGAGAGGCTGGGCTTGGCTCCACGCAGGGCTCTTGCAGGCTATGAGGTACCACTCTGCAAGAGCCCTGGACCAGGGAGAGGCTAAGGCCACTGGAAGCAACTAAACAGTCCTCCCTCACACACTCATCCATGCATCTTTAGTCAGCAGCTGTGAACTGCAGGCTTCTGGTTACGGGATCATCAAACCCCCACATCACTCTTCCCTCAAGCTCCCCTCGTTCTTTTCTTTTATTCTTGAGGGTGGTGGTGGTGGGGTATATGTGTAAGACAAAGATCTCAGTTTATAACCAAGGCTAGACTCTACCTCTCAATCCTCCTGCCTCAGATTCCCAAACGCAGGGACAGGGGTCCAATCATCACATTTGGCGTTCTACTCACTCTTCATGGGCTGTGATTTCACCATACACCACAGTTGCTTGTAAGGAGTTACCCAGACTGAAGTGACTGAAGACTCAGCTTTTTCTTTCCTCCTTTCTCTCAGTGCTAAGCCAAGGTAGAACTCAAGCCTAGTATATGTGCTAGCACTCTACCACAGAGCTCCATCAGCCCCTCAAACTAAATGTCTATCTCTATCAATAAATCTATATGGGGAAAAAATCCACTAAAACCTAAAAGATAATGCTGAGATGGGTTTGTATGTATTTGGAGCAAGACTTAGCAGAGATTGAAACACTTGAAGCTGATGGTAGCTGGTGGCCTCGGCAGGCCCCATGGTAGCATGCCTAAATCTACCCATGACTAAACCCACAGTGGCAAGGACCAACACCATGCACTCTCTTGGACCCTGGATCCACAGACTTTTGTTAAGAGAAATCACAATTTAATAGCCCCTTCTGGTCTTGCCACACTATTAAGCTTGGGGACTTAACAATGTAAACTTTTATTGTACTTTTGCATTCAAGGCCAAGCTGAAATTTCTTTCTCCCTGTGGTGTGTGTGTGTGTGTGTGTGTATGTGTGTGTGTGTGTGTGTGTTTGTGTGTGTGTGTTTGTGTGTGTGTGTGTGTGTGTCAAATCCCAGCAACCACATGGTGGCTCACAACCACCTGTAAAGTCTGAAGACAGCTACAATGTACTCACATTGATAAAATAAATAAATCTTAAAAAAAAAAAAGAAACTAGCTTTTGTTACAGGGGTAGAGATGTTTCTTAAAGAGCAAGTAAAAAATCACAAGGCAAACAATGCTACAATAGAAAACATAGTTCAGGAGAGGGACTTCCAACAACTAACATTAACCCGACAGCTGATGGTACAACCTCAGTCCATGCAACTCTGTATGGAAAGGGATCAATCTGCAACATAAGGATATACTGAGAGGTAAATAAAACAAGAGTATAAGTAAACAAGTAAACAAAGAAAGGAGGAAGAGAAAGAAATAAATTGTAAAAAAGGAAACAAAACAGAAAATTGTTACTATTGCCTTTCAAGAGAGGAATGCACTTGACTCCTGACTTGCCAGCAGTCAGTAACACTACCCATTCGAGAAGACATTTTTATTAAAGATGAGACCCAACAGATAAACATTTGCAACCAACCACTTCCGATAACAAAGTATTGGCTTTGACCCCCACTTAAACAAAATGAGCAGTCCTGTCAAATAAAGGGCATTCCATTGGGGCTTTAATAGAATATAGTGATTTTTCTGTAAATTTTCATCTTGCAGTAGAAGCCTTGTGGGAATTCTATTAAGTACCTCATAATGTCATCATAAGTACCTTATTTTTTTTCCTATTGTTTCTTTCCTAGAGCCTAGCATATTCTCTGGTCCTTTACAGATGTTTATAGATGAGAGCACTGTGCCTTGGTGCTAGCAGTGGTGGCAGTGACTGAGCCCTCCGTGTGTGGCTATCACTGGCTCTCCTGTGACCACTTACCACCTGCCTCCTAGCTTCCAAAGCTTCTTGCACACCTATTATTTTTGGCATACACACACTTGCCATTTTGTATCAAGAAGAGTTCTGGGTTCTAGGTCACTTGGACTTCCTGCTTCACACCTGGCTGAACTGTACAGTGGCTCCAGAGCACACTTCTAAAGCCCCAGATGGCATTTCTGCCATTGGCTTGTGTGACACAGGCCTTTAAATTGTGAGTGATAGCACCACCTTGCAGGTGGTATTACACTGGAATGATTGCTCTTAAACCCACAGGAATTTTGACTGGTGTCAGGGAGCCTCACACTTTAGGGCAAACACTCTAGCTTTGGTGAAAAGCACAGATGTAACAGCATAAATATGGCCCAGGTAGAGCTCAGGATAGTTAATTTAAGTGGAATAAAACGTAGGTGCAGAGCACTGCCTCTGTACTAGGCTTTCAGACTGACATCATAAAAAATAGTCTAACCCAGAACAGGAAGGGTTAGATGGGCTTTGCTGAGAATATTTTTATCTCCCTCTAACTACACGCCCTGTTCCTTTAAGGATTTGTGGCTGATTTTGACTAGGTTTCTAACCAATGTTACGAACACAGCTCCTCTAAAGCCCATGCAGACTACTAACCAGGTGCCCACATCTGGCCCCAGACCCCAACTCTCTTGTATTGAAATGGAAGGCCTAGAACTCAAAAGGCAGCAGGAGAGTAGCAGCATTCAGGATGAGTCAGCAGAGACCCAGGTAAGACACAGATGCTCACAGGCACATTCTTATACATCATTCCAGTCTACTTAAAAACCATTATTCAACAAACATTTTTATGTGCACTAGTGTTTTGCATACCTGTATGTCTGTAAGGTTGACAGATTCCCTGGAACTGTTGTTAGACAGGTTTGAACTGTCACGTGTATTCTGGGAACTGAACCAGGATCCTCTGGAAGAATAGCCAGTTCTCTTAACCACTGAGCCACCGCTACAGTCCTGCAACATGTATATTTACACCTAATACGTGCCAGAACTTTCCTAGGTACTTTCGATGGGGAGTGGGGGGATGACTATACCCCCATTACATTACATTCACACAAAGTATAATGTATACTCTGCTCTTGTAGCAAGGAGACATTTAAAAAAGAATGGGACAGACATGTACAAATAAATCTCTGAAGACAGAAATCTCACATCTGGGAGATTTTCTCTGCTATTTCCATCTTGCATTTCCTTCTGGACAGAACTGGAAACATGTCAGTAGAGATGCCTGGAATTTCAGTCAGATAGAAAGAGCTGGTTTCACTGTGAGCTGGTACTAGGTATAGTGCTTCACTTAAAGGCCCAGGTGCCCATCTTAGCCAACAGTCTCCCCAGCTACAGACCGTATCCTGGAGAGGAGGGGCCAGGCTCTATGTCCCATTCCATTCTCAGCATGTGACCAAGTCCCTGCAGGATGGTCAGTTTGTTGAATAGATGATTGGATCCTGTGAAAATAGCTCTCCACAAAGGTATCTTGCTTACATACTTAGGCTACAAATGCTCAAAAGGGTGGAAAGTTATTATTACATTTTAGTAATTCTGAATTCAATGGTGAATCTAAAGTTATCACTTGTATATTTTATTCCTATTTTATGCACTCTTAAAATCCAAGTGGGGCCAGGTGTAGTGGCATATTCCTTTAGTCCCAGAATCTGGGAGACTGAGGACGGTGGATCTCTGAGTTAGACAACAGCCTTGTCTACATAGTGAGTTCTAGGACAGTCATAGGTACATAGTAGACTGTATAAACAAAACCCAAATGCAAATTTTACAAATTTATCTCTACTTCTCCCTCAACAAAAAAAAAGCCTAAATATTTTACTAAAAATACCAATCTATTACATTTATCACCAATCCCTTATTAATAATACTTAAAAATTCTGAAAAAACTTTTTCCCCCAAGTCTGTGACAGAGATGGACTTACACTGTGTACACATAGCTTATGCCAGTCACATTCTTGGTTCTTTTTTTTTATTATTTTCTTTATATACATTTCAAATGCTATTCCAAAAGTTCCCTATACCCTCCCCCCACCCTGCTCCCTTACCTACCCACTCCCGCTTCTTGGCCCTGGCATTCCCCTGTACTGGGACATACAAAGTTTGCAATACCAAGGGGCCTCTCTTCCCAGCGATGGCCGACTAGGCCATCTGCTACATATGCAGCTAGAGACATGAGCTCTGGGGGTACTGGTTAGTTCATATTGTTGTTCCACCTATAGGGTTGCAGACCCCTTCAGCTCCTTGGGTGCTCTGTCTAGTTTCTCCATTGGGGGCCCTGTGTTCCATCTTATAGATGACTGTGAGCATCCACCTCTGTGTTTGCCAGGCACTGGCATAGCCTCATACGAGACAGCTATACCAGGGTCCCTAATAACAAGGTGGTGCCCCAACCCCATTAACATCAATCTACAGCACATAATTCACCCGTAAAGAGCCTATATTACAAGATTCCCAAGGACTTTAAATATAGTATGAATACCACAAACACAAATAGATACCATGCTGTGCTCTACTGCCACCTTCTGACAGCAACTTAGAACTACAAAATTGTGCATTTGAGAGAGGCAAACCCTGTTTGAAGTAGTTCTGATAGATGAGACACTACCTCAAATGAGCAACAACAAACTATTAACATGTGATCAGTGTCTGAATGTTTTATATTGTATAGAGCTAAGAACTCACTATGACTTAGTGAGCTGAGTTTATTCCAAAAGCAATTGCTGTGGAAATCCCTCTACCAGTGTAGAATAACCTGCAACATGTTGCACATTGTGTGTTCCACTTACTGTACAGAACTTAGAAACTGGATTGCTTTTGATTCACTGTAGCCAAGGTCCTTGTAGACATGGCTAACGCCTGGTAAATATTACAGGTCTGTGGTTGGGAGCTACTTCATACTCATACACTGGGTTGGGCTGAAAGCTATAGACCAGGGCTGATACCATCACTGTCCAGAACTACTCTGACCATTTCTACTGGAGCACCTGCAGTCACAGGACAATCTACACCACATTCACAGGCAGTGATGGTCTCTTAAACAAATGTAGAGCACAGCAGCAGCCTTTGGGAGTACTTCTATCTTGTTCACAGCCTTCTGAAGATGGAGAGTGCATCCATTATGTAGGTGTATCTTGTTTAGAAGTACTTTGACACACTTTTCTACGTACCCTGGAGAGCAGCAGTTCTGTAGTACACACACATACAAAAAAACCGTGTAAAAAGCTGGGCCTAGTGGCGCACTGCTTTGATCCTACTACTCAGGAGGCAGAGGCAGGCCAGCAGCCTGATCTATAGTGCAAGTTCCAAGACAGCCAGGGTCACACGAAGAAACCCTGTCTTGATAAATCAAGAGAAAAAAGGGAAGTGTGTAGTAAACAGTTGTGTGTTAATATCACTGTGCAGTTTTGAGTTGGACTTTAAAAACTGATATGGTTTCTGTACTAAAGCTGTTTTAGACCTTCCCCATCTCCAAGAAAACATACTAAGTGAATCACAAGGATCGACTGTCAGTCTGTGAGGTGCATTGTAACCAAGCTCAATTTGCTACTCGAGAATCAGAAACGCAAGCAGTACTGGGCTTTAGAAACCTCAAGCCCTGCCATTCTTACTGTCACTGTGCTTCGAGAGAGAGAGAACATGGTCAGTTTGGAGCTCAGCTGTGATACCATGGCCTGTGGCTCTCCAGTCCCACACGAGCTGAGATGTTTGGCAACACACGATCAATCTGGAGTCTGTAACGATTCCGACACTCAAAGTGTTTGTGTGTTGTCATGACGGCCCTTCAACAGTTTTGGATTTTTAAGACCATCGCAGATCTCAGATTTTCAAACTAGGAATGTTCAGTTAGTCACTTCTGTCCACAAGTTAAATCTTAAACTTGTATTTTGGTCTAAATCCATCAGCTTGTGATTCGGTAATGAGGCTGTCCCCTGCCTTTTATTATAGGACATTTTCCTACCCAATTCATCTCACCATGCGGTAAGCACAGTGGTTTATGATTATCCATCTTCCAGATGAAGATGCAGAGTAGCTGTTTCTACTCCCAGCCCCTTAACAAGACATTGACCTGTTGTAGATAGAAGCTTCCAAACTGGTGACACTCTGCAATTGGTGTAATCCCAAGGACACAGCAGAAAAGAATTAGTAAACTTGAGCAAACTTCAGTCTAAACATACATAATGGCTTGTCAGGGGTAAAACTGATAATTCTGCAATTAAGTTAGTGAAATTTGTTCTTTAAAATGCTTTCACCCAGACACGAAAGTCATGTCTTTTTGTTTTTTTGAGAGAAACTAAAGAAACTTACAATTAATGGTAGCTTAGAACAAAAGCAGAGCCGTGTAATGATACCCCCCTTGAAAATAGCTGGCCAGATAAAAACATTAATGTTTAGTAATTTATGACTGTATTTAGGATATTTAAGACATTTAGGACCACAGACTGAGTGGCACCTATGGTAGGGAAATGCAAACTCAAACTTGCCATTTTCTGTCCTCTCCAGCGGGACTGTCCTCTCTGCTCCATATAATGAGTCACCCCGGTTTGCAAACCACAATTGGCCAAGACAAAGGGAAGCCAGAAAAAGCAGTGTAAATTAGAAAGCATAGGACAATATGCACCCTTCTCCTATTTCAGTATGAACACTCCAATAACCACTCCATTTCATGAAAGAAAAACATGAGTTACAATTTGAGTAAAAAGTACTTTTATGGGGAAAAAAAAAGACTGAGCGTCTTGCCTAGAAAAATCCTTTAATATCTCATGTTACCTAATACAGTAAAAGCCTTTTGAAATGCGTTAAGGATTCAGTTTGCATGGGAAATCCACCTGCCTCAGAATAGCTAGTCATCTTTTTCATTGAACGATTTTAAGTGGCAAAATCGTTCAGAACAGAAAAATATAGTATCTTCAATAGACATCTCAAGACAATAAAGTTATATTTACAGGATGCTGTCTATAATCAGAAGTCACCAAGAAATAAAAATAAACTATCATTTCAATGTCCTTTCTCTCAGCAGTTAGTTATGGCCACACACTAAAGACAGCCAAGAATCAAGGAAATGTGTTCCAGGTGAAATAAATTTCCCAGAACAATTCTCATAAAATAGTTTGTTTTTCTTTCCCCCTGAGAATCAAGTAGATCAATCATTGGATTGCATGAGACAAAGGCAAGCTCTAGATCCTCTATCATGTACGATCAAACTTCTGTAGGCATTTCTGCTTAGAAAAGCTAAAATGTACAAACAATAAAAACTAAATAGCAAGACACGGTGCTTAGTAGTACCACGGCAGAAATTTATGGTATTGGTAAAATATACATGTGACATTTGTGGGTAAATTTATTGCTTTTTTTTGATGGGCTATAGCACCACTCTGAAGAATAGAAGATGGTTAGGATTAACCAGTCTTTAATCACAATATGCATTTCTAGTAAAAGTGCTTCAGAAGGCGCGCTGAAAAGCCAAGAAACATCTGCATTCTGTTGTTAAGTGTTTCCAGCTTCACTTAACAGGCGAGGGGCAGGTCTGTCTTAGTAAAGTATGGAGCTGCCACTATCAGTCTGATGATTCAAATAGAAAACCAAGGGACTGAAGTTATTCAAACTTATAAAAATTTAGAACACTATAAATTTTCATGCCAAAAACATTTCAGATAGTTATTGCTTAAACGAGCAGTAGCTATACCTGTGAAATTTTCAAAATCATGATTGAGAAAATTTCTTTACTTGCTAAAATTTATGCTAAAGAAGAGAGAAATTGATAAGGGCTATATACTGTCTAGTCACTATGGAAAACAATTTCCCTCAGAACTATTTTGAAAACTAGTATCACCATGGTGATTTCAGGATTCAGAAATAAGAAGGAAACATCACACATGCTATATACAAAGTCAGCTAAATAACTGATAATTTTCAGATACCACTTTACTCAGTCTTTAGAAAGTATAATTTGAAGTAGATTTCCTTAATCTAAAAGTTATGAACAGATAAACTGCTATGCAGAAGCACAAAAGTATTTTAAATGTAATCTTCTATAAGAAGTAATTAAATTTCAAAGCCAAACAACCTAGTAGCAAGCAAGATTTCCTCTGACACTGGCACTGGCACCATCCACCAGCTTCTGTTTCTTCAGTCTCCTGGACTAGTCAGCATTCTCCATTGGTAATAGCCATAGAACAATGTGACACTGTCTCCCTTCAAGTAGCCTGACTTTCTAAAATGAATATTTCAAGAGTGGCATTTCTAAAAATAATTCTGCCCCACATATGCATGTCACTTCTGGAAGCAGCACAAGACCTCCAGCGAGAGTGGTGACACTCGAGAGTGCTATGCAAGCTGTAATACACCTGGCAGGTGAGGGCCTCAGATGCTGATGGCTGCCGTGGGAAAGAAAAACAAGAGTCTTACACTGTCGCCGGACATTTTACAAAGAAAAATGTCTTAATCTTGTTTTCAAGTTATAGTCACTCTCTCTCTCTCACTCTCTCTCTCTACTTACACATATATACATACTTTTTTTCCTTAAATTGATGGGGTGATGCAGAAAGTCACAAGTGAGAAAAGGACACTAAGTTTTAATAAGGGGAACATAAAGTTGTTTTCACCAGCATAAGTTCACATTACAGAACACCAGTATCAACAGCATTCTCTTGTCTATTTTTGGTACAGAAGATGGTATCTCTCTACATAACCTGCTAAGGCTTCAGTAACTAAAACATAAAACAAACAAACAAAAAACCCAGCCTATTAGTTTACAGTTTATTTTAAAAATTCTGAAAGACACCGCAAGTTCTAAACTTGAGTAGTGCTACCCATACACAACCATCTGGTCAGGAACGCATAAAGCCCGCCCTCTGCAGGGAGCTTTGCAACAGCAGAGCAGTGCAACAAGAAAAACTTATACATGGCACATTCTCTTCTTATTTGTAATGTAAAAAGTTACAAACATACCTAATCAAATAAATAATAATAAAAAAGAATTTGATGTATTTGTTAAGTATCCTAAAACCACTACATAGAATAATGGCAACTTTCACACACAGATTATTTACATGGTAATACCCAGTGTGGGTACATTGCTACAAAACTCAGAACAGAAGGAGTAAACTTAAAATGTTTTCCTGTAAAGATCTAGCAGCATGACTATCTAATGCTGTGTTATCCCATTGCTTCTGAAATGGTCCTTTTTAGTCTGTGTCTTCATCCAGTTCATAATTGTCTTTATCATAAATATCTTTTACTAGAAGAACCCGTACAAGCATATTTTCCAAGGTGTTCCGGTCCAGGGAAGTAGATGTGTACCAGACAGGGCTATCTGTAGAACTAGAACATTCTGGTTGTAAATAAAAAACATCCATTCTCTGATTAAGGTTCTGTGGACTTTGGAGGAAAAAGAAAAAGAAAAAAGGTCAATTTCACAAAACATAACAAAATTCCCAGCAAATTTACTTCTTTTAAGAATAACTCAGCCCTAAACAATAGATGTACTCAGAGCCTCTGCTTCATTAACTGCAATAATATATCAGTAAGCTGCTCTCTTAAGTTTTTATGACAAAGGATTAGTTCCCAAATATAATTGAAATTCTTATTTCATAAATCCAAGACTCCATTAATATATATACTATCATTTTAGTCATTATTGTAATTGTGCCAATTACAATCTCAATCACATTAAGTGTGTATGTCCATTCAGGAAAAAGGAAATGTGAAAAATGTGACCTAAAATGATGAAAATATATAACACAAAAAAAGTCTTACTGCACTAGAAAAAACATCAAATTCCAAAAAAGGAATTCACACACACCTGGCAAATTGTTACCGGCACTGGAAATCCACAAAACTAAACTGATGGTCCAGAATAGAGCTGAAGAAAGCTACCTTTATGCCACAGTTAGATACATAGTCATGTTAGAGGTGACATTCATGTTTTTACTAGTTCATGAGAACCACCCTGAAAATCACACTATGATTTGGAAAGTTGTTTACAATGTACAACACAACATACTTTCTCTTTCTGAAAGTGAGAGTGCTTATTTAAAACAACACTCACAATACTCAAAACGAGACAGTCCTTGGGCCCTCAGCTCTTTAGTAGTTCCCAGTGTGTGCTGCTTTTAGACAGGGGAAGATGACAGTCATACAACTGGAAATGTCTTCAAAGACTGTTTCCATTCACATCTAAGTATTTTATTTTCACCTCAACTCCTTCGACCTACTTTTAAACACATCTATCTTTGCACTAGAAGCTAGCAAACTGTTTGTGTAAAGTCATGTGCCATGAACTACCTATTTACAGTATGGGCCTCTTTCTAGTTTAGTAGGACAACTAAAGAGATAAAGCAGAGACTAAACACCCCAGAAGCATAACATAGTTACCTCTACAAAAGTTTCTATCTCCGCTTGGCAATCAACAGACCTGCTTAATTTTCTAATGTAAGGGGGACAGGACAGCAGGAGTGGTATTTTTTAGTAAAGAGTGATTCCTTAATATGGACTAGAACCCTAAAGTGCATGTGCTAGGTATTTCACAAGGGGACTCTAAAGTTAGAGCTAAATACAACTTTGGAACAAAAGACTCCATGAAAGCACGGAGAAAAAAAATTTTTAAGTTAATTAAATACTTTCATTTCTTAATAGTGTTAAAGTCAACCAACTTATACAAACATCTTTTAAAAGTACCAGGCAAAGGATGTAGCTAGTAGTAGAGCACTTATACCTAGTAGGCAGGCGACCCCAAGTTAAACTCCCCAGTACTATATAATTTTAGTCAAATATCATTAATGTTCATTCACCTTTTAGACAAGTAGCATTCAAACATTTTCACAGGACATCTAGAAGGGTTGGCTGTGTTTTCAACTTGTTCAAATACTGGCTCATCATCTTCATGTTTTCGTTTTCCAGTAGCAATTTTATCTTTAACAACAACAACAAAAGTAAGGCTCCTACACCAATCTTTTTCCTTTCCTGTGAGTTTGTGTATCTGTATGACATGTGTGTGAATAAGTGCCACCTCTCCAAGGCAGGAGAGGTCTCTACTACTGCACTGGATACTCCAGGATAGCTGGCCTAGGAGCTTCCTCGTGATTCTGTCTCTCCTCTCCTCACTCTACTGCATTTGGTATTTTATGTGGGCTCCAAGAACTCCAATTCAGGTGGTCAGACTTGCACAGCAAATGGTTTTACCCAATGAGTTATCCCACAACCCCCTAAAACTAATTCCTAGGGAAGGCATTTACCCTTAGTACCTGTTTTAGCAACATAGGATTAGGTGCCCTTCAGGATTTTCTGTGTGGCAGCTTTTAGTAATGTACTATTTTTCCAAGAAAAGGATCCTAGAGGCTCAGCTTAAAAACAGGTATAGTGAGTGGTTCATGCCAGTCTTCTCAGAATAGGGAGGATCACAGATCCAAGGTCCTTCTTTGCTATACGGCTTAAGGCCAGTTTGGACTAGATATCTTATCTCAAAACAAACTACAACAATAAGACATTTAAAGGCAGCAAATGGATCTCTAGGAGTGTGAGGTAATCCTGGTCTACACAGGAGTTCCAGACTAGCCAACACAGCATAGTAAGACCTCATCTCAAAAAGAAACAAAACCAAAACAACAACAAAGCCGGACATACAGACATACACTGTTTGTTGTGTTTATTAAAGTAACTGTCTTTAGTCTCTTAATGAATGGCAAAGGTGGACTTCAGTAAGGCAAGTTGAACATTCCCACCACAGACAATCTCCAAATAAAAATGCTATACTATCAGGGCCAGTGATGGCTCAGAGTTTAAGAGCACTTACTGCTCTTGCAGAAGTCCTAGGTTGAGTTCCCTGCATCTACACGGTGACTCACAATCATTCATACCCCAGTTCCAAGGGGTCTGACACCTTCTTATGACACCAGCAAACACTGAAATGTATGATGCACATATATTCATGCTGGAAAAATACATTCATGCATATAGAGATAAGTCTTGTTTTTATAGAAAGTTACACTACCTTCATTGTCTGTTCCACATAAGGAAGACACCTGATAGCGAAGACATGCTTTATTTTCCATTGTTAAAGGATTTTTTTTCCAATGCCTAAACACAGTGCCAAAGGAAAGTCTTAAGTGTTGTTCCACTGTTTTCAGGCCAAAATACTTAGTGTTAAAGTAGAATAGGGTATTCAAAAGTGCTACTGGAGAGTGGGATCCTAGTTGTTTTATCCTCCAGAGATAGTCTTCTTCAACTCGAGAGAAAATTGACCCTTAAATAGAAAAAACTACTTTAAAAGATTTGTAAATACCACAGTTTTGACTATCTAGAAATAAAGTGAGTTTAAAACAGCCCTAAGTCAATCTACTACTCACATTAGATCACTGTGAATGAACCCCTAATTACATATTAGCTCCTTTAACAACACATACGTTGAGAAACAGAGCATGAAATCACCACCCCCAGAATAAGGTACAGGATGCTTATTTCTGTCCCTCAGTAAGAAAATGACATCATGATCAGAAAATAATTTTAAATCTGTACAATTCTTAAAAAAAACACATGATTCCCATAAACAAATATTATTTTATTAACATAAGAATCTACATTGTAGGTCTTAAGACAATCTAGCTTTGTACTACAAAGAAAGTAGGCCACAGGTTTTACTAAGTTCTTCACAAACATCAGTTACTATTTATCTGCATATGAGCTCACGTTCACAAGCTCTTCCATCGTAACTTAAATTACTTCCTAAATATACTTAACATACTTTCTGTAAAAATAACAATTCCATTATCAACTATCAACACATATTTAAAATAGCATTACCATCTGGAAGTATGCTTGGTTGCCAACTTCGGAGTATTTTATTCAGTTCTTGCTCAAACATCTGGTATCCTGGATCAATAAATATGTTGTCCTTTCGATTACTACCACATAAGTACTACAAAAAAAATTATTGAAGGAAAACCAGCTAATTATAAACAGTGAATGTATCACACTTTGCATTTCTTAAGAAAAAAAAAAGAGCTTTATGTTTAGGAAAAGCAAGAATTCTAATAAAACATAAGAGATTACTGCACTTGGGTATGTGTGTACAAGTTAAAAAAATCATAAATTCCCAATTAACCTGTTACTTAAAACATGCAAAGCTGGAAAGTATAACATAGAATCCTGAATGTAAAAACTGGGTAAGAAACATCAGTTTGGAACCAGTGAGATAGCTCTGCAGGTAAAGCATCTGCCATGCAACAGCCTGACAACCCAAGGTAGTTTTTTCCGAACCCACTCTACAAGGCTGTCCTGACTGCCATCTGTGCAGGGTGGTACACACAGACCTTCATCAAACACACACATAACACACTCTCTCTCTTATCAGTCTGTCAAGTAATATATAGAATGATATGTTTATATCATACACGGAGAAAAGATATATATTTTAAAGATTAATGATTAAAGGAAAACAATAAAGAGCTGTCTGCCTATGTTCTTCCCTTCCTCTGCCAAAAAACCTGTGTGTAAGCATATACACAGTGTGCTTTTGAAAATGCTGAGAACCTAAACAGGGATGCAACACAAGGGAGAGTACATATCTAGTATACTCAAGGGCCTGGGCTTTTATTTCTAGTACAGCAGAAACCAAAACAGAAACAATCCTTATACTTTAAAATTAAACAATTTATAAACAAATCCAGGCCCTTTCTGGTATGACTTCACACCTGATATTCCAGCCATGTTAAATAAACATGGTTCCTGGGAAACCATGCCCTGACTCTGTCTTCTAAGGATGTCATTCAACTCTCATTCCTTCGATCTAGGAAATTTTCTACCTGTGTTTCAAAAAATTTAAGTCTTTCTTATTATTACTCATTTGTGTGTGTGTGTGTGTGTGTGTGTGTATGTGTGTGTGTGTGTGTGTGTGTGAGTGGGGTGGGGGAGGGAGGAGGGAGAGAGGTTCTCTTTGTTTTTGTGAGACAGGGTCCCTTACTAAACATGGAGCCCACTTGATTCAGGTAGACTGCTTAGCCAGGAAGTCAGAGGCCTCCTGTCTCCACCTTCCCAGCCCTGGGATTTCAAGCAGTCAGTACCACACCTGGCTTTTTATAAGGTGCTAGAGATCCACATTCTGGTCCTAATGCTTGTCCTGCAAGCAATTTACCAACTGAGCCATCTCCTCAGCCTGTTGTCACACCCTTCCCTGAGATACTTGGGTAAAATTAATTTGTTCCAAAACTGTGCTACCAATACTTGGTATAAATATTTCAAATACTTGAGTGAAGCTTATTATTGTGGCCTCCTTGCTATTCTCCTTCACTGCCCATACTCTACTGTCTCAAACTCACAACCCTCCTGCCTCACACTGGATGGCATGTACATATTCCTGGTTTATAAAAATTTTTAAAGTCAAACTGCTCAGATTCTACTTGATTACTTTGAGACAGGGCTAGGTAGCCCAGGCAAGGCCATAAACTCATTATGTAGTCAAGACTGACCTCACATTCATGACCTACCTGCCTCAGGCTCCCAAGTACTATGCTACCACATCTGATCTAGACATACAAATTGTGTATCTTAGATAAGCTACTATTCAACTCTTCTCTCCTTATCAGAACAAACCAAAAACAGTTAACATTTAGCATGGGTACAAAGAAAAACAATTAATAGCAGTCAGCAAATGTAATTTATCAACAGGAGTATGTTAATTTCCTAAGTTCATGCAAATGTCCAGTAAACAGAAAAAAAATTAAAATAAAGGATTAGTAAAATTCAAGTTCACAGCATAAATATTATAAATTTACTTATATTCTATAAATGTAGTCTTAGAGGCTCACAAAGCCTCTAAGTTGAATGTATTTTATAATTACTGGAAACTTCTCATTTGATTAGAATTTAAATTAACTATACAGGCCATTGTTTTACTGCTTCTTAAATAAACATTGTTCGAAGCTTTAAAACAATATCTTTACTACATTCTTACCTATAGAATACTCAAGGATAAAATCCCAGAAGAAATTCTGGGATAATATCAAGTTACTATTTATGGAGGCTGGAGTGATAGCTCAGTGGACAAGAACCACCCTACCATCCTAAGGGCCTGAGTTCAAATTCCCAGCACCCACAGAAAGCCAGCAATGGCTGTGTGCCTGTAACTTCCATCAGGCAGGGACAGAAGGATTCCTCTAAATTTGAGGCCTTCACAAGAGTTTCAGACCAACCTGGACTACATAGTAATGTCTTTCCTCAACAAAAGAACAGAGTTTTCCAACTGGCATATTTAACCAGGTATTTATTTAAGAAATTGTATGATGGGGGATATGGAGACTGAGTGGCCACCTCCTATAGCCAGACAGAACTTCCAGGAGGGAGAAGGACATTAAACCCACCCACAAAACCATTAACCCAAAATCTGTCCTACCTATAAAATGCACAGGGATAAAGATGAAGATTGAAGGAATGCAATGACTAGCCCAACTTGAGACCCACCCCATGTAAAAGATTCAACCCCTGACACTATTAATGATACTCTGCTACGCTTACAGACAGGAGCCTATCATAACTGTCTCCTAAGTGCCTTCACTTAGTAACATATGGAAACAGATAGAGACCCACAGTCAAACATGAGGTGGAGCTTTGAGTCTTATGGAAGAGTTGAGAGGTAGAATTGAGTGAACAGGAGGGGTCAAAGAAACCACAAGAAGACCTAAAATGTCAACTAACCTGGGCCCATAGGAGCTCACAAAGACTGAACCACCAACCAAAGAGCATGCCAGGTCTGGATCTAGGCCACATTTGTAGCAGATGAGCAGCTTGGTCTTCATGTGGGTCCCTTAACAATTGGAGTGGATGCTGTCTCTGATTCTGTTGCCTGCCATTGGATCCCCTCCTCCTAACTGGACTGCCTTGCTGGGCCGTAATGGGTGAGGATATGCCTAGTCCTACAGTGACTGGATATCCTAGGGTGGGGAGGTACCCAAGGAGGGGCTTCCCATTCTCTAAGGAGAAGGGGTAGGGGTAATGGAGGAAGGGGTCTGTAAGGGTGGGACTGGGACGAGAGGGAGGGAACTGCGATCAGGATAAACAAACAAACAAAATAAATAAATAAATAAATGGGAAAAAAAGAAATTGTATAATATCCTAGATTTTTCTTCTTGCACTGGAAACCTAAAATATTTAGCGTTTTGTCTTTTGTGGAAAAGTCTGATTCCTAACTATACTGTTCAAGAAACTACAAGGCATAAATTAATAATATTGGAAATAAAAGAGCATACTCTTCCAAAATTAAAAGAAAATTAGAGAATGATTACCTTACGTTAGTAAACTCAATAATTTAACAACTAATTTCTTCTTTTTGAGACAGGACCTTACTATGTGGCCCAAGCTGGCCTTAAACTTACAATCCTTCCACTTGGCTGCCTCAGCACTGGGTTAAAAGTGCACACCATCATGCCCACCTTGCATAAATGTCTTCAAAGACAAAATTGCCAAAGTGATTCCGAATCAAAAGCAAAGGATCTCTAAATAAGCTAAAAGAATTAGTAACTTAAAACCATTCTTCCCATCCATAGTTAATCAATCCAAGACCATATAGTTTTATCAGTGAACCTCACTACAATATTATAGAAGGAATAGCTAACAATCCTCATCGATTTTTTTCAGAAAGTAAGAAAAAGAAACACCCCTCAATTCACTTTATGAACACTGCTACTCCAAAGCCAAATAAAGAGAAGAAACAGTTGTGGATACTACCTATCATGAATGCTTACAAAAACTGTTACATCAGCCAATCTAATCTGGCAATGTATATTTTTTAAAAGGAGTAAGTATAATGTATGCTAGAAACATAATGTTGGCTTAATATCTGAATTGCTATACTGCTATTAATAAAGAAGAAAAGCCATAGGATTTTAGGATCATGTGAAAGATACAAAAAAGCAGCTGACAAAATTCAACAACTAATTATAATAGAAATAAATAAAGAAAAAAGTTTCAAAAAGGTTTTAGTCAACTAAGAAAAGTTCCTCAATCTGATAACAGGAAGTTTAATTAACAAAAGGGGTGGTAACATCACACTCAACAGTAAAAGACTAAAGACTTCCCTTCCAAGACCATAAATGAACCAAAGGTCTCTTCTCTCACCACTTCCATTCTACAGTGTACTGGGGAAAAGAACATGCTATTTAAAACAATGCCGAAAAAAGAGAAAGAAAGGAACAGACAGACATGCTTATATAAGCAGAAAGATTAGGAGGAAAAAAACCTGCTAAAACTAATAGGTATAGAATATATAAGATGACTATCATAAGGTGAATATACAAAAAAGAAATGTATCTATGCGTAAGCAATAGCAGCTTACATAGCTTAAAGTGTTTGAAAAAGGGATGAAAAATTGGATGGATAAGATACAAGAAGGACAAAGAAACCACCATTTTGGTATATGTCTTTTGAGGTCTTACTCTAACTTAAAAATCAACAAAAGTTGGGGATGATGATACATTAAGAGGTGAGTGAGTCTTGAATTTAAACAGCCAGTCTCAAAAGGCCAATGCCTCTTTAAACAGAGTAGGGAGCTGGGGATGCATCCTAGAGGAGGAGATGGAGGGAGAATCTATCGAACTACACTGGCTGTCCTGGAACTCACTAGACTAGGCTGGCCTCAAACTCAGAAATCCGCCTGCCTCGGCCTCCCAAGTGCTGGGATTAAAGGCATGCGCCACCACTACCTGGCATGAGATTCTTAAAGAATGAAAGTATCATTAAAACAACAGAAAACAAACTCTTGACACTAACCAATCATGTAACCAAAAACCTAGAAGCTCATTTTTAGGATGTGTTTAGCAGGAAGTCCTTTTAAATAAAATTTTATATAGAACTCTAATACAACAAAATATATCACTGGATAAAAATAACAAGAAGTCTAAAATTTCCTCTCCTTTTCCTACTGAAGTCTAGTGCTCTGCTTCATACAGAAAAGTACTTGATCTTTACATCTGCATGGTCAAAAGTAATGTCTCCTTAACTAGACAGATAAAACAAGGAGCATGTACAGTTACTTAGCATTGCTAGTATGGGTTAAGTGTATACACTTATACTTATGCCCTATATGTATATAAAAACATCAGTCACTCTAAAGAAAACTCTGTAGCTAGTCTATGAATTCATTTACTTGCAACTACTAAAAAGGGATGTCATGCCCAAATACACAATGCTATTAGACTCCTCACAAAACATGCATGAACCTGAGTGTGGTGGTGCACATGCTAATTTCAGCATGTGAAAGGCAGAGACAGTTGAGTTTCTGTGAGTCTCAAGTCAGCCAGCGCTACAACACTGAAATCCTGTTAAAAGTGGGGAGGGGAGCACTCGACTTAAGTCAACTGTTGTTTGTTCTAAAGAACTTGAAGGTATAAGCAATGTATGTACTGTTACAGAAAAGCATAAAATATCTTAGAAAAATCCCTTATGTACCCTAAGTATTTCCAAAGAGATTATATTCTAGTTCTCCTGGTTAGCCAAATAGGAATCCCAGAAAACAGACTGGAGAGATGGCTCAGCTAAGAGCACTCACTGATTAACCATGAGGACAAGAATTCAGATGTTAGCACTCACATCAGACAGCTCACAAACACCTAGAAACACTATTTGGCACTCTTCTGGCCTCTTTGGGCACCAAAACACACATCTGTACACATACACACACACACACACACGTAAGCTAAATAAAAAGCTTTCTAAAAGTTCCAGCAAACAAACCGTTACCACAACTTTTCTTAGTAACATCATATACAAAAGCTTACCTCCTGTATACCAAGGCATAGATAATAGATGCTGTCAGGTGCATAATTCTCTCCATTTGGTCGTCTGATCTCATTGACAAAATGGGCTAACCCATAGTTAAGCTCAGCTGTGGTATGAGAGAGTAGATCTTCTTTTAACTTTACTGATTTAGCTAAAAAGAAATAAAAATAATCAGTAATCTACACTTATGTTGCACAGCTCATAATCGCCTTTAATTCCGGCTCTAACTATGGTGTTCTCTTTTGGCTTCCACTGGCGCTCTCACTGCCTCCCTCTCTCTCCTCTCTCTCTCTCTCTCTCTCTCTCACACACACACACACACACACACACACTCACATACACACTCACACACACACAAAAAGAGAATACATTCATAGACATGCACACGTATATATAAATTAAAACTGAATGAATCATGAGGTTGGAGAGATGACTCAGACGTTTAAGTCAAGGGCTACTCTTCCATAGGACCCAGGTTGATTCTCAGCACCCACATGGCAGCTTACAACTTTCTGTAACTTCAGTTCTCGGAAATCTAACATCCTCTTCTGGCCTTGGTAGATACCAGGCATGATGCACATTAAAAGGTAATTGAGTACAGAAACAGATTTTTAAACAGAACTTAGGATAATAAAACCAAAACACTTACAGGATTTTAGCTCATCTAATACCAGAAGATCTTCATCAAGTTGCCTAGTTTTGACCCAATGTTTCCACGCATTTACACCGTATGTATACTTGAAAGGAAAGCTGCATTCTGAATTGTCAGAACTATCATCATGAGACTGGTATCCTGATACAGCCTTCCTCTTGGTTCCCTGGTAATAAAATAACACTGTAAATTCTTTCTCTGAGACTATATTATTTCATGACATCTATGCAAGTCATCTTTAAACAAAGGCAACTCAAAAAGAATTGTATTTGTGTTAGAACTGGCTGATACTCTGAGAGCTAATGATAGTTATCTATACTGCTTCTTGAAATCCAAATCCATGAATGTTTGTATACAAATCACTTATATAATAAAATCAGAGTAAAAAGTATAAAATAAAAATAGGATTCTAAATGTCACTTTGGGACTGAAGAACTTTCTAACATCTTAAACATATAAGAAATTTACCCTTAGCCAGCCATGGTAGCACACAACTTTACTCCTACCTCAGGCGGCAGGGGTAGGTATATCTATCTCTGAGATTAACAGACCAGCATGGTATACAGAACAAGTTCTAGAACAGCCAGGATGACAGAGAAACCTTGTCTTAAAATAACAAAACAACAACAGAAAGGAAAAAGGAAGTTTCCTCTTTGTTTTCTTTTTCGTGTTGAGGATCAAGTCAGCACCATTTACATGCTAGGCAATCACACTGCCCCGCAGTCAAAACCTAGTGCCTTCTTTTAATGTTTACTGGTAAGGTCGTTTGTCTGTTTTGGAAAAGGGTCTCATTATTTAGGCCAGGTAGTCTCCAACTCACTATGCTCTAACATTTATCACCTTCATCATACAGTTGACACTCCTTTATTTTCAGTTTTCTTTCCTGAGACAAATTTGTGAAAGCCATTTTCTTTGTGTCTTTTGCTCTTGTCTTATGTTGGAAATCAGAAACAGAAAGTTATTGATAGAATACTAAACCAACTTAGATTATGAATGACCAAACTGTCTAGTGCATACCTGGTTTTGCTTTCTTCTGCTGCTGTGTTATTTTGGGGTGTGTGTGTGTGTGTGTGTGTGTGTGTGTGTGTGTGTGTGTGTGTGTGTGTGTAAAACATTTATTTCAGGCTGGCCATAAACCACTGATCCTCTAGCCTCTCTTGCTAGAATTAAGAGGCATCACACCCAATTTATAAAGTGCTGGGAATCAAACCCAGTAGGCAAACATTCTACCAACTGAGCTACATCCCTAGTTCCCAAAATATCTTTCGCTCTGTGTTAGCATGCTTAAGAATAAACTATACCTCTCTTCATTAATTAACCTCATCAAAACTGATAAAAAACTTAACCCATTGAAACCATCAATTCCTTCCCCCTTCTCCTTTCCTCTGAGACAAATGCAGTGCTTACAGGTATGTGCCACTATGCTCACTAAGAGAACAGTCTCTGTTATTGTCAGACTTGAATTTCCTTTTTAAGTCAACTATTTTCTATTTTGACCTTGTATTAAGATAAATTTTAACATCTATCTTCCCATATTGTCAGGCACAAGAAATCACCAAAGCATCTTTCTCTGACCTGCCGTTACAGAGATATTAAATGAATAAAAGACATAAAACCATTAACAAATTCTGTACCTTTTTTTTAGATCGAGGTCTGGGCTGCTCCTCGTATTCTTCTCCAAAAACAGGTGGTAATAAAAACTCATTTTCCATATCAAGCTCCTCTGCAGCTGACAAATTAAAAAATATTTTATTTCAAATGTAACAGTACAAGCTTATGCTACATAAACATTAAGGATCGATCATTCAGACATGAGGATAAGTTTCTGCTAGGATAGGCACAAGGAGACGCATACTTAACATGGTGCTGAGTTTTGAAAAAACCCTATTCATACTACTAAAAACAATATGTAACAAGTATAAATACAGAAATCATACAACTATATGATACTAGAAAAAGGAAACAACAAAAATTTAGTTAGAAGATCTAAAGTGCCAATCTAGTTTAATCTATTAAGCCTTTTTCATGGAATGCTTGACATTTCATTCAATGGAAATTCATAAATTAGGGGGAAATGAGAAAAGAAACACATTTTTACCTGTCTGCTTGTGGCCTGGGACTCATGTTACAGAGTCTACATCTTACAATCCTCCTAGCTTTGTAGTAGGACTACAGGTATGTACTATCACATGAGGCTTTGAAATACTTTTCTTTTTCGAGACAGGCCCTTATTAAACTGGATGGACCTCACAGCTTGATAGTAGCTGCTCGTAACTCTAATTCAGCCTCTGCTGTCAAGGGCTGGGACTGGAGGAGCCAAGACACCCAGATGGGACACTTCACCTAATCTGCACTAAAGACCAAGAAGCAGTTGAGCATATGTCTTTTTTTTTAAGATTTATTTATTTTATTTATATGAGTATACTGTCACTGTCTTCAGACACACCAGAAGAGGACATGAGATACTACTACAGATGGTTGTAAGCCACCATGTGGTTGCTGAGAACTCAGGACCTCTGGAAAAGTAGTCAGGACTCTTAGCTGCTGAGCCATCTCTTCAACCCAGGGCATATGTCTTTTAAAGAAGTAAATCTACTTTTTCCCTTTAAATGTGAATTTAACTTTCAAGAACATTAAGAAAAATGCTTCCAAGCTACACATTTGACACACACCTATAATCCCAGCAGCAGAGGCTGAAAGGAGTGCTTTGAGCTGGGGGCCAGCCTGGACTATAGCAAAACCCTATCATGATCCCTACCTCTACCCTAATATTATCAATACCTCTCAATTGAAAAAATACAAGTATTGTATTTTTCTCTAGTTTCTAAAGTTCCTGAAATTAATTCAGCTTTCTTTTTTCTTTTTTTTTTTTCTTTTTAAATAAAAAACAAAAGAAGAAGAATGTAGCTAAGTGGAAAAGCACACCCCCAGCATCCTCTACTGCAAAGGACACATGGAAAAAAGAAACAAGGATGAGGACAAGAAGTGATGATATAAACACTGCTGATAAATACAACTATTTAACTTGATTTAAAAGTGATAAAGTAGCATTTAAGTACCTCTGGGGAAATCTATTTCAATATCCAAATCTGGTTCATATGGTACATCGGGCATGTTGGATTGTATATCTGGGTCAGAGTTCTTTGTAAGATCTGAGCCAATTATGTCTGTCTCAATAATTACACCTGTAACCAAGCAGTAATATCATTAAAAATCAAATTTTAAAAAACTCAACAGTTTCTGTATTTCTCAAAGGAAAAAGTACTTACCAATATTAATATGTAACCTACTATAAAATTCATAACTAAAATTGGAAACTTTTAATCCTATATATTCTGGCTATCCCCTTTCAAAAGTTAATATAACAGCAAAACAACTCCTATGTTAGAGTATCTGTATGTGTCCGCGCGTGTGTGTGAGAATGAGAGACACACACACTACTCGCCAGTGTGTCCTAAGTCCTTCCACGTAGACAGGGATGCAGGTGACACCAAAGGCTGACGTCCTGTGTTTTTTCTTTGTTTACTGGGTGCACCTTCCCTCCTTACTCTACCCTGTCATCCACACTAAGGTTATGGGCAAAAGCCACTGTGCCTAATCTTTTAAATAGGTTCTGAGGATCCACATTCAGGTTTTCACGCTTGCATGGCAGGCACTTCTCTGAGGGAGTCATTTCCTCAAGTCGATATTCATAAAAACAATTCTTTATCCAAAAAAAAAAAACTTACGGAGGTAAATAACTGATTTTCAAACAGTCTTTTTGAATTCTGAGCAAGTTTCCGCAGACTCAGGCTATGCTTGTTAATAACTACCGTGTTGTTTTGCACAGTTATATGCATTCTATCCAACATATACTACAGTGACAAAAGGTCTCCAGAAAGAAAAATAAGACAAATTATACAATTAGGAAATAAAGGTGTTCACAAGATAACTTTTCTATGAAGAATTCATGACATGGCTTCTCATTCTTTTTCCCATGGGGTATTATTTTGTAATATATTAGATACACCTAGAACTCACCCTCCAAAACCTGAGCACAGAGACCAAGTGGGTGTCTATATTCTATTTTAAATTAAAAGCAAACACCAAGCTGGGGGGTGGTAGCACATACCTCTAATCCCAGCACTTGGGAAGTAGAAACAAGTGGATCTCTGTGAGTTCAAGGCCACCCTAGTCTACTACAGCACTAGTTCCAGGATAGCTAAGGCTACACGAAGAAACCCTATCTAAAAAAAACAAAAAACAAAAAAAAACAAAAAAAAAAACCAACAACAAACCCATAGTACTAATTACAATCCACTACAACCTCTGAGAACACTGTAAAACAACTACTACAATTGTCTCGTATAAAGGGAATCAGGCATTTCAGGACTAAAAATGGATTCTAAGTATTACCAGAAGGCTACAGGTAGGAATAAATGTCCAAAAAAAAAAAAAAAAAAAAAACACTCATATTAAATCATGCCACTATGCAGCAACAGTGTCCTAAGAGAAAACAGGATAAATTATGGTTTAGATAAAGCAAATTATTTGATTAGTAAAAAAAATAATCACTGGGAATATCTATCACAAAACAATATCTTAGAAATCTACTACGAAAAATAACTGAACTGAATTCAAATCCTATTTTTTAAAAAAAAGGGGGGGGGGGGTGAGTGAATTAGAAGCAATAGCTGCTCTTGCAAAGGACCTAAATTCGGTTTCCAGGCCTTACGGGGTGGCTCACAGTCATCTGTAACTCCATTTCCAATGGATATAACACTATCTTCTAAGCTCCACAAGGACCAGACATACCCATGTGCAACTCTCAAACACATAAATAAATCTTTAAAAAACAAAACAAAACAAAACAAAAAACCTTTTGTTTGATTTTTTTGAAAACACAAGCAAGTGTGGTTGGTGGCAACCGTACCTACTTCAGGAGAGGAGGCTGGAAGACCTTGTCTTGAGGCCAAGAGTTTACTGCCCAGGACACATACAAAATCTCCACCTCAAAATAAAACAAATTATTCCACTAGAGATCAAGCTTAGCATTAGAGCATACATAGTTCAAAGTGGAGTTTATATTTCTCTTTATAAAAATTTTTTGTTGTTTTATGTGTACAAGAGTTGTACATATATGTATATTTGTGCACCACTTGCATGTCTCATGCCTGTGAATGCCAGAAGAGGACACTGGAGCCTCTGGAACTGGAATTAAAGGAAGATATAAACTTGTGGGTGTTGGAAGCCAAACCTAGGTCTTCTGCAAGATCAAGTACTCTTAACCCTGAGCCAAAGTGTGTATTTATTAATATAAAATATTTCTGCTATAATCCTTTCTCCTACCATCTTATTAAGTATTGCTACAGGATATGCCTTTAAGTACCATAATAATGACAATACATAGGACCCATCCCCCCACACCTCTTAGCGACAAACTGAATAGTATAGCTCACTATTGATGTTGGATGCCTCTGCTTTCCCCTCCTCTTCAGTCATCATATCTGTCATCGTAAGCAATTCTGAATCAAGAGGATCTGAAGAAACTTTGCTTTTGAGGTCCTCAACTGTGGCAGGAATCTTCTCACTGCTGTCCAATGGAGCAGGCAGAAACACAGGAACGGGCACCTAACGAAAGCATTTACTGTTAGGTGTACTAAACAATACAAGCTATTTTCTCAAATTAAATGCATGACCTACTACTATATAAATACATTATCAAAGAAAGTCTTTAGCAAGACTAAACATCAAAACTAAGAAGTTTACCATGACAAGAAAATTCCAGAATACAGATACTTTAAAAAAAAAAAAAAAACAAAGGAAAAGAAGAGAAGAAAAGAGAAGAGAAGAAGAGAAGAGAAGAGAAGAGAAGAGAAGAGAAGAGAAGAGAAGAGAAGAGAAGAGAAGAGATAGTATTGCCACAGCAGATATACCCATCCCCGTCAACTTAACACTCTGCAATGCCCAAACAAATATAAAAAGCATCAACATAGCAGGAAGCTGACAAAAATCTAACCATGGAAGAAAAGGACAAATGGCTTCTACTGGGTATAAATGTCAACAACACCTCATAGGCTTGTGTATTTGAACATTTGGTCCCCAGCTGCTGGTGCTGTTTTGAAAGGCTGTGGAACCATTAGAAGGTAGAACCTCTTTGGAAGTTCTTAACCATAAACCAAAATGAAATTCCTCCTTGCATTAAATCCACTTTGTCACAGCAACTATAATTAGTACAGCTTTGCCAGTATTACCAAGCTAGTAACTACAGACAAGTTTCCCAAACTGCCTGCAAAAGCTTAGACTAAAAGGGTTAAATCTCACGCACAGGAACAGGAACTGTGGTCGGAACAGGAATATTCTGGCTGTACATGTGCATAGGCACAGGGACATACACAGGGACAGGAATAGGCACTGGGACATACTCTGTCTTCCAATTCTCATCTGAAAAACAAGACATAGGGAAAGAACAACATGTGGTTTTGTTTTAAAAAAAAATCATTAAACATGTCAAAAAGGCTGGCCTTAACCTTGTGGCAATCCTCCTGCCTCAGTCTCCTACATCATGAGCTTACAGGTATGAGCCACCATAATAGGTTTGTTTTGGTTTTTTTGTTTTTTTTTTTTGGGGGGGGGGAGGGGGGCTAAACTTGTTTTGTGACCAAACTGGACTTAAATTAATAGATGCCTCTGCTTCTGTCTTCCTAGGAGAGCAACTAAAAGCATATAACCACAAAGCATGACTTTTTCTTTTACACATGGCTTTTTGTGTCTTTGGTTAACTGATTTCAACAAACAATATTAACTGTATTAATATTAACAATAATAACTGGAAACTTAACAACAAAAGAAAATAACTTTGTACTCATTTATAAGAAATTTCTAGTTTCTACAAGATTTGATAAAAAGATTTCTGCAACACCTATTCTAACTTAGAACAAACACTACATAACAACTTCTTTAAAAAAATTAAAATATATCCTTTAAAAATATACTTCTATATCCAGCATACTGTCCTGACAATTCTCCTCAGTCTATTTACTGAAACTATTAAAATGCAGCAAACATTGAGCTGCACAATAGTCCACCCTGTAATCCCAGCATGCAAAAGGATTAAATTCAAGAAAAATCTGAGCTATACAGCAAGACAGAATCCCAAAAGAAAAATATCAAAAGAAAATGAAGAACAGAAACAGTTAATGCTGCAATGTGAAACAAGTATCTAAATAAATTATTTAATATCTTTCTGAACAAACTATCATTGTTATAGACCACAAAGAAACCATTTTCTCAACAGGAAACATGCAAATGTAGCTATCGGTCCAGGAAAAGTTTTATAGGATTGTGTGACTTTTTTTAACAAGTTAGACTCTAGACTTTTAATCATTGACTATCAGATCACAATTTAATCAATATTCTTCATTCTCAAGACAATATAAAAAGAGAATCACATAGATGAAAAGATACAATCCCTAGCAAACCTACCGTAGCCCTTCACTCTAGGAAAGCATGGCTTTTTCATCAGTGGTCTAAGGAGGAGGAGGTGCAATCCAGCAGTTCTCAACTTACCTGTCTGACAAGATTTGGTCTGCATGTGAGGCTTACAGTAAGTTGCTTTTGTCATTGTTAAAGGTTTGCAAAGAATTGCTTTATTCTTCATCTCTTTGTTTGGTGTAGGAGAAGGGGGTGGTGCTGAGCCCTTCAGAGAAGCAAAGAGAAACATTTTATTTTTGTAATTTTAACATCTTCCTGGTACTGATCATGTTTTCTTTCCTCTATTCCTGTCTTTCTTCTTTTCTTTCTTGAGACAGAGTCTTACTATATAGTTCTGACTGGCCTAGAACTCGGAACGCAGACCAAACTGTCCTCAAACTCATGGAGATTTACATGCCTTTGCCTCCAGAGTGCTGAAATGTGCCATCATGCCCAGCTCACTGTCTGCTTTCCAACGCTTAAGTGGACTTCCACAAAAAGTGGGAAAGTATAACCAAATATTATTACTCCTAGATTACCAGTCATAATCTGGAGGATCAATGTGGATCTAAACACACTGGTTAGCAGCAGGAATTCACTCTACAGAGTAATGTCACTATAAATTAAAATCCTGAAAATACACAGAACAAAGACTTACAAGTTTAATTATAAATACACTAAGTTTTGCTCTGGTAGAGCTTGAGGTCTATGATATAGAGGTTTATGAAATTCATAAAACCAAGGGAGAGGTTAGCCGAACTAGAGCTTATGATTTGGCAGCAACCAGTTTTCCCTCCCAAGCCAACTCTTTTAGTCTCCTATGGTTGATTGATTTGCCTCCAATTTCTAGGCACTATGATACGAAGCATATACACATGTGGCACTTAGCATATACACATGTGGTACTTAGCTCTGACGCCGTGTTTTAAGCACAGAGTCATATTTCTCCTTAACACTGACAGTTTTTTCAAGACATCCATTCTGTCTGTACCCACCAAAGCCTCTCCTACCCGTTTACTGCACAACATAAACTATGTGGACTTTAACATTTTTTATGTATCTTTATTTCATGTATATGAGTATTTGCCTGTGTGCATGTATGTATCATGTGTGTGCCTGGTGCCTAAAGAGGTCAGAAGTGGACATCAGATCCCCTGAAACTGGAGTAATGGATCGTTGTTCCAGCTACCATGTGTGCTGGAAACCAAACCCAGGTCCTCTCCAAGAGCAGTAAGTACTTTTAAATGCTGAGCTGTCTCTCCAGCCCCTAAATTATGTTTTAACATTTCTATTTCCAGTTACCAGAATTCAGAGCCTTCAAAACTCCTTACTCTAACAAACATTTCTCCATCAATTAGCTAATAGTAATGTGTTTGGTGCTGCCCCAGGCTGAATTAATGTAATAATATTGGGCAGTTGTCCACTGTGGGAGTTTCTTTGCTAACACTAAGATTTGCAGCTTCCTCATGCCTTCAAAGTTTGTAGAATGCAAATCGTTTAAAAAAAATGTATATCCTGGCACACCTTAGGCAAATACACTTCTACTAGGCTGTATCATGTAACCTTATTTAATGCAACAAATTTTTTGAGTTGGGTCTCAGTTTCCTAGGTTAGCCTTAAGGTTTGAAGTTAACTCTGTAAACCACTTAGGTCTTGACGTTTTGATCCTCCTGCCTCCAACTCCTGAGTATCTGAGACTACAAGTCTCGGCCACATCAAGCCTTAATTTTCAAACTGATTACACTGAGTGGGAGAGAAGTGAAGGACACTCTGATTTTGTTTCCACAAATGACTAGAACCTAAGAATTCTAGCCTAATGGAAAGTAATTCTTCAACTCTGAAAACCAGGGTCTCTCCCTTCTAGCATGATGCAGCTGTAGAACTACAGACGATTTTAGACATCCCTATGCTTTTTCACCCCATCTCCCACAGAATGACATAGACAGTTCACAGATTCTGAGCACTATAAATATGAGCTTGTAAAGTTGTTCTGAGCACTGATATAATGGCAAGGCTGCAGAAACTGAGTAATTTAAAGCTAGATACTTGAGAACTATTAGTAAGTTTACCAATGCCCTTGAGAGCACCAGACACTCCTGTCAGCTCTAGAAAGCTGTTCTTCACATTCTCTTGTAAAACACTTGCCAGATTCTTCTACAGTATCTACATAACTTACGTCCTTCAAGTTCAACTTTCTCAACATATCAAATGTGTAAACAGTCAGCACTAGCTGAGGTTTAATGTTCTAATTCTGATTATCATCCTATAAGCATTTGAAAGCTACAAAGCCATGCTATTCATTACACTTTTTCTAAACAGGTCATTAAAAATAAATTAGTACAATTTTGGAAAACTGATTGTCAGCTTAAAAGCTTGGGAATTCTGATAATATTAAATACTACTTTTTAGTTTATGGTAATTGTGGCTGTGCCTTTTTTATTACTCTAATCCATAGTTTTATATTGTGCATGTTATTATCACTTAAATCATACCTCAAATGAAATTCTATTAATAGTGTGTGGGGTGTGTGTGTGTGAATATATATATGAAATAGAACACATTTCAGCTTATTTAAAAAAAATCAGCTAAGCTTCTCTTGACTATGGATACAGGGCTAAAAGATTACAATGCGGAAAAAAAAAGATACAAGTCTTAATAGCCATGATGGCGCCCTAACCCAAGGATATAAAGAATGTATGTCTGTAGGTTATTGTCACCTCTACTTTTATATTAGAACCACCTAAATAATTTTCTGAATCACAATTTCTGAGTTGGAGCCTAGGTATCTCAGAGTTCTGAAAACCTGCTAGATGAGCTTAGTTGGAGCTACAGATCTTTATTGATTTGTTTAAGCATAGTATAAGCTGGTCCACAGGCTTTTTCTAATGCCAATGAACAATTCCTTTAGCACAGACCTTTTTTTTTTACAATTTTATTTTATTGTTATGAGTACATTGTAGCTGTCTTCAGACACTCCAGAAGAGTGCTTCAGATCTCATTACAGATGGTTGTGAGCCACCATGTGGTTGCTGGGAATTGAACTCAGGACCTCTGGAAGAGCAGTCAATGCTCTTAACCGCTGAGCCATCTCTCCAACCCCTAGCACAGACCTTTTGAACAAGGGTGCTAGAAACTCCAAAAGAGCTGGCATACTAAAGGCAGACAGTGCCTCACTGTTCTTCATGGTATGGCCAACCACTACTTATGCTCCCTAGTAATCATTACAGGTAATTAAGGATTTGCTGCATTGTACTAAAAGAAAGGAAAAGGCTAAAAAAAAAAAAATAGGATCAGAGACTCTATTATATATTTTTCAGGTTTAAAAGACTCATAGATCCAGCCATCCACTAAGAGATCTTCATATCACACTACTTTTAACTTCACTTCCCTTGCTTCCCTCCAAGCGAGATCCATGTCAGGTTGGTCTCTAGTGTGTAGCTTGTGTACTTTGTCCTTTGTTGCTTCCCTTAAAAACCTAACTGTTTACCACTGGCCCATCCATACCCTCTAAATACAGAGAGGGACAGAGGAGCAATCCTACCAAAGCTATTCCTATGTCAATTCACATGCCATCTGGGCAGAGGTTATAATGATTCACATTACGCCTGACAGTCTCTGCTACTAGGAAGTAAGCTGAACGTTTCCACTGTTTCAACACAGTATTAAAAAAAAAAAAAAAAAAAAAAAAAAAAAAACACCTTTCATGGTGATCATATTAACTCAGCCTAATTACTTTCACTTATACTATAAACCATATCACAGCACTAAACTGAAAAATACTCACTGTCATTTTGGTTCGGGACGTCTGACAGCCCTGATCTAAAAAACATAAACATTTAAAATAAGATAAATACACTTTCTTGACATTTTTATAAATCCCTGTTTATCAGGGAGTTTTACAATTTTGAAAAACTATCTTAAGAAACAATCCCAAATTTACAAACAGTATAAGAACTATGGAGGTGAGTGAACGATGAACTCATTTTCCCTCTGCCCTCTCTGAACACAGTACAATGTGCTTTAGGGGAAATTCGATACTCTAAGAATTGCTGCTTAAATAAAATACAAGACCACAACTTCTAAAAAGCTCTGTTGTTCCTTCTAGGCCACACCTAGCACATCATCTGCTCAGGAAACTTTTTATTTGAATTTGAAGTTAGCTGTCACAGGATAGATTATTTTTTAAAACAGTTCTTTTTAATTCTATTTAATTTCTCTGTAATTTAGCTCAATGATGCCCAATACTTTTTTTCATCGAACATGATTTTAAGTGGGAATAAAATAAGCAATGTATCTATAAAACATTATCATACAGGGGACTTCGGCCTAGGGAAAGCATGGAATTTATTTCAATTATTATTTTCCATCTGTACATAAACTATGAGAAAACTGACCTCTTTCGGGAGAAGCTTACTAGGGCTATAAACTATCATCCTTACTCTGCCACTGAGCCAGGACCCAGTCTTACTAACTACCTTCAAATCAACCAATGCTTGCGATTCTTTATTTTAAGAATATAAAAAGCTTTCAAGTGGCCACATGACATACCATAATGTAGGTTTTCAGGTCCTTTCTGAGTTGTCATGTTGGGCTCATTTTGCTGACAATAGAAACGTAGTAAGCAGTGCTGATCACAGAAATGTTTCATTTCGCCACGCCACTGCACTCGCTCTTTCAGAGTGCCTTGGGATTTACAGCAGTCACACCTCGCAGCCTTAATTAAAAGAAAAAAGTGCTCAGACATTTCAAATGAGAAGATTTAACATAGCACACATAATAGCTGGCCAATGTGATGAGGAAATACTAAAATGATATCAAGGAAAAAATAAAATTGTAAGGCAAACATGAAGACTAGATGTGTGATACAATTGACAAAATCCAATCTTATTAACACCAAAGTAAAAGAGAATGGCTGGAAAGATGGCTCAGCAGTTTCCTGTCTTTGCTGTACAACCATAAGGACTGGAAAATAATAATTGAACATGAGTATACAAAATTAGTAGAAATTTACTTGAAATTAATTTTGAAATTGGGCATGGTAGTGCGTACTTACTATTCCAATAGATAGCAGGGTAAGGAAAGAAGTTGGCAAGTTTGAGGCCACCATGGGCTACACAGTAATGCCCTGACTCAAATAAAAATTTAAACTTAAACAGCAAGTAGCATAAGATAAAATAATGTTGAAACCCATAATTATAATAGACATCTTTAGCAATTTAATTAATTGATTGATTAATTAATTAAACAGTTCTAATTAGTAAGCAGATATCCAGACTGCTTTCTTTTAAAGAAAGAAAATAGCTCACTGAATGCACTGCAGGACAAAACACTGGGCAATAACAGGGATGACATCTCCAGGAAGACCAGATAATTCTGAAACAAGCTCTTAAAATGGGAACTCAGAAATGACGGCTTAAAATATTTTATTTTCTGACAGTTTAAAATTTAAAAAGAAGTTAATTTTAAGTACTTAGAAACTACATTTTAAAACAGTCTATATTTACTTAAAAATAAAATAATTTTGCAGCACATCCCTCAGAAGCTAGGCAATGGTGGCGTGTGCTCTTAAGCCCAACTATTTGAGAGGCAGAGGCAGCTGGACCAGCCTGATCTACAGAGTAAGTTCCAGGACAGCCCAGGCTATACAGAGAAACCTGGTCTTAGAATAAAAAATTATTAAATAAATAATAAACACACAAAAGATATCCAATCAAATCTATAGCTAGGAATACAATCAAACCAAGGAAATCTATAACTTCACATATGTACATATACATATGTGTGTATATGTATATTTTTTATCTGACTCTAAAACTCAAACTATTACACTTTAAAGTAGCAATTAAAGAAATACTGTTTCACCAAAATCTTGCCCATACTTTTGATCAAAGACATTTTGATCATTGAATGAAACAAAAGATGTATTTAACTCCAATACAATAATAATTACTTGTTTGATCTAAAAATAATTATTTTTTAAAAACTAATCATCAGCTTAACAGCTTGGAAATTCTGATAATACTAAGTATTATTTTACAGTTCATAATTGTAGCTGTTACTTTTTCATTACTCTAATCCATAGTTTTATTGTGTGTGTTTATCTCACCTCCAATCTCAAGTGAAATTCTATTAATAAATACTGTAAAGGGTGTATCTCTAAAGTACAGTATATTTGAACTTGTATTTAAAAAAAGTAAACTTCTGGTTGGGAGACATTAACAATGGATCATATCGTACACAGGTCTTAACTAACAAAGATAGGCCATAATGCATTGTCTTTTTTTCTCTAGTTCAGCCTTCTTGCTGAATAAACATTCAACAAGTGAAGCTTCACACTATAAATTATTAGCAGTAACTGATGCTAGTCTAAAATTGTACACTGTTGATAGTATTATGTAGTAGTAGTATCACAGGGGCACTTAGTGTTTAACCTAGGTCATTGTGATGGTTAACTGACTTGTTCTTCCAAGTGGAAAGACCCATCTTAAATGTGTGCAACGCCCTAGAGATCCCTAGAGATAAAAGGAAAGCAAAGGAAGCAGCTTTGACTTTTCCATGTGCCTTTGCTCTCACTTAGCAAAGGTCATCTACCTCGCTGCTGCTGCTGCTGCTGCTGCTGCTGCAGCTGCCGCCGCTGCCGCCGCCACCACCTTTTGCTGACATCAAAACCTAGATTTTGAGAGCTTCAGCAAGGCCAATCCACAGCTCTCCAGGCCTTGAATACCAAACCACAACTACATAAGCAACCAACTGTACGAGAGATACTCTCACCAATTAAAGACTACTTTCAAATCACAGAAGTATTTCAGGTTCATTTTCTTTCTGTCCTTTTTTTATAATCAAATAGACAAAACACATAAACACGAGGAAATGTAGGCTTACCACCATTTACAAATGAGTCAGAACACTAGAAAAAAGCAAAGCTGTAGCCTGACCTCCCCACTTACTAAAAACCTGAGAAAAAGCCTAATAATGTTGACCTACTATCTACAGTTCTTACAACTGCCCTCCAAAATGAACACTGAAAACCAACACTCAAAATTTAAAGATCTAACATCAAATATTAAAATTGAAGTAGCAGGATTCCAGCATACAAACCAAGTCAAAACCTGTACTTTATCTTGACCTCAAGATACAGACTGGCAAAGGAAAGAGAAACTGAGTTTATGAATCACTAGAAAATAAAATAATACAAGTAAAACACACAAAAAGGGTTCTCAATTTAACATCTAAGCTAAAACTTGGTTTGTGTAAAATTTATCTAAGTGCCATAGCATAGTACTATGTACTACACTGTTTTTTTTTTTAAAGGCAAGATATCATGATGCTCACCCTTGCCTCAAACCTTGACTCCATATCCCAAATGCTAGAATTACAGGCATATGCTACTATAGCCAGAAATTTTTATTGAAATTAAAGAATTCCAAAGAACATAATTAAATATAACCTATCCAAAAATCTGAATAATAATCAGTCCTTCATTCTATAATCAAACATACTTCTTTTCCTGTCCAATTTTCTTCCAGAAAATTAAAAACAATTTGTCCAAAGAAAACCCAGGGCAGGATAATGTCAATTACTCATGAAAACAAAGTACCTAGTTTTTCAAACTTAAAGAATAACTGAGAACTTGAAACTAACAGTTCTAAGCTTAATGACATAAAGTTGTGGAGGCTATAACCTTCTCTTTGACTTTGCATCTTACGTGTTTCAGTGTCTGTAAGCCAAGTGCATGTCTCAGAAGAGTCAGACCTAGGCCTAGAACTGGAGTTGTAGGTGGCTGTAACTGGGTAACTGTACATGGGTACTAGAAAGTGAGCCAAGCTCCTCTGCAGGAACAGCAGTGCTCTTAACCAACCCCTAAACACAAGCAGGGTCTTTTTGTGTAAACACAGGCTGGCATCCAACCGGCTACCAACATGTCTCTGACAGCTTAAATTATAGGTGTGTACCACCACACCCAGATAAAACACATTTTATTCTAAGATGTTTTTCTTTGGTTGTCTATCAACACATTTTTTTATTCCAACTAGAAAGATAAAATTTGTATAAAGTCTCTTTTTAAATACAGAAGCAATCTACTAAAGATCAGGAAACACAGATTACTTAAAATGTCTTATCCTATGTAGCGGTTGCATGGGAATGTTCCTAACCCTGACTGCTGGATTATGGATTAAACAGTTGGAGGAGGTTAGGAGATGTAATCTTGCTTGAAGAAGTCAGTCAGGATGGGCAGGCTTTCAGAGGTAAAATTCTCCTGCCACTTTCCAGTATGTTCTCTGCTTCGTACTTACAGTTCCTGCTGGGAGTTCTTAGCACCTTTCTCCAGCCACCACCCCAACCTGGTACCTCTCTCTACTCTGACATTATGAACTCTAACTTTCTGGAATTGTTAAGCCAAAGTAAATTTTTCTGTAAGTCATCTTAACCATGCTGCTTTATCAAGTTAATAGAAATGCAACTAATATAACATACTAACAGAAAATTTAAAAGCAAACTGTTAAATATTTCAATGAAATGTATTTTTGTGGGACTTAGCATCAAACACAGAGCCTTTTGCCTACAGTAAGCACTGAGCTATACAGCTACCTCTCATTATTAAATTTAAATACTAAAAATACATAAAACTATTTTAATTCGAGACAGTCTTTCAAAACTATTATGTATACTGCACAAAGGCTTCTGGGTTTTAAATACGAATTACTATATTGGTACAAAAGAAACAGCAACTTTGGACTGTCAATTTCAAACACCGAAATCATCAAAACAAATCATTACTTTGGTTTGTTTTTGTTTTGGGCCAATGAGAAATTATGCTTTGAGATTTGATGAAATTCTTAGAAAGCATTTTCTAAAGCCTGCTGCTGATTGTGAAAGCACTTTCAGCTTCAAAAAGTTGTCCAGGTGCTTGAAAATGGAGTAGCTGGTTGTCAAGGCTATGCCAGTAGCCAGCTTCATCCTCTGAAGCATTAGCCAGATTCTTCAAACTTAATCCTATGGCATGATGTCTATTTTCACATGCTTTTAAATTGTGTCCAGACTTATCACAAACATGATATCCATACATATCACGAACTTTACTTTTACCATTGACGTACTTTTCTGTTATCAGCGTAGAAATTAGTAACCTCTCCTTGGATAAAATCTGATCATACAAACTCCAAACTTATGTTTATTTTCTCATCTTTAAAAAAATCAAAAATGACGTTGCACGCCGGGCATGGTGGCACATGCCTTTAATCCCAGCACTCAGGAGGCAGAGGCAGGCGGATTTCTGAGTTTGAGGCCAGCCTGGTCTACAAAGTGAGTTCCAGGACAGCCAGGGCTACACAGAGAAATCCTGTCTTGGGGGGGGGGGGGGGGGGGGTAATGACGTTGCACACTTTTAATCCCAGCAGTCAGAAATCAGAGATATGTGATATAAAAGGCAGCCAATGTTACACAGTGAAACACCGTCTCAAAAAAAAGTAGTTAATACAATGGCCCAAAGGGTAATATTTATTGACTTTTAAAAAGTCTTTCATAATATATAAAATACAGTTGTTCTATACCTCTGTTCCACAAGGAGACATTTACGTGTGAGCCCACACACACCTATAAGCAAATACTTACGAAACAGTACCTTAATATTTAAAGCAACTACTGCTACTGTTCAATACGGATAATGGAGTTATTAAAAATAAATTTAGAAAAATAATGTTTTATGAAGCTACACCACCGAAAATACATAGAATAGACTAATGGTTGGTAATGCCTAAATGAATTCTGAAGAAAAATAATGATAATTTCACTTCAAAATATAAAAATACAAGAGACAAAAACCTTAATGAACAGCACAAACAGGATTAGGCATAGAGTACACAAATAAAAAGAACAACCGGATACTGTCACAGTAACAGATATCAAGTGCTTTAGAAGTCCACCCAAAGTAGCTGCCCTGCTGAGAAGGTGTTGTTACTTGCCTTGTAGTACCACTCCTGGAATTTCTTACAGCAGTCTTCACTGCAGAAGTCTCTGACAACTCCATCAAGTTCTTTAGTGGCTCCCTTCTTACACAGCTGAGAACAATAGTTGCAGGTAACACATCTTAATCCTAATCGTCTTGCAAAATCTTGTTTGTATAATAGCTTGCAGCCTGAAAAATGTTGTATGTTTTAAAAAGAACACATAAAAAGACATATTTTAAACTTAGACAAATCTTATAAGACTAGTTAATTATTGGTTTCAGAACATCGAATATATTCAAATGTAAAGTCCTCTTCCCTTCTAACTAAAAACCTCCATGTTTTATGTGTACATTCAGGTGCATGTGGAGACCAAAGCTTGATGCCAGTTGCCTTCCTCAATTTCGCTCAACAGAGTCGCTCACTGAACCTAAAGCTTGCCAATATAGCTGGACTGGCTAGCCAGCAAGCGCTCAGAGCCCCCTGTCTCTGCCTCCCTTCCCCAGTGCTGGGATTACAGACTTCCATGTCCAATTTTTACATAGGTGACAGGGACCAAGCTCAGGTACTCATGCCTCATGTCTGAACAGCAAGCACTGGCTGACTGAACCTTTTCCCCAGGCCCTCTGAAATACTAGGTCTATCATACAACACCAACCTGTGAAAATTAAAACAGAACATTATCATATTAGAAAACACATCTGGCAATGCTTCAGAACTATTTTCTATTTGAGTAAAATCACAAAGATACAAGTGAGTGCATTGGAAAAATGAATGCAGACTGCTGAAAAGTTCTAACTAAATTTAGACATATTCAAGTTTTCTAGAGTCTTCCTAACAGCCTATTTTCATATAGAAATTCATCAAGAAAATAGGACTCTGATGTGACTAGAGAAAATACTTTGCTATCTACTCCTTTAAAAAATACCTTACTTTATCTTCTGCATAAATATATTTTCACATATCTAGTTTCCTAACTATACTACCCCTAAGGTTAACCAGTAAGTAGACTAATCTACTAATATCTAGGAAACCTGATTTATCCTTTAATAAAAAGCTCAAATTATAGTTCTACCACCTACAATGTTTTCATGAAGCCGTGTTTTAAATGTTCTGACCTATCTGTGAATCTCAGAGTGGCTCTGAACCTGCAATCCTCCTTCCTCAAATGCCTGAGGCAACTGCACCATACCTGACTGTACAGTTTGAAAAATAAAATGTTTGCAAATCATTATGTAATATCCTACAATTTGTTATTATGAACTGTATTTTAGGTTTAAAATTACATTCATTTGCATATATAAATATGTATGTGTCATGTCATCATGCTATAGCCTACACATGGCAGTCAAGACAACTTCTTTCTATTATATGAGTACTGGGAATCCAACTGAGGTCATCAGACCTAGCACTTTTCCCCACTGAACCATCACCAGCCTTTGAGCTATATTTAAAATATTTTTTAATATACATCTTCTTTAGTTTTTTGTTGTTGAGTGTTTTTTTGGTTTTGGGGTTGGTTTTTTTTTCTGTTTTGGTTTTGTTTTGTTTTGTTTTTTTAAGAATCTCTATGTAGCCCTGGCTGTCCATCAAGCTACTCTGAAACTCACAGGTTATCTACCTGCCTTTGCCTTCAGAGTGCTGGGATTAAAAGTATATGCCACCACACCTGGCCTTTGTAATTCACTGAATTTGACTGATAGTAAATAGTTTACCCATAAAACTAGGATGAGTAACAGAGGACTTCAAAACAAAACAAAACCTCATTCAGTAGTAAAAAGTAAAGAGAAAAATTCATAGCCTTAACACTTTATACCCATTTGAAACTAAGTCCTTCCCAATGAAAATTATGTTTCTAAGTACCAATTAACTATTTGAGATGCACTCTTCAATTTAATTAAGTCCATTTTAGAGTTATAAAAGTATAATTTCTGTAAGAACAGATACCTATATTAATAATCAATATTAGACTGTTTTGGCACAAAAAAGTAGGTGATAGAGTTAATCAACTCAGTATTAATCTTTTGTTGTTGGTTTTTCAAGAAAGGGTTTCTCTGCCTATAAATATATATAATAGACCTGGCTGTCCTGCAACTTGCTTTGTAGACTAGGCTGGCCTCAAACTCAGAAATCTGACTGCCTCTGCCTTCCAAGTGCTGGGATTAAAGGTGTGCGCCACCACACCATAGAACTGGTCATCTTTACTCTAACTCTGCCCTTATGCCCTTAGATAAGAAGAGTAAAGCGTGGCTCTAGGTGAGATGCACCAGTTACAGCTGAGTAGGAATGTTCGGCTTTGTCATTAATACCTTCTAACACGCATGCTGGATTGTTTGTGAGATGTATGGTGATTCCACTGAACAAACATTTTTTTCTGCCATTGACTGTTGGCATTCAGGATTATCTAACTACCCTTTTGATCTAAATTTGATACAGGAATTCACAGAAAAAGTAGAAGCAGAGGACAAATAGTCCTCGGTGGAAACATCAGATAGGTGAAAACACAGATAGGAAGCCTATGTAATAGCATTTATCACTAATGACTCCAGACTCAGAGTTGAGAATGACAGACATTGAAGGTTTCTGTGATTTCTAACTCCCCCCTAACAAAACGAAACTGTCTAGAGAGGAAGCCACTGAAGAGAGGCCTAAAAAGCTGTGATAGGAAGGGGGTCCAGGGGTAGGGGGTGGGTAAAGAGTAATACATCTTTAATCTTAGCACTTGGGTTAGGAAGAAGCAGGTGGCACTCTGAGTTCAAGGCCAGCCTGGTTTACACAATACAACTACACAGAGAAACCTTGACTGAGAAAAAAAAAAAAAACAAGCAAAAAAGTAATAGGGATATAGCTCCTCACAGTTGATAGCTTCTAACGGAGGAGGGGAAGAGCTGTTTTCTTTAAGGGACTAGATAGATAGATAGATAGATAGATAGATAGATAGACAGACAGACATATGAGTGAGTGTGCGTGTGTGTGTGTGTGTGTGTGCGTGTGTGTGTACATATGTATATATCTATATACCTATTGCTATCTGTATGTATGTATATAGCTATATATCTATATCTCTCTATATAATATATTTGAGAAGAAAAGAAAAAAAGATATATCAGTGACCCCCCAACAGAAGACAAGATAGAGGCAGATTAGAGCAAAAATGTGACCACTGGAAACACTAGCAACAATGAGCACCTAAAACCCAATCCTGTTTCTATTTCTGGAGAAGTAAATTTAGAACTAGAGTTCATGTCTACAGTCTGATTTCTGGTATAAGACCAGTGCAAGTTTAAATGAGAAGAAAGGACACTTGTGAATATTTGTAACAGAACCCAATATATCTCAGACACCACAAACCACAACGCATCCACTGTGCTTGTCACTATAAGTCCTCCCACCTCTACATCAATGACACTAAAATGCTTTAGGTCAGAGACATTTCAGGTTTGGGGGCTTCTTGTAGGGTATTTATTTTCAGCAGTCACATCAACTTTAGTGACTTCATTAACCTGAAAATCCAAAACCTGAAACTTCTGGAGTATCATGGGTTTCAGATTTTGAGGTCAGTGATGATCAATCTAAATACTAAAAAACTCTATAGCTGCAAGCGGGTAGGGAACTGGAGTGAATGCAAAACACTCTGCCTGCTCCTGCAAAATCAACCTTCAGGCTACAATGCACAACTCTAGTAATAAATAGCGTGGGATGGCAGTGCTTCCTTTCATTTTATCCCAAATTTCTAGAGGTGAAACCTTGAGGTCCAGAAGTCTAAAAATACATGTAAAACAACAAAAAAAGATTCAGTATAAAAGTAAACTAAATTTTCTTAAGTCAATATTAAAATTGTGTACCTATTCTGGACGTCTGTAATTATATACTCTTTAAATAATTTAGCAAAAAACATATATATATATAAAAAGTTATGAACAATGCTGTATACACACTTGCCTTCACTACAGAAAGGTCTCTTAACGCCAGAGAAATTTACTGTTTCATGCAGAGTCTTCTCCTCTTGGCAGTATTCGCAATATGTAACTATGCAATGCAACTTCTTATAGTCATCTGAGCAAGTTTTGCTGCAGAACTGATGCACTTTGTTCTAAATGCACAACGGGAACCTTGGTAAGTATGAGAACCATCTCAAGACCAAGTTTAAGAAATAAACAAGCCACTTTTAAAGAAAGTTAAATCATTTATCTACTTAATGTTATGATTCTTGGAGATACATTTGCTAACGGCCACAGACACCTAAGTTAACCAACTGAGCATTATTAACTACCCTGAAAGTACTGAGCGACTAAGAACAATCACTAACATACAGTTACAGCCTGGATATGCTAATAGATTGGAGAAACACAAAGAAAATAACAAAAAATACAATGTAAGCTACAGAAACACAAGATACAACATTTTTAGGCAATCAAACATATTCCAGTGACACTTTAATAAGAACGTCTATTATGTCTCAAATTTTCAGTTTGGTGCTCTTATATGACACTGATGCAAAAGCATGAGACTGAGTTAATTAGTTCTCTTAAATAAACAGTTATTATTGTTTCTCCTGGCTTCAAGCCACAATTGTAAGGTCTACTTTTGAAACAGTGACCCAGGAGTTAAGAACTAAAACTCCAAGCAAAGCAACTTTTCTCCCAAAACTTATAGCAGATATAGATTAAATCTAAATAACTAACGTAACACATAAAGATATCTAAAGACTAAAATAAAGAAAATAAAAGTCTAGAAAACATCTCAAGTAAAGCAACCATTAATGAAAACTTGCCCCGTTATGAATAGATAACTCAGAAGAGAAAGGAAGGCTGGGAAGGAGCTCAAAAGTAAAGTATTGGCTAAGCACACTCAAGGTCCTGGGTTCAATAAGCCACATGTGCTTGCACACGCACAGACTAAGAGAAAAGAGAAAAAGTATCATGACTGCTAATTATGGAGTCCTAAGCGCACAGTCTCCTAAGAGAAATGCTCACTCAATAGGGCAGTATCTCTTAATGGCATCTAACACTAAAGTTCTGTGCAAGTAAAAGCAACACAGTACTACAAAATATGAACAGTGGGGAAATTCCCATTTTCATCTAAAAATTTATCAGACTTCAGCTTATTGTGGAATCTTTATTTCTATATGATACTATCGTATATGTTTACCTGTAGGTTTTCCTCACTCCCTGGCCATTCCTTTATTCTCATGTTGGGCATTCAATATTATTTCTGCTACTAGGTGGTTATTAGTCTAAAACTAATGACAAGATGCCATCAAGAGTCTCAAAAGCATGAATGGTTTAACTACTCTGGAGACAGCACCAAGCAAAGTAATAAAAGTAAAGAATTTTACAGGCTGGGCTGAAGAGATGGCTCAGTGGTTTAGAGCACTGACTGCCCTTCCAGAGATCTTGAGTTAAATTCCCAGCAACCACATGGTGGCTCACAACGATCTGTAATGGGATCGGATGCCCTCTTCTGGTGTGTCTGAAGACAGCTACAGTGTACTCATATACATGAAAATAATCTTTCAAAACAAAAGCATTTTACAGGCTCTAAAATAATAAACCTCGGATTTCCAAATACTTTCAAAATCATGGAGTCTAATTCTAGGAACCAATTTTGACCTATGCATTACATTTTAAATAACATGTAAACAACCACAGAAAATAGTCTGATTTTAATTTCACATCTTATATAATTTTTTAAGCATATACTCTATATTCCAACCACCCAATCTACCCCCCAAAAAAGGTTAAAGGATGGCCAAAAGTAAACACAGCAATGGGCAGCCTGGATAATTCATCTTTCCATCTCTGTACTCTTAAAGAAACAAACTCACTTGGAAACAGCAAAACAAGGAACATGACAAAGTAAATAAGTAAACTAGAAAAGGTTTAGTGCTAAGGAAAAAAAATAAACAAAATTCATTCTCTACTCCCTTATTAAAATATATTTATTAAAAGATAAGATATTAAATAACAGCATAGTATCGGCCTTACAAATTCTAATTCTACAAATATTGAGCAATAACATATCCATAGCTCATAAGATGATAATAATGACAAGGAGAGGGCAGAGTAGGAGTCTGCAGAGATTTTAGGTGTGTGAATTGACTTTTATATTTTATTACAAACATACTACATTTGACTTCAATAAATTGCTTCCTTGAAATCTATCCTATTGGTTTTATTTCCACAAAGTAAACATACCAAGGACACAAAATACAAAGCTTATTATTATCCACTAAAAAATAATTTTCCAAATAGAAATGCCACTTATTTTCTTAGATTCTTGTCTTAGCATTAGATAACACATATAAGGAAATAAGACTTGCCTCCCATTCCAAGATTTCTGGTTTTGAACAAAAGGAATTTTTACAGTAGTTGCATTTCAGCTGAATATCACTGGGTGCTACAAACTGGCCATTTGGAGATGACTGCATGCTTAGAGCCTAAAATAAAGAACAAAGTACACTTAGTCTGACAAGTATTTTAGAACTTCTAGCTGTAAGAACTATCAAATGTCTATTACATGCAGAAAGCAAGTTTCTTTGTAAATTACTTCTTTAGTTCACAAAACAGCAATTCTTAATTTTGCCTTTAAAATGCATTGTGTCAAAGAACTGAAATATAGTTCAATGAAAGGATGCTTGCTTAACAAGCACAAGGTCCTAGCTTCAATCCCAGTACTTAAAAAAAAAAAAAAAAAAAAGCAAAAACAAAAACAACCCACTGTTAGCTTTAGGATTGAATTATTTACTGAGAGATTATCTAAATATGAAAAGAAAAAACTATAGCTCAATTATTTCAGCTGAAGAAAATGAGAACAATAAGGTTAGTTTCGCGAGTTCTAAACTGTAAATAAAATCAGGGAAGAGGAGTGAGGAGAGATGGAGGAAGGGACAAGTTAGCAAGGAGATAGAAAAACACACAAAGGTCTCTCCAAGGTTCAAATATTAAGTAACAAATAGTTCACATCACTCCCTTAACTCTCACTCCAAGTTATTATCAAGAAAAACAGCATATATTGCTTTTTAAAAAGGTAATCAATTCTTCAGAGTTAGGTGGGAAATGAATAAAAGCTGGGATTCATACCAGAAATAATTCACAGAATAAGATAGGATATATAAACATACGTGGACTTATAATGGTTTTTTGGTTTTTGTTTTTGTTTGTTTTCTGATTCTTCATTATGATAGGGTCTCCATACAGTCTCTGAGGTCCAGGAACTAGCTATGTAAAACAGAGATCATCCTGTCTCCCGAATACTAGGATTACCACCAACACAAAAGAACTTTTCACCTTCTAATTCATTTTCTTTTCCTTTCTTTTCTATTCCTTTCTTTCATTTTCATATCTTTTCTTCTCGGTGTAGCCCTGGCCGTCCTGGAACCTACTCTTTAGACCACGCTGGCCTCAAACTCAAGAGATCCACTGTCTCTGCCTCCTGAGTGCTGGGATTAAAAGTGTAAGCCACTACCATACAAAGATATTTTCTCTGATTCTCAACCTGAATTACACTGGTATTTAGCTTTCTTTTGAAGTATATCACACATCACATAGATATGTGACACATAACCTTGTGCCTATATGAAGTAGCTAATAAAATTATTCAACAAACACTAGAAGAAGAAACAATCATTTTTAAATACCACACAGTACCATAAAATTAAAGTTTGTTTTAAAAAAATTAACTTAGTGTCTGTATAACATCTATCTTCTGGCTTTCATAGTCTCTGGTGAAAAATCTGGTATAATTCTGATAGGCCTGCCTTTACATGTTACTTGACCTTTTCCCCTTAGTGCTTTTCTATCTTTTTCTATCTTTATTTAGTGCATTTGTTGTTCTGATTATTATGTGTCGGGAGGAATTTCTTTTCTGGTCCAGTCTATTTGGAGTTCTGTAGGCTTCTTATATGTTCATGCACATGACTTTCTTTAGGTTTGGGAAGTTTTCTTCTATAATTTTGTTGAAGATATTTGCTGGCCCTTTAAGTTGAAAATCTTCATTCGCATCTACTCCTATTATCCGTAGGTTTGGTCTTCTCATTGTGTCCTGGATTTCCTGGATGTTTTGAGTTAGGATCTTTTTGCATTTTGTATTTTCTTTGATTGTTGTGCCGATGTTCTCTATGGAATCTTCTGCACCTGAGATTCTCTCTTCCATCTCTTGTATTCTGTTGCTGATGCTCGCATCTATGGTTCCAGATTTCTTTCCTAGGGTTTCTATCTCCAGCGTTGCCTCACTTTGGGTTTTCTTTATTGTGTCTACTTCCCTTTTTAGGTCTTGGATGGTTTTATTCAATCACAGGGCCCCCAATGGAGGAGCTAGAGAAAGTACCCTAGGAGCTAAAGGGAACTGCAACCCTATAGGTGGAACAATATGAACTAACCAGTACCCCAGAGCTCTTGTCTCCAGCTGCATATGTATCAGAAGATGGCCTAGTCGGCCATCACTGGAAAGAGAGGCCCATTGGTCATGGAAACTTTATATGCCCCAGTACAGGGGAACGCCAGGGCCAAAAAGTGGAAGTGGGTGGGTAGGGGAGTGGAGAGGGGGGGGAAGGTATGGGGGACTTTTGGGATAGCATTGGAAATGTAAATGAGGAAAATACCTAATAAAAAATATTTAAAAAGGAAAAAAAAAATCACCCAAAGCCTAGAATTCTTGAGAATTTTGAGAATTTCATTTTGTTTTTTTCCCAATAACTATTTTTTGTTCACTTTACATCAAAATCACAACCCCATACTCTCTTCCCAGTCCCACCCTTATAAGTCTCTCCCCCAATTACTCCCTCACTTTTTCAGAAAAAGGAGAGCCCCCTTGGATAGACCCCACCTAGAGACATCTAGTCCAGCAGGACTAGACACATTCTCCCACACTGAGACCCAACCAGGCAATCCAGGTAGGGGCAGAGACAGAGCTCCTGTTCCACTGGTTTGTGGCCATACATGAAGACCAAGAAGGACATTTGCTACAAATGTATATAGGCCCTAGGGCAAGTCCCTGTATGCTCCCTAGTTGGTGACCAAGTCTCTGTGAGCCCTCAGGGACCCAAGTTACTTGACTCTTTTGAGGTTTAGCCTGTCGGTATGTATTGTAATACTAAGTGCAAACCCCAAGACCTAGTTGCCCCAGAGACAAGAGTCCTCAAGTGACCCAAGTGATGCTATGTGACTGTTGGAGCGACCCTGTTTGAATGTTAACTGCCTTGTCAGCCATAAGTGCTTACTTACAAAGTCTTGGCCTCTGTGGGAAAGCACTAGCCCAGCTGAGTACAAATAGACATAGATCCTGAAGTCAGCCGAGAACAAATAGCTATAAATCTTGTGGATAGTGCCTAGTAACCCTTTCTGTTCTGATCTTCCTGCTGAACTGTTTGACCAGTCAACATCCTGTTCCTGGGAATGGGTGCATTACCCAAACACAAAGCAACCCCCACCCCCACCCCCACCCCCTTCCTGCTCCTATGAGTATATAACCTGTGTGGGAAAAATAAAATTTGTCACCTTGAACAGAAAAAAAAAAAATTAACTATCAGGTGACTAAAATGTTACATGTCTTTTGGGCCATCTGATGCAGCTTCATCTACTCAAAGGACTTTGAGTCACAAACTTGCAAGAGCCATATTGGACTTTTTAACTTCTAAAACTGTGAACTTATAGCAACTTTTGTTTATATAGTAGCTTAAAGAGATAATATTAGTATCTTTTTTTACATATTTATTTTTATGTGTGCTGGTGTTTTGACTGAGGGTGCCAGATCCTGGAAAAGGAATTACAGACAGTTATGAGCTGCCATCAGGGTGCTAGGAATTGAACACAGACCTTCTGAAAGAGAACACTGTGCTCTTAACTACTGATCTCTCCAGCCCTATTACGTTGCTTTTAAAAGGAAAATAACTAACACAGATATAAAGTTCAAATTATACAGCTTGAGAGATAAAAATATTGTCTATTTGTCAACTTTGTCTTATTTGTATATAAATGAGACTACATAAGATTGAATACACACACACACACACACACACACAGAGAACTGTTGGATGAATTAACTCATAAAGCATGGCTTTATGCACTGGTTTGAATCTTTGGGCAATACCCTGAAATTTTCACATACAATAGGTAAACCTACTAGTACTACCTAACTACTGCTTGAGTTCCCTCTAAACTATTCCCTCAGATCAGTCAACCATGCTAAGTTTCAACACTATCTGTAACATTATCCTCTGGAATTATCCATACTCCAACTCTGAAGAACTATGTAAGACAGTTCAGAACATATACCAAATAAATACTATCTCCCTAAAATGGATCCCATCAAGGTCTACTCTAAGACTAATTCCCTTTTTACAAGGTTCATTTCTAATTTGGAAAGTATATATTCTTGGTACTTACAGGCTAAAGACACTTTCATTCATTTATCACAGACCACAGCTATTCAAACTAACAAGAAAAGCACTGAATTAAACCATACTAAAATTCATGTTCCTTCAAGCTCTGTATCACAGTAACAATGTATGAAAGTACAGCCAGGCCTTCTGTGATTCAGGCTATAATCTCTACCCTCTCATCAGGCACTCAACAAATTAAAAGTAACAGAAAAGATAAAGCATATTATACTGATTGTTATCTATGTGCATTTTATGGGGGTAGGGAAAAATAAGCAACAAACCTGAAATTTAGCCACACAACTGGAATTGCAAAAGTTATACAGTTTTCCATCAGGCATTGTGGCTTGGTATTGAGGTAAAGAGTTTCGCTTACAAAAATGGCAAATAATTCCCAAACCTATAAGAGAAAAGATACATACCTGATTTCTTTATAAAGTAAAAGGTTTTCTAAAAATGTTAACTGATTTTTTAAAATTATCCTATTATTTGTAACTTAAGTTATTCAAGATTATTTCCATCTTTAAAAAACACTGCCAGGAGTTTGAGAGATGGCTCAGCAATAAGAACCACAGTTCAGCTGGGCGTGGTGGTGCACACCTTTAATCCCAGCACTTGGGAGGCAGAGGCAGGTGGATTTCTGAGTTTGAGGCCAGCGTGGTCTACAAAGTGAGTTCCAGGATAGCCAGGGCTATACAGAGAAATTCTGTCTCGGAAAAAAACAAAAAAACAAAAAAGAACCACAGTTCAGTTTCCAGCACCCACAGCAGCTAACAAACACCGGTAACTCCATTTCAGGAAGCTCCTTCACCCTCTTCTGACCTCTGTGGGCACTACATACACACAGGTGCAGACACATGTGGGCAAAACACCAAGGCTCATAAAATAAAAATAAATATTCAATAGAAAAGTACTGCCATAAAAAACTAAAAATAGCTGTCAAATTACCTAAAACAAACATAGATACATAAAAATATATTTTAGATATTTTTGGGTGTAATCAGTTAACCTCACTAACTTTTAAAAATTAACAAGTATGGAAATCACCGAAGTTAGGTATGGGAAAACAAAAACAGTTAAAACTATATAAAAATAAGATCAGTTACCTTTGATAAACAAGTATGTCATTAAAGTCTTCAAACTTTCCAAATATCAGAAACTTACTTTGTGATTTTGCATATTTTGTCTTGTGACTGTTCATGCAAGCAGTTGAACAATATGGCTCCATATATCCATTAGGACCTATGCACTGAGTCATATCAAAAAACCTGCACTGTGTTCGGCAACCAGTACAAGTTGTCAGTTTTCCATATTTCTAAAATTTGAACATAAAAAGATAATTTAAAAACACATAAATGTACACATACAATTCAACTAGATCAATTTCATATCTTTTTTTTTGAAACGCAAAGGACAGCTCTCTATGGAGCCTAGGCCAGCCTCAAAACTTAGGACCCCCCTTCCTTAGCCCCACAAGACTTGCAGACACGTGCCATCATACATGGCTCAAAGCATTTGCTATCTATTCAAAGTGACATATTACTCTCTTTTATCTAGATGCAAACTAATTGTGCCACTAACTAGATTAGCTATTAACAGACCAATCATCACCATCTAACCCTCCTTCAAAAAACAAGGATTTTCTACAATGTAGTTTCTACAATGTAGTACCTTCCTTACATGTGTTCAATGATTCTGGCACTATCCACAAGACTGAATCTCAAAGTAACAAGAGCCAGGCAAACACGAGGGCTACTAAATCTCCGGGCCTAGAGGTGGGTTGTGGGTCCTTACTAAGTTAAAGAACTAAATGAAGTTCTAAAGTACTCCAGCTTGGAAAACAAGCTAATGAAGGGAGCTGCACAAAAAGAACCCTGGCCACGGAAATGCCGGTATCTCAGAGAAGGCTCTGGCTGAGAACAGTATGCTCCTGTGTGAGAGACAGAGACATGAGGAAGCTGAGGCTTGACACTAGGCTACATAACGTGACCCCGACTCAAAAAGATACAGCAGCTGCAACAGTAAAAACACTCCAAAACAGAGCATGGGTAAAAGAAATACATATATAGACAGACAGCCTCACTGGCTAAGAAACAATAAAGCATGAAGTCAGAGATCAGAAGTATATTATTCATCTGGGTAAACAATACCAAAAAAAAAAAAAAAAAAAAAAAAGGATTAGGAACACAAGTATTTTCTGACAAATAAAAAACGTAAAATTTTGTGGAACTGAAAAGTCTATTTTTTTAGAGATAACAAAAACACTCATCATCTGTTATAATTTAAGAAAACAAATTTTAATATATTTATACAATTATTATGCTTAAAATACATTTTAATGCTTCAAACTGGATGTGATTTTTTTCATATACACTTGACACCATGGACTCACATAGTATGAGGATATAACTAATTCATACAAGTTGTCATCTGACCTTCACACTCCCACCCAAGGCAATCACACAAACACAGACACAAACACATATATGTATAGGTCGTGTGTGTGTGTGTGTAATTTTTTAAAAATATGTCTTAAATCTCACCAACATTTCTGCTCACCTCAGGCTGCATTAAGAAAGAGTCCTGCATGTGATCCCGAACTTCCTTCAGGAAGCTTGGATGGCTACCTACCTAAAACATTTTAAAAGACTTTTTAAGTACATAAAGAAAAGCAGTTAGACTGAAAAGCAAATGAATTATCTATGAAAGCTGCTTCAATTATTGACTAATTTATAATCTCCTAACATTCAACAATGCATTTTCTGCTCTATGCCTATTGTTAATGGGGAAAAAAATGATACAATGATAAAACATTACCTTAACAGCACAGGAAAGAAAACAGTTTGATTGATTCCCTCTATACACGAGGTTTTAAGAACGAACACCTACTCTTTAATAAGCACTCTAGTTGTTCTCGCCACACATACACCCCCTGTCTCTCCCTCCCTCTCTCAGACACAAGAGAGACTCCACACCCCAGTGGCCTTGGTTGGACGGGAACTTGGTATGCAGAATGAACTAGTCTCAACTCAGAGATCCTACCCTTACTGTACCACCAGAGTGTTGAAATTAAAGGTGTGTACTGTCACAGCATATTAAATAAAGTCAACCATAGGTCAAGAGGTAGAACAAGCAGCCAGTTGGCAGGATGTGAACACAGGATTATTAAGAAACAACCACAGATGGTAAGAGGAAGTCAGAAGCATATGGAGAAACGCACAGGAGGCAGAAGGGAGGGACACTAAGTTTGTAGGAGATTTTTTTTTTGAGACAGCCTGACAGGACTGCTTCTGGGCAAAGGCTGAAGAAGAATGTCAGCCGGGTGCTTCCTCTGCTTCCCTGAGCTAGCAGGCTTTTCTCAGCATCTGGCACCCCAGTCTTCATTGGTAAAATCAATTGGTAAAAACAGTAAAGATTTTGTTAAAAAACACAACAGTGTACCACCACATCCAGCCTGGCCTTTGATGTTTTTAATCACATGTAGAATGTGTGGAGGTCAGAGGACAGCCTTGGGAATCAGTTCTGATTTTTACCTCATTTAAGACAGGGTCTCAGCCGGGCGTGGTGGCGCACGCCTTTAATCCCAGCACTTGGGAGGCAGAGGCAGGCAGATTTCTGAGTTTGAGGCCAGCCTGTTCTACAAAGTGAGTTCCATGACAACCAGGACTACACAGAGAAACCCTGTCTCAAAAAAACCAAGAAAAAAAAAAAAAAAGACACGGTCTCCTGATTGTCAAGTGTATGACAGAAATCTGGACCATAGGCTTCCAGGATCCTCAACACACACTAAATAAATAGATATAGATAGATAGATAGAGGATGGGTGGATGGATGGATGGATGGAAATATAGAAAGAAAAAGAGATGTGGCCACAACCCAGTGGAACAGCATCTGCCTAGCATGTGTGAGGCCCTAGGTACTGAAGGGGGGGGGGGGGCAAAATCAAACAAAAAAAATCTTTTGCTAAATTAACAAAAGACACAAAGGCTGGGGAAATAAACTCCTCCATACATAAACCTGAGGTCTTGGGCTCCACCCTACTACCTACACTAAAATAAATAAATAAAAGCCAGGCATACTTGTAACACAACCTAGTAGTTCCCCGGGCCTTGCTCACTGGTCAGGCAGTCTAGAAAATTCGGTGAGCTCCAAGTCAGTAAGATATTATATTTCAAAACATAGGTATAGACATATACCAAGTGGCCAGCACCTAAAGAAAGACACCCCAAGGCTGACCTCTGGCCTACACACATGCACACATGAGCCCATACCCAAACATGTATGCAGATATACACCAAAATGGACAGAAAAAACACTATACCTAAATGACATTAATGTTTTGGAAAAAAGTACAAGTGGTAGGAAAAGTTGTACAAAACAAGTTCAACCTAGATGAAATGACAATTTCCCAAAACAGACACAAAACTGCCCAGAATGTGTCAAGAGAATTCTATTAAAAAGATTTAACCAATCAATCAATGAGAACTCCCCACCACTGGCATGATGTAACCCTGGCACACAGAAGTCTGAGAACATAACAAGACTCTATTTCAAGACCAAAGCAAATTTTCATCAAAGAAAAGCCCAAGAATAGACAGTTTCATTAATAAATTCTATAAAACATGCACTCTCAATCTTTTCCAAAAAGCGGATGAGACATTTTAACCCACCTTTCCACCAGCCTGCACTACCCTCACTAAAAAATATAACAGCAAAAGAAAATCAGAGTAGACATAAGCTTAGTTACAAGTGTGTAGTGAAGATCAAATGGGATTTATTCCTATAAAGAACATTCAAAAAAGGAAATCAATCTACATGCTAACAATGAAGTTTTTCTAATTATCTCAAAGGAACAGAAACAGCATTAAGCCAAATTCAATACGCTTTTATGATAAAAAAGACCCAATACACTTAATATTAAAAAAAAAAAAAACTACTACCTGAACCTTACAATGGCTATATGAACTACCAAAAGTACTGAATTGGTGAAAAACAAAAAGCTTTCCTGTGGGATCATGAATATTTCCTGGTTATTTTCATCTTTCCATTAGACGTAACATTAAGCTCTGTCAATTGCAATTGGCAAACAAAAAAACACATATTAGAAAAGAATAAGTAAAACTCTAATTCACAGGTAGATGAAATGACTAAAAATTCAGAAAAATCCCAAGACATTAACAGTAAAATTAGAGGTAATAAATGCTTTCAGCAAAGCTGAAGGTCACAGAGGACAATAAGTCACCATGCTCCTGTACATGGCCATGTGCAGTCTCAAAAGGAAATCAATGTGTCAAGAAATAAGTCCAAGACTAAACATGTAGGAATAATAACCAAAGAAATGAAGACCTACACAGTGAAAACTACAAGACTACTCAAGAAACAGGCTTAAGTAAATGCAAACACAGATGTTTATAAATAAGAAGGCTTAATATTGTCAAAATGCCAACACTAAACAAAGCCACATGTAGATTCTATGCCACCATATCAAAGTTCTATTTCTGCAAACTTGAAAAGCAGCTTCTCAAATTCATATGAAATTAGAATGGGACCAAGATATCCAAACAATCAAGAACTGCACTGAGAATAGCTACACAAAATTGTTTCCTGACTTTAAAATACTATACTCAGGATAGATATGTAGCTCAGTGGTTCAATACCTAGTACCAAAAACAAAACAAACAAAAACATAGGCAAGAAAAACACCATAGCAAAGCAGTAAAGCAGGTCCTTAAGACATAAGTCACACACTTGCTCTCTCACAAAGATTAGCATCTTCTCTACTGCAGACAATAAAGACAGGAAAGTCACACAAGTAATTCCAACAGGGAACATACTTAATGATGGGTAGAACCGTATGTCAACATCTACCAAATGATTCCAAAGCCAACATCAAATTATTTTTTGAGGGTGTGTCTTACCATGGATACTCCTCAAACAACCCTCCTGCTTCAACCTCCCAACTACTGAGATTATAGATACCTATTATCCCCAAATATGGGAGTAACAAAATATTCTGTTATTCATCATTCACTATTTTGTAACAGCAAAAGACAGGTCATAGCTTAAAATGCCATCAACAACAAAGCTACTACAATACAGGCTTGTACTGTCTCTTATATATTCAATCTCCCAACATTATAGAAGGAATTATAGAAGACATCCTGATTTACTGGTTAAAGAACATTGCCGCTATAGCCAATTAAGATTAACAGCACAGAACTGAGCATGGAATGAAGAGAGACAGAAGCACACTGTTATACATACTATACTTCCAGCATACAAATATACTGAATGAAAATAACCTAAAAGCATAGAAATGAAAGATAATTAAAACGCAATAAACAATGGAGGGATGGTGATGTATGCCTACAATCACAGTACTTGAGTGGCTGAGGCAGGAGTTCAAGTTCAGGGCAACCTGGGCTACAAAGAGGTTCTGTCACAAAACAGAACAAAACAAAAGACAATGTAGTAAGACTATTTTTGCTTTTATTATTATAGACTGAACTGTGTGTGCTCCCTTCAACCCAATTCCTACTTTGAAACTCTAGCCTCCAATTCAATTGTTATATGAAGACAAGTTCTTTTAGAGGCAATTAAGGTTAAAGAAGGTCATGAGGGTGGGGCTTTACGAGAAGAGGCAAATGTCATATACTAACAAGGCAAAAAGAGACAGCTGTAGGAAGCAGGGAGAAGAGAAGAGCAGAGACCTATACTTGGACTTTCACCCTCTAGAACTATGAAAATGTCAATCACTATTGTTTAAGTCATATATATATGATATATGGCAGCTCTAAAGAACTAATTAATACTAATCTAACCATCCATGCTTCAATTTGATTTTTAATAATGGATTCATAAAATTATGATGAAATAGACTATGCTACCATAAAGGCTCAGGTATTTTTTTAAATTAATTTAATTACTTTTATTTTAATTGTATTAAGTGTTTGAAGGTGTCAGATTCCCTGGAACTGGAGTTGCAGACAGTTATCAGCTACCATGTGGTTGCTGGGAATTGAACTCAGGACCTCTAGAAGAGCAGCCACTGCTCTTAACCACTAGGCCATCTCTCCAGCCCCTATGCTACCATAAAGATTGAGAAGGATCTATCCAGGTATTGATAGGGGATGAATTAAGAGACATATAAAACAATATACACATTAAGATACCCTCTTTTTAAAACTAAAGGAAACGTAACAATGGAGTTAGATATTTTTTTCAAAAAGAATACAGAACAAAACTGTAGACTAAAAAGTACTACTTACAAATAATGCATAAGAGTCAAGGAGAAAACAAAATAGCAGCTAAACGAAAGCTCATCTTATAATGCATGTTACTTCTAAATGTATTTTCAAACTCAAATGAGACCTAAAACTAGAAATTAATCTTCCAGCTCAAACAGGAAGGTAACCATTCTGAACCCAAGCCCTGACAGTTTGAAAATCCCTCTCCAACTCCCCAGAGAAAATTCAAGAGAAACCTCATTAGTAACATTTACTATCACAGGTATAATTACTAGCTCATTTCCAACAATCTATACACATATTTCCTACACATACAATCCATATCCTACACAACAATCTATACATATTTCATTTGAAGACAACCATAAAATTAACTGGGATTCCAAGATAAATGTAATTAAACCCTCCTACATTAGCACTACTACAATGCTTCCAAGTCTGCCCAAAAGAATACCTCGTTGGTTTGGTTTTTAGCACATAAATTACCTGTTTGTATTCAGTGACACAACTCTGACAACAAAATCTCTTCTGCTGACCATCAACCACCAGAACATTATTCCCAGCACCTTTACTGGGCAAATATTCTCCGCACTGCTCACAGCAATTCATTATCAGACCATTGGCCATTCGGTATCTGTTAAAGCAGTGGTCACTGCACAGCTTATGAGTCATGTTTTTAAAACTAACTTCATGGCGAATCTAAAAGAAAAACAGTCAGAATTTTTATGAGTTTATCTGTTTTCAAGTAGCTAAAAACGTAATTCAACAGGAACAAAGACACTACACCCCCCAAGAAGACTAATTTGAGGAAAAGAAAAAAATCGAAATATATTTCTGTCTTTGAACTGTTTATATATGAAAGAATATATGCACACATGCCTGTTACTGAAAAAGAATGAACAACCATAGTAATTATTACTATAAACCTCTTTAAAGATAAAATGGCAGAAAATCTACCATGTGTTATATCTGTAGACAACAAAAGAAATGACAAAGTACCCTGCACTGGCAAGGAAGAGAAAAAGACAACACTACAATCAATTCAAACAAGGTAAAGTATATATTGCTTTAACATCACAGTTAATAATGTAAATTTTTGAACATGCTTCCACTTCTTTTTGCCTGCAAGTGTTTTGTCTTTCTTGTATAGTCAGTCTATTTGTATAAATAAACATATTATTAGACCAATAAAAAAGAAAAAGCAAGCCGGGTGTGGTGGCGCACGCCTTTGATCCTAGGCAGAGGCAGGCAGATTTCTGAGTTTGAGGCCAGCCTGGTCTACAAAGTGAGTTCCAGAACAGCCAGGGCTATACAGAGAAACCCTGTCTCGAAAAACAAAAAACAAAAAACAACAACCAAAAAGAGCAATCATAATACTACTTACTCTTTTGGGTGAATTATACAATTCTAGTCTTATGAATCCTAGTCTTGCATATCATCATTCTGAGAATACATGCATCAATATAGAGTACAGGAAAACTGTTAAAATCTGAACTCTTTTCTCATACAAGTAAATGAAAAGTACAGAAGTACAAACCTCAGTTAATTTGCCACAGATTGTGCATCTTGATTTATTTAGAGCTCCTTTAGCAGGACTCTGTTTGTCCTCATAGAGAGACAAACAAGATGTACTACAAAATTCTTGGAAGGACTCACTTGAGTCCACTTGAGCAACAATGGTTCCCTTCATTGTAGTTATATCTCTGAAAAACAAGAGGTACAACTTAAAGCTCCATTTCATAAGAAACCAAAAATAAAGGTTATAACTGATATTTTAACCACAGATTAGATCATGGAAATCAAACACCATTTTTAGATCCAGGAAATCACTTTTAGTATAAAATATGAACTCTCAGAAAAGATTAAAAGTCAAAATTAATTTATCTTCAAATACATTAACATGGCTTTCAGATATTGGAAACATTAAAATAAAATTTCTATAACAACATGGAATAAAAGAATAATTATTTATTTAAACTGACACTGCCTGTTCAATTCCCCTTCCCAACTGATTAATAGGTAAACGAGATTACTACACAAAATAGTCTACTTAAATGCACCACTTGCCAAGCATGGTGGCTCATATCTATAATCTGAACACTCAGAAGGTGGAGGTTTGAAAAGACATTAAAATCTATTATCAAAGAAATAGTTTTACTTTTCCAGTAACCTAATACTTAAAAGGATCTCAGAGTTCAAGGTCTCAGTATACAGCCAACCTAGATTACATGAGATTATGTTTTAACATAAATGTGTGAATATATGGATGAATGAATGAGCAAACAAATAAATAGAAGGGGGTCATGTACCTGTAATTCCAGCCCTTGGGAGAAGTAATAGGGCTACTACAGGTTTGCAGCCAGGATAACTTATATAAAGTTCTAAGATAAGAGCCAACCCATCCCCCCCAAAAATCTAAATAATCATGATAGTGTTGACATTTCTTTAAAAGAACTAAACTTCTAAACTCTCTATTACAGTATTTAAAACCACCTAAACACTATAGAACAATTGTTTTTGTGCTTAGATTTACTACAAGAATAAAGCACTAACTCCTTCCCAGAGGTCGAACGGCTAAAACCAGCTTCAGACTTAGGCTGCTCCAAGAGAGTACAGAATATTCATCTATATTTGCTTGTGAAAACAGCCCCCCCCCAAAAAAGGGCAGAAGCTGTAGTTCCAAGACTACAAAAAAAGATATCTGGGTTATGAAACTATAAGCCTTTGATAATATTCAACACAAAAATACCCAAAACCCAAAGCTTTACCCACTCAAAATAACCACATTCCAAAGATATCGTAAAATGTGGCTTATTATAATACAGAATGAACCATATATGCATTCTGTATCTCATATATATATGTGTATATATATATATATATATATATATATACACACACACACACATATATATAAAAAACTGTCTAGCATTAAGCTACATTCTTATATTTAATAATGAATTTAGTAGTAGAGTGCCTCTGTGAGGTGAGGCTCTAGACTTGCTCCCTAACACTGTAAAAACAAAAAAATATAAAACAGTGTAAATATTTACATTTTTCCAAATTTAAGGGATCCATTGGAAATGACATTCAAAATAACTACAAGCACCTAAGACAATCAGACCTGACCATACCAAATACGAAGCCCCATCTATAACCAACTTAGACTTGGGCTGCAAAGATTCAAAGTTGCTAACTGTTTTAAAACATGAATTCATCACCCAAAAAAAAAATTCTAAAAACTTTTATGATCAATATTCAATGACATGGAATTGTGTGAAAGGTTAATCTTACTTTTTACACATAACACAGAGTTTCTTTGGAGCAGGCTTATGGGAGAAAGAAGAAAGGCAGGTGGTTGAACAGAAGAGGTGAGCTGATCCTTTGCGTTGGTAAGCTGTCTGCCCCTTCTGTAGAGGTTTTTTGCAGTTTGCACAAGTGACTTTAACTGGTTTAGTGGGTTGTTGGTTCGAGGGCTGGAATATCTGTTTAGGAAGTGAGGCCACTGGTGATAAAGAATCCACCCCTTGTTGTTTCTGGTTACGAGGAAATGATGCTGACTGGGAGATCCAAGAATCTTAAAAACAAAATATATAGAAAAGAATAATCAAATAGGTATTTAAAGACACTGAAACCTATTATCAAAGAAATAGTTTTACTCATGCCTGAAAAACTCAAGCAGAAGGACTGCCAAGAATTTAAGACCATCCTGAGCTCTGAAGTAAGAAACCTGTCTCAAATGTTAATGAAGTAGCAACTTTGCAGAAAAAAACTGTTTGGAAGTAAGATTGCTTTCTATAAACAATATATTGTAGTCTTAAAAACAGCAAGAGAAGACTGGAGCGATGGCTGCTTTTCCAAAGGTCCTGATTTCAAATCCCAGCAACCACATGGTGGCTCACAACCATCTATAATGAGATCTGGCGCCCTCTTCTGGTGTGTCTGAAGACAGCTACAGTGTAGTTACATATAATAAATAAATAAATCTTTAAAAAAAAAAAAAAAACAGCAAGAGAGGGGCTGGAGAGATGGCTCAGAAGTTAAGAACACTGGCTGCTCTTCCAAAGATCCTGAGCTAAATTCCCAGCAACTGCATGGTGGCTCACAACCATCTGTAATGAGATCTGATGCCCTCTTCTGGCGTGCCGGTGAACATGCAGGCAGAATGCTGTATACATAATTAATTAGTTAATTAATTAATTTTTTTAAAAAACAGCGAGAGTATATAATGTCTTATTAGTTTGATTTAGCCATTCTACCATGTATATATATTTCTAATCAACTTTTTCTCCAAGATAAAAACATATTATTTCTGTTTGTCAGTTAAACACACACACACACACACACACACACACACACACACACACACTGGCTCTGAAAGATTGCTCAGATGTTAACTATTTGGCTGCACAAGTATGAGGATCTGAATTCAGTCCCCAGAACTCACGTTTTTTCATTTTGTTTTCTCTTAAAAGCAAGCCAAGTATGGTACACACACTCATAACCCCAAAACTGACGAGGCAGAGACAGATCCTCAGGGCTCACTGACCAGCCAGCTCTAGGCAAATGAGAAGACCTTGTCTCAAGGAATAAGATAGACAGTGCTTGTGGAACAATACTCAAGATTACCCTCTGACCCCACAGCAATGCACATGTACCTTACACAAATACCCAAGCACATACCACGAACACAAACAAATTTAGAGGAATAGTTTGTATTATACTACCTCTAAGATTGATATGCTACTATTAAAAAATGTGTTTCACTCTTCTCTAAACTAGAAATAGCATAGAATATTAAGTGTGCTAATACTGTAACAAACCACAGTGATGGGCATACGGGAAGCATTAAAAATGTCACAGGCATGAAACAGGTAGTGTAAATGTATTTACAAGGAACACATATATCAACATATGGGTAAGCCCAAGGCATGGTGGCACATGCCTTTAATCCCAGCATTTAAGAAACAGAAGCAGTGCCAGGCAGTGGTGGCACAAGCCTTTAATCCCAACACTCGGGAGGAAGAGGCAGGCGGATTTCTGAGTTCAAGGCCAGCCTGGTCTACAAAGTGAGTTCCAGGACAGCCAGGGCTATTCAGAGAATCCCTGTCTCAAAAAAAAAAAAAAAAGGGAAAAAAAAAAAAAAAAAGAAACAGAAGCAGTGAGTTTGAGGCCAGCCTAGTCTACTCCAAGACAGCCAGAACTTGTTACACAGAGAAACCCTGTCTCTAAAAAAAAAAAAAAAACAAACAAAAAAATAAGATACTAGGGCCTTGAACAAATACAACATGTTTGAGAAGACATAAAACTATTTCCAAACATCTTTTTTAATTTTTTTCTATTATATCTATTGTTTGACTCTGCATATGCGCATGCCATAATCCAAAAATGTCTTTTTCAGAAAAGCTTTCCAGGGGAGGTGAGAGGGAGGGGCTGGGAAGGAAGGAGAGGGGAGGCTTTGATTGGGATATATAAAGTAAATAAATAACAATTTTTAAAAAAAAGGTTTCCAGAGAAAACCTTTCTGGAAGGTCAAATAAAGAAAGCTTTCCAGTGGTGGCACATGCCTTTAATCCTAGCAGTAGGGAGACAGAGACAGATGAATCTCTTGAATTCAAGGCCAGCATGGTACAGAGTGAGTTTCAGGACAGCTAAGACTACCTACACAGAGAAACCCGGTTTCAAAAATAAATAAAAAATTAGCTTAATGCCTGAAGAATAAATAATATAGACTTTCTTTATATATCAGCTCTTACATCTCTTACATTTCCCCTTCTTACAGGTTTTCTCTCCCACAATATTTAAGAACATTTTTGGAATAGGTAGAATGGTAATTAATCATTTTTCTAAACCCTCAGCTTTATATAAAAAGATAATAAAACTACAGTAACATTTTTCCAAATAACACCAGTAGAAGAATTGGTATAAATAGCAAGATTTTATAACTTTCTTTTTTGAGTCAAGATAGCCTCAAATTCTCTATGTACCTGAGTATAACTCTGGGTTACTGATGGCTCTTGAGTTTAATTCCCAAATGCTAGGATTACAGATTAGCACCACAATGCTGATATAAGTTTTCTAACTCTTAATCTATTCTCTACTACAAAAAAAAAAAAAAAAAAAAAAAAAAAAAACAGCCTAAAAATATAAGAGCTAATTAAAAACTGTATCAGTCTAACTGCATTTTAGGTTTTCAGAGAGGGATTGGTTTGGGCTTTTTGTTGTTGTTCTCGTGTTTTTTAACAACTTGCAGAAGTCAGCTCTAATACTGGGAGACAGCTCTCCTCTTCCACCATATGAATTCCAGGGATGAGCCTCAAGTGACAAGGGCATTTATTCATTGACCTATTTTGCCAGCTTCTACATTGTTCTTACTTAAGTGAATTTTACATTCCTTTACATAATAAATAAGCAGTATGAGTAGTACATAATTTTTATGGCCCATCAATATTACTAAAGAAATAAAACTAAAAAAATGCATATATTAAAAATAATTACATTTAAAAAACCAGAACTAAGAGAATCATGGTGGTGCACGCCTTTAATCCCAGCACTCCGGAGGCAGAGGCAGGAGGATCTCTAAGTTCGAGGCCAGCCTGGTCTACAGAGTGAGTTCCAGGACAGCCAGGCTACACAGAGAAACCCTGTCTCGAACCCTCCCCCGGAAAAAAAAAAAGAAAAAGAAAGAAAAAAAGAGAGAGAGAATCAAGAACTTTGATTAAAAAATAAATAAATAAATAAAAGAACTTTGATATCACATAAACTTGACATAGTCAAACTTTAGAAACTACTGTAGAGGCTGGAGGGATAGCTCAGCAGTCAAGAACAGTTGGTACGCTTCTTGGACTGAAGTTCAGTACCCAACACCCATGTCAGACAGCTCACAACTACCTTTCACTTCCCTTCCACTTCAGCTGTGAAAGATCCAATGTCCCCTCTATCCTCTACAGGCACTTGTACATGTCCATGCACATAACAGACAGGCACATAAGGCATAAGTAAAAATAAAATCTTTTAGAAAGAAAAAACTGTTAGGTATTTAAAGGAATGGTATAGAGATTTCAAAACCGTATCTACATGATGTTCTCAGAATTATAGATATTATCAATTATTTTTTAGACAGGGTCTCACTATGTGACCCTAGCTGAAGTGATTGGTTCTTCCTAATGGTAACAATTAATGCTATCTGCTTTTTCATATTAATATTGTTAATATACTTATAATGATTAAAAAACAGCTATTCTAAAACTAACATTGAGGACAAACTAACTCTGACCACATTTATATCAACTAATAAAAAGCTACAATGAAAAACGTACTAATATATACCTGGTAGTAGCATACATTGGTAAAACTGTTCTGAAAAAACATATGGCAATATATGTCATAAGTCAAAATGCTCAATCTGGGCATATGGCTCAGTAGTGTCTGTATAGCAAGCTGATCCTGAACACTGCAAAAACCTAAGCATGAGGAAGTGAGATGGCTCAGCAGGTTAAGGGCACTTGTCAACAAGCCCCAGGACCTACAAGACAGGAGAGAACCTGACTCCTGCAGGGCTTTGTCTGTGTCCAGGGTAGCTTTATGTAAACTTGACACAACCTGGAGTTATTTGAGAAAAGAGACCCTCAATGGAGAAAATGCCTCCATAAGATCTGTCTACAGGCTAGCCTTAACTACTGACCAATATGGGAGAGCCCAGCCTATTTTGTGAGTGGTGCCATCCTTGGGCAAGCAGTTCTGGGCTACTGAAAGGCAGGTTGAACGAGCCAGGAGAGAGTAAGCCAATAAGCAACCTACTGCATGGCCTCCACAGCAGCTTCTGCCTCCACATTCTAGGCTTAGGTTTCTGTCCTTCTATTCAATACAAAATGGTCAGGACATGTAGGCTGAAATAAACCATTTCCTCCTGTTACTACTTTTTGTCTTGGTGTTTTATCACAGAAATATAAAAGTAATCAAGACAGCATGTATGCAAATACATATTTTTTTATTTTTTTCCTGAATCTGTCAGGAAGGAGAAAAGTAAAAAAAAAAAATTATATATATATATAATTATATAGGCATGGTGGGATGCAGGCCTGTAATCCACTCAGAAGGTAAAAGCAAAAAGATTGGTAATTCAAGGTCATTGTTAGTTACATGCTGAACCTAACTAAGTATGGGCTATATAAAACTCTGTCTCAAAAATAAATAAATAAATAAATAAATAAATAAATAACAAAGATCTGGGTAAGCACTCTACATGGAAGAATAAGAACCAGAATTTCATCACCTAGAATACACATTTAAAAAAACAGAAATGGGGCAGTGGTGGCGCACTCCTTTAGTCCCACCATTTGGCACTTGGGAGGCAGAGGCAGGCAGATTTCTGAGTTTAAGGCCAGTCTGGTCTACAGAGTAAGTGAGTTCCAGGACAGCCAGGGCTATACAGAGAAACCCTGTCTCGAAAAATCTCAAAAAATCTAAAAAAAAAAAAAAAAACCAGGTACAGTGAGGTGCATCGTAATCCCAGCACTGAGGTGTACACAGGAAGATCCTAGTGCTTGCTGGCCAGAGAGCCAAGTCAAATCCACTGGCTTCATTTAGAAACCCTACCTAAAAATAAAGAAGTGGTTGAGGAATATAGCCAACAGTGAGCACTGGCCTGTACATGCACATGTATGTAAGAATGCACCCAAAAGGCTCATAGGTTTGAATGCTTAGTCACCAGGAAGTGGCACTACTAGAGAAGGATTAGAAAAAGTAGTTAAGTGTGGCCCTGCTGGAGTAGGTGTGGCCCTGCTGGAGTAAGTATGTCACTAGGGAGGCTTTGAGGTTTCAAAAGTGCACAAAGTCCAGTCTCTCTGTGTCTACGGATTAGGCAAAACATCCATAAAATAATAAAGTAAATCTAAATAATTTATTTTTAAAAACAAAAAACTATAGTATGTTTCAACTAGGTTAAATTAAAAGAAACAGAAACAGGACTTAAAGATAACTATACACAGCATTGATGAACATATTCAATTAATAAAAATAAGGGATATTGACCCTTATTCTTTTTTTAGTTATTTTTATTTTTTTATTTTTAATTTTATGTGCATTGGTGTTCTGCCTGTATTTATATTTGTATAAGGGTGTCAGATACCCTAAAATTGGAGTTGCAGATAATTGTGAACTGCCATGTAGGTGCTGGGAACTGAATCAGGGTCCTCTGGAAGACAGCCATCTCTCTAGCCCCTGATGCTCATTCTTTCTTAATTATGCATTTTGCAAACGTTCTTCACTCATCAGATACTAATGTTGAAGTAAATAAACAAAAATAACAGGCTGGAAATATGGGTTACAGGTTAAAAGTAATTGGCTGCACTTTCAGAGGACTCATGTTCAATTAATTCCCAGCACCTACATGGAGGCTCATAGCCATCTATAATTCCAGTTCCAGGGGGTTCTGGCCTCCTCAAGCTCATGGTGTGGATACATACACAGGCGAATTTTCATACACATTAAACTGATTTTTTAAAACTCATATATATCAAAGAGCACATCACCTACATTTTAGTTATCCCAAATTAATTTTACACAATTCCTAAGTGTTAAACGTTAATAATAAGGATTGGAGAGATGGCTCAGCAGTTAAGAGCACTGACTGCTCTTCCGAAGATCCTGAGTTCAAATCCCAGCAACCACATGGTGACTCACAATCATTCGCAATGAGATCTGATGCTCTCTTCTAGTGTGTCTGAAGACAGCTACAGTGTACTTAGATATTATAATAATAATAAAGTTTCTAATGAGACTAAATAATGAAGTGAAGATAAACACATAGAAATTGAGGTAGAAAGACATAACTTCATGCAGAAAAGAACAACATACAGTTATTTATGAAAAGACCAGTTTTGTATGTTGATTTGAGAGCCCTTTTTGAGACAGTGTCTCACTGTAGTGTAAGATGCCCTCAAATGTGCTTTGTAGCAGAGGATAGCTTTGAATTCCTGATCCTTCTGCCTTCATCTCTCAAGGGCTGAAACTACAGGCATGTGCCACTACAACCAGCTAAGGCCAGTTATTATAATATTTATATTTTAATATTTTTCAAAGAGCAAAGCAGCTCACAAAGAGGGGCCTTCCAATAGTAAAGAAATATTCCAACTTAGCCAGGCAGTGGTCAGGCCTGCCTTTAGTTCCAGCACTTGAGAGGCAGAGGGAGACAGAAGCTGGCAGATCTCTGAGTTTGAGGTCAACCTGGTGTACAGAGTGAGTTCCAGCAAAACCATGGATGCAGAGAAACCCTGACTCAGAAAAATTTAAAAAACAAGAAAGAAAGAGAGAGGAGGGGAGGGGAGGGGAGGGGAGGGGAGGGGAGGGGAGGGGAGGGGAGGGGAGGAACCAACTTTGATAAATAATAAATGAAGAGCTTATTAAAAACACTGGAAAACAAAATAAAAAACACTAAATGAGCAATCAAAACAAACACAAGATATGTGTGCTGCCACAGGCCTTTAATCCCAGAGGAAAGTAAATCTCTGAGTCCAAGGTCACCCTGGATTAGGCACCAAGTTCCAGGCCAGTCAATGCTACAGAGTGAGACCCTATCTCAAAGAACAAAGATGGTAACAAGCACAAAGCACAAGGTCTCAAAGTCATCGACTTGAATAGAGTTATGCTGTACCGGGTACAGTTTTTGCATGTCAATCATTCCTTAGAATAATTTAAAAATGAAAACTGTGTTTTGCTTTCTTCAAAAGATAGGAAATAAAAAAAAAAACCTTAAGTCAATTCTTTAATAAAAACATGAAAAAAATAAGGGAATAAGTAGAATTTATTGTACAATGTTTTTAAGTATGTTATTAATCTTTTTGTTCTAATTTACATGATATTAATATTAGCAAAAAGCAATCTATAAAATATGCTAAATTTATACAGTATTTTTAATTCATTAAACAAAATTATACTGCTAATATTCTACTTCACAAATACTATACACAACAAATTCAAACTTTAATATTAACAAAATTAAAACATTTTCTATAGACACCAAACAACAGTTTTATTTCAATGAAAAAGGTATCCAACAAAATATTAAATTCATTTTTATGAAGTAAAATATGACTTCTTACCAGGATTGTGATGAGGTGCAGACTCTCCATTCTGAAATACATCTCCTGCAACATTCATCCTACCAGGATTAAAAGGTCCAACTCCAGCCTTGGTCTGTGACGTTAGAGATGGGGTGTACGTTTGTATATTCACACCAAAGTTACTGGACTGAAGTCCGTTGGAGCCATCTCCCAGGCTGGTGTTGTGCAGTGATGTGACATGAGTAATCATTAAGTTCATATCTCTCCCATCAGTACTTTCTAGCTGGCCATCACTCACAGAGCTTACGCCTGTTTCTAAGGTTGTAACATTAGCAATCTGAATCTCCGAGTCTGGCTCTGTGGTAATACCACTGTTACTCACTCCTGCGTTTACTTTACTTCTTGAAAAAGTGGAACTGGAGAAATCCACATCATTAGTTCTGTTTTTAGTTTCAGAAGGTCTCCTTTCAATAAAATTTGAGGAACTCTTCTCTTGTCCTTGATTTGTTTCCATGTCCTCTTCATCATCAATAACAATTGTCTCGCTTACACTGCCCTTTTGCGGGGCCAACTCTTTCGATGAAGGAAGAATTTTGGGATCGTTTCCTTGTAGTTCTTCATTTTTTGAAGATGTAAATGTTATGGGTCTTTGATCAGCAACCAAAGGTGCAGAAGATGGAGGAGGTTGTACAGGTTCAATAAAAACAACGTCATCATCATCTTCTACTGATGAGTTCTGAAACTTACTAGATCTAGACACTAAAGGATTAGGTGGGCCACTAAATGAATTTCCTACGTTCGTGAGACTAGTTGCCATGGCTGTACTTCCTAATAAGACAGGAGTTTGATCAGTCAGTTCTAACGTTCCCACTGAACTTGTGTCCATGCCAAAGAACCTGTTCAGGGAAACAAAAGAACATAAACCTGAGTATGTGACTTTATTTTTAAAGGCGATTTTCAGTAATCGTGCGTACCACACTTCTACTACCACTTTCTAGAGATACACGATTTACTCCGTAAAGTTGCCCAAAATGTAAATAGTTAAGTGTCAACTGAAACTCCAAAACTAACATGATAATATGAAAGCAAGGGGTCCACATCAGGTATCCCCCCACCCCCTTTGAGACAGAATCTTTACCTGGAACTCTCTGACTTTTTGGTCCTTGGATGCTCAGAAACCTTTTACTAGTTTTTCACAACCACCCAGTTTAAAAAGATTAGCAGGAAGGTTGGCACTACTGAGACTAGATCTGATCCCAGGCCAGATTTTGCTTTACCGAATTTTTTTAAATTAACATTTATCTTTATTTTTATTTATGGGTACGGTACTGAACGTATGCCACACGTGTACATTTATCCACGGGGCCAAAAGAAGGCATCAGATGTCCTGGAGCTGGCGTGACAGGCAGTTGTAAGCTGTTCAACAAGTCCTCTGAAATGTAGGAAACAATCTTGACCACTGAGTCGTCAATACTTCTCACCTCAAGTTTTAAATCTCTCACGTAATAGAGTTCACCAATTTGATTAGATTGACTGGATAGCAAGTTCCAAAGATCCTGCTGTGTCTCTTTCCATTGCTAGGATGACAGATACACACAGCTTCTTATGTGGGTGCTTAAACTCAGGTCCTCATGCTTGCATGCTTCTACAGCAAGCATTTTCTCATCTGGGCCATCACCCCAACCCCTGGTTATATAAATCCTAAAAGCCTGATTTAAAATCATAAAATACAAAGAGCTAATAGGATAGAGGACATAAATGGAATTATCACTTCAACTAATGGGTGACGGGGTAGAGAATGTGTTCACTGTTTATCATTTTCCTAATTTTTATATCACATGATTTTCATCTTTTAAGATGAATTTATTAGTGGGGAGGGGGACCCTTGGCTTTTATGTTTGAGATAAGGAGGGCCTTGCAGTTTGAGGTTACCCTGAGACCAGGCTAGTTCCATTATGGCTAAGGCTACACAGAAAACCCAGTCTCAAAAATACAATCAATCAATCAATCAGTAAAGATAGAGAGATAACAATAGAAAAAAAAAACATTATAGAAAAAATGTGTAATTGATAGTCAAAAACTTTACTCCAAAACACAGCTGAAAAGTATAAATTGAGTAACCATTAACTGGTGAAGAATCAAAAGATTTACAATGAGAGCTGAATATAATAGAAGTGTTCAACAGTGCTAATATCTTTACAGTGGAATACATTGACAATCCACAGATAAGCTTGAACATTCCTACTAACTAGGAACTCATAAATCATCCCATGACTTTGTGAATGAAAGATCTTCATTCTAAATTTACTTTACCTCTTTGGTGTCAGAAGAAGCAAAGCTATACACCAGGTGACTCCTATCTATTTTTCCATTAATTTAAATTTCTTTTAAAGACAATTCAGGTTTAAAAGATGTATGAATGTTTTATTACTCTATGAACTATAATCAGGAGGAAATTTAATCATAGTTAATTTACTATCACTCATATTTAGCTAGCAATTATCCATGACTTGCTTAACTTTATGAAATCCAAGTTCAAGCCCAGCATGAGCAACACAGAGACCCTGTCTCAAAATAAAAACAAATTATCATCATCTTCTCCCTTATAAGCTTACCAAAGTGAAAGCCTATCTCAAATTTAAAAAAAGAAAAACAAGAAAAAGAACACTTTCCCCTTTAGAAACCTACCTAAAAATTTTATAAGTACCATAAAGGAATCATAGGAGGCGAAGATAAATTTTCTACAACAAAAGAATACCAGCAATGTGTTTGCTGTACCTGCTATAGTTCCCAATAATTATAAATTCAAAATTAGTAATTCCTAATAAATTAGAAAAATTAGTTGTAAAATATTAATGTATCAAAACAAAATATCAAATAGAATATATTTAAAACACCATTACAGAATGATGAGAATAATCTTTTATTATCACAGTATAGCACAATTCGGGAAATAATATCCAGTAAAAATATCAAGTAAAGATGTAAGAGTGCTTGCTTATCTCAGGAAAACCCAGGCTCTATCCTCAGCATCACAAAAACCAGGCCCACTGTCAACATGCCTATGATCCAAGCATTGTAGAGCAGAAGTGGGGCTCTAAAGTCTTCTTGGCTATGCAATGAGTTTGAGGCCAGACTAGAGTACATGAACGAACAAGAACCAACAAAAAAAGAAAATAATGCTGGGCATGGTGGCGCACCCCTTTAATCCCAGCACTCGGGAGGCCGAGGCAGGCAGATTTCTGAGTTCGAGGCCAGCCTGGTCTACAAAGTGAGTTCCAGGACAGCCAGGGCTACACAGAGAAACCCTGTCTCGAAAAAAAACAAAAAACAAAACAAAACAAAACAAAAGACAGAAAGAAAGAAAAGAAAAATCTTCTCAAATCAATAAGGAACAAAGAAAAAAAATAACAAAAGCAGCACACTAACCCTAAATTCATAATGGAAGGAAAGGAGGAGGAGAATTACTAAAATGGAAAATAAAAATGGAGGTGTCATTACTAATTTTACAGAAATAGAATTTTTAAGAATAACACAAGCAAGTCATATACCAAACTGGATAACAAAGATAAAATTTCAAAAAAAAATCCTTAAAATTCACACAAAGGAAAAATATGAAATTTGAGTAGACAAAGTTGATTAAGTCAGTAATCAGAAACATCTCAGCAAAAAAGAAAAAGAAAAGTGAGGAGCAGGAGGGAGAAACTAAGAAATGGCTCAACAGTTAAAAGCACTGACAACCATCCATAAAGGGATCTGATGCCCTCTTCTGGTCTGACTTGTCTGGTGTGTCTGAAGACAGCCACAGTGTACTCATATTCATAAAATAAATATATCTTAAAAATAAATAAGTAAATAAATTAGGACAGATAGCTTTACTTATAAATTCTATCAACATTTCAAAATAACCAACAACTCTTAAACCTCTCCTAAAAATAATGAAAATGGACCCAGGCTGTCTTGGCACAGGCCTTCAATCCCAACAGGAGCAGGCAGATCTCAGTTCTAGGCCAGCCTAGTCCACAGAACAAGTTCCAGCACAGCAAGGTCTACACAGAAACCTTGTCTCAAAAAACCAACAATGATGATGATGATGGTGACGCTGGTGGTAGTGGTGACGGAGATGATGAAGAACAAGAACAAAAAGAAAAGGTGAACATTTCCAAACTCCTGTTTTGAATCCAGAATTACCTGGATATATATAATTCTAGCAAACACTTTATAGGTAACTTAAAGTTACTTTGTCATCTTTGCACAACACTAGCCCTGAAAGGCTGAGTAAAGACACTAATCTGCATATCAAACTCCAGAATAGTCAGGACTACATACAGAGAGGGACCCGGAGTCAAAAAACAAGCATACAAACAACAAAAAGACAGATTCAGAAGTCCTTAACAGAGAAGTGCGTAGGTGAATCATAAAGAATATGGCATACAAAGGATATTCCAGCATAAAAAAATTCACAGGAAAATGGATGAACTAGAGGAAATCATAGCCAGTGGTTACAGAATGTTCCATCACACTGTGGACCTCAACTGTGCTATTTACTGGAAAAACCTGTCTCTGGCTGTGGTGTGGCTCAGCCTTAGCACGCACCTTTAATTTCTCTAGCTTGAATACAGACAAGCCATTAGTACACACTTTTAATACCAAACAATGAAGTAAAGTTAGTTTGTAAAAGAAAGCACCCATGTTTGAAAGTGATGTCTAACTGAGTGGCAGACAAGGTTACAAATCAGAGAAAGATGTGACAGACTGGGATGCGCCCAACTCTCATGAGAGGAGACAGAAAAGGAAGCTCTTTTAGGAACAGTACAGAGAGAGAGGAAACAGTTGTACAGAGATTACAGAGAGACAGAGAGAACAAACTAGACACATGTGAAGGCAGAATGAGAGGCAGAGAATGAGAAGCCAGAAGATTAGAACATATTAACAAAGTTAGTATGAAGCCAAGCAGAGAAATTCAGGAGACACCAAAAGAGAAAAGCCAGATTAAATCAGTCAGCTTAGAAAAGAGTTTAAGAGCCGGGTGTGGTGGCGCACGCCTATAATCCCAGCACTGGGGAGGCAGAGGCAGGCGGATTTCTGAGTTTTGAGGCCAGCCTGGTCTACAAAGTGAGTTCCAGAATAGCCAGGGCTAAACAGAGAAACCCTGTCTCGAAAAACCAAAATAGAAAAAAAAAAAAAAAAAAAAAAAAAAAAACTAGAAAAGAGTTTAAGCTAAAACAGCTGAGTTGAACCAGCAAGCCAGAGTTCAGAAAGAGAAAGGGTAAACTTGTTCAGCAGTAATTCTCAGATACTGAAAACATTCTAGGCCTAGACTAGATTACACAGAGACTGGAAGATTCCAGGACTAGGCCCAAGTTAGCAGAGGGAGGCAGTCAGCTTCCAAGACAACAACTACGGCAGGAGAATAAAAGTTACTTTTACAGCCAGTCCTGAGCTTTCTTTCATATATGGAAACAAAAAGCAGAAAGATGGCCTGAAGAGGAAAAAAACTCGAAAAACTGGTCTTTCATTTATACCATATACAATCTATAAATAAATCTCAAAAAGAAACAAGATCTAAATAGAAGTCAACTAAAAAACTCTGAGAGAAAATTTCATACCACTGGATTTGTCATTCTGGATATCACCAAACAGTTAAGGAAAAAACACACTTAACTGTTCAAGATTCACAATAGTGTGCAAAGAGTATTACCAAGGAAATGAAGACAAAGAAGAGAGAAAATACCTCCGAATCAGAAACCAACAAGGAAAGAGAGGTAGGTAGGAAGAGGTGTAGGAAGGTGAGCAGTGCAACGTAAAAAGAACAGAGTACTTAAATAAGACACTGTGCCACAAGACACACAAATGACTCATCATCAAATCAAAAGGTGGCCCATTATCAGCCATTGGGCAAATGTATATGAAGCCAAGAAATCTCAACTTGATGGCCTACTATCTGTAATCTCAGAGCTCTGGAGATTGAGTGAGTGTTTCAGGCCAACCTGAGCTACATTTTGATGTCTTAAAAAAACTATCCAAAAGGACCAGCAAAATAGCACTTGCTAGTGCTTGGTGACAAGCCTGACCACCTGAAACACACAGAAGGAGACAATCATAGAAGGAGAGAATCAGATCCATTACAAACCAGCTGTCATTTCTTTCAAAAACTACCATTAATTAAATGTGCAAGCTTTCTACTCTACTCAGAGTATGTCCTTCAAAATATTCCATAATGTTTGCCACATATGCAAATACATGTTTTTTTGTTTTGTTTGTTTGTTTGTTTGCTTTTTTTTTTTTCGAGACAAGGTTTCTCTGTGTAGCCCTGGCTGTCCTGGAACTCACATTGTAGACCAGGCTGGCCTCCAACTCAGAAATCCGCCTGCCTCGGCCTCCCGAGTACTGGGATTAAAGGTGTGCGCCACCACCACCTGGCTGTAACTTTTTTAATTACTGAAAAGAATGAAAAAAAAATCAAATCTCCTTAGCACTGTTGAAAATGTAAAATAGGGGCTGGTGAAATGGCTCAGCAGGTAAGAGCACCTGACTGCTCTTCCAAAGGTCCTTAGTTCAAATCCCAGCAACCACATGGTGGCTCACAACCATCCCTAACAAGATCTGACACCCTCTTCTGGTGTGTCAGAAGACAGCAACAGTGTACTTACATATAATAAATAAATAAATCTTTAAAAAAAAAAAAAGAAAAAGAAAATGTAAAATAATGTAGCTATTTTTTACCAAAGGAAAAAAGATATATAGTTCAGTTGGTAGAGGTCTCACATAGTTATAGATAAACCCTGAATCTAATCCCAGCATAAACCTGGTGTGGTGTTCCACACATGGAGTCCACCCTGAGAGAGCAGAAGCCACAAGATCAGAAGCTTCAGTAATCACAGAGGCAGAGGCAGGCAGATCTCTGAGCTCAGGGCCAGCCTGGTCCACAGAGCAAGTTCCAGGATCATCAGCGCTATATAGAGAAACCCTGTCTTGAGGGGGGTATTAGGTGGGGGGTGGGGGTGTATGAAGAATGACTTTATTAAAAATTGTATTATGATAGGTGTGCACATGAATTATATGTATGTATCTATGTATATGTCCGTACCGGGCACACATATGGTACACATACATACATGTAGGCAAAACACTGATACACATAAAATAAAAATAAACCTAAAAGCCGTGTGTGGTGACACACGCCTTTAATCTCAACACTCCGGATGCAGAGGCAGGTGGATTTCTGAGTTTGAGGCCAGCCTGGTCACTACAAAGTGAGTTCCAGGACAGCCAGGGCTACACAGAGAAACCCTTTCTCGAAAAACCAAAAAAAAAAAAAAAAAAAAAAAAAAAAAACCTAAAACTTTTTAAGTAATAATAAATATTTTTTAAATGTCACAAATTTTTAAAGGAAAAAAATGAATGACCAATTAGGGGAAAAAACAAAGACATTAAAGTTTCTCCAATACTCCCACTGAAAAATCAGTACAGAAAATCTGTGACCAAATGTAGGCGGGCTTCCCCTAACAGCAGCAAAATCCATTCAGATTCAGCTTTACTCTGATGCCATCTCTGTAGAGACATCAGATCCCATAGGCTGAGGACTCATGTATCTTCCAGTCAGCACAGAGATCTTTGAGATTCATAATGCCAAGAAACAGGGACCAAATAGTACTTTAACTGAAAATAATACTTTTCAGCCGGGCAGTGGTTAGCGCACTTGGGAGGCAGAGGCAGGTGAATTTCTGAGTCAGAGGCCAGCCTGGTCTACAAAGTGAGTTCCAGGACAGCCAGGGCTACACAGAGAAACCCTGTCTCGAAAAAAGAAAGAAAGAAAGAAAGAAAGAAAGAAAGAAAGAAAGAAAGAAAGAAAGAAAGAAAGAAAGAAAGAGAGAGAGAGAGAGAAAGAGAGAGAGAGAGAGAGAGAGAGAGAAAGGGAAAGAAAGGAGAAGAGAAGAGAAGAGAAGAGAAGAGAAGAGAGTACTTTTCAGTTAAAAGTGAACATATAAACAGATGAAAATAGGCACCAAGGGGCGGAGCAGTTATGAACACTGGGCTACTTACTCTTCCAGAGGATCTAGATAGATCCAGAGGATCTATCAGCACCCACAAGGATAACACACACATCTCTAACTCTCCAACTACAGAGAATCAGACACCCTCTTCTGGCCTCCATGGGCACCAGACAAACAAAGTACACAAACACTAGGACAAAATACCCATACACATAAAATAATAAGACAGTAATTTTTTAAAACCTAAAAAAAAAGCTACCAAGAATAAAAGAACTACTTGTATTAAGTAAATACAAATTTAAATTCTGAAGAGTACCTATCTTATTATACTGACCAAGGTAAAAAGGCTCAATGAACACTTTTACATTCTACTGTGTATGGTCCTCTGAAAGAGCAGGAAGAGTCCTTGACCGCTGAGTCATTTCCACCCATGATACTATCCTTTTGTTTTTATGTATTTGTTTTAACACAGGATCTCACTATATATCCTCAGCTAGCCTGACATTCATGTACAGCAAGCTGGCATGGAATTTACAGACCTACCTGCCTCTATCTCTGAGTTCTGTAATTAAAGGTGTGTACCACCTACACCCCTCCCCCCCACAAAAAAAAACTGAAAAGAAAAACTGCCTTAAAAACTATGACAAGAGAACAATTGGGAAGACACCCAACATCAACCTTAGGCCTAAACACACACACACACAACCAAATGTACATGTAAATAAATACAACACACATAGCCATGAAGAAATGTTTATTCATAGCCAAGAATAGAAGTTATTTCTTCTAGTTTTCAATGGAATGTTAGTAACTTAAAATAGGAAAATCCTAGTCAGGCAAGCTAACAAATTCCTACAATCCCAGTACTTAGAAAGGAGGCTAGGGTCAATATGGGCATAATGATACCCTATATCCTAGTCAGTCTCGGCTGCCAACGTGACATAGTCTAGAGTAATCAAAGGGAGAGTTGCAACTGTTCAAATCAATTTGGTCTGTGCTTGTCTTGACTGATGACTGATATGAGAGGGCCCAGCCCAACATGGGCAGCAACACATCTCTGGGGCAGGTGAGCCTGGGCTATGTAAGAAAACTAGATAGCTGGACAGTGGTGGCACATGCCTTTAATCCTAGCACTCTGTAGGCAGAGGCAGGTAAATCTCTGTAAGTTCAAATTATAGTGAATTCAATGATAGTCAAAGCTACATAAACACTGCCTTGAAAAACAAAAAAAAAAGAAAAGAAAACTAGATAAACATGAATATGTGAGCAAGCCAGAGATTGAGCAAGGAAAAAGTGTTCCTCTGTGGTTTCTGCTTCAAGTTTGTGTCCCAACTTCCCTCAACGATGGGATGTATCCTTAAAAGTACAAGCCAAACGAATCCTTCTTCAAAATTGCCCTGGGTAAGAGTATTTTATACACAGCAGCAGCAACAACAACAACAACAAGGCAAAACAGAACTGAATCTGGTATTAGGAGTGAGGTTGTAGCTACAATGAACCTCACCATACAGCTTTTTATGCTTTTGGACTATTTAGCTAGAGCATTATGGGGAATTTTCAAACTTTAAGTTGGAAAGCTATTGCAAACCAGTGCTTAATAAATGGACTAGGGGCTGGTGAGATGGCTCAGCGGGTAAGAGCGCCGACTGCTCTTCCAAAGGTCCTGAGTTCAAATCCCAGCAACCACATGGTGGCTCACAACCATCCGTAACAAAATCAGATGCCTCTTCAGGAGTGTCTAAGACAGCTACAGTGTACTTACATATAATAAATAAATATTAAATAAATAAATAAGTAGACTAGAATGGACCTTGGAAGATAAAAATGTTCAAACTTTTGTCTTGTCTGACATTTCAGAGGGAAGAAAGACTATTAATAGAATTGTGCTGTATTTTGAATTATCGTTCTGTGGTTCCTGATCAACTAGGACTGAATAATCATTAGTGATGAATAAGAGGTCAGTATCACTAAAGCAACTCTTCAGGTAGTTATTTCTTCAGTGTCAGCATACAGAAGGGAGTTGGAGGGTGGACTCAACGTGACACCAAGGCTGCATCCATCATCCAACTGGTAGTCAAAACTAGGCAACTCATAAGAATCAGTCCACCTTGTACTGGTTCTGAAGGCATCAAAGTTAGGATTGAAAGATTCATGGAAAGTGGCTGAGGCCTGGCACCGTGTGGTAGAGGTAGAGTCAATAGAGAGGCCAGGAGAAGTCATCAATGAAAGTGTGGTCAGAGTTGCAGTGGAGAATTAAGATGCCAGAGACCCACAGCCATAAAACTTTCAGAGAACAGTATCAAGTGTGAAGCAGAGCTGGCCTGACCCTCTAAACACAAGTTATATGCTCTGTGGATGACACAACTAAAGAGGTAAACTGTCAAGCCATTTGGAGTCCAGAAGGTGACTGAGATGCCAAACACTGAGCTTCAGAATTTGGACTGCAGGATTTCGGATTGCTTTGATCTAGTATAAATATGCCTAGTTCTTCCCACTGAGAAGAATGGATATTACTGGTTTTTAATTTTATAGAGTTAAGAGACTTTGGACTTTTTAAAGAGATTAAACTTTTCAAGTATTGGAAATTTTTAAAGACTGTGACTTTGAAAATTGGACATTTTATCTTATGACACTAAGAAGATCTTATAAACAAGGAAAGAGTTCAAAGACTATGGCTTCAAGTGGTATGTTTATGTGTCAAGTGGACAAGGAATGGAGTATCCTAGTTATTTAGTTTCAGCTGTCAATGTTAACACAGCCTGGAGTCATTTAAGTATCAAATGAAGAGCTGCCCAGATCAGATTGTACCATGCCATGTCTGTGAGGAATTGTCTTGATTTATATGTTTGATGTGGGAGGGCCCAGCCCACTCTAAACAACACCATCTCTGAGCAGGGAGGCCTAGGCTGTTTAAAACTAGCTGAATAGGGCTTTAATAGCACTCTGTAACCAAAAGCAGAGGCGGGCAGATCTCTATGAGTTTGAGTGCAGCCTGGTCTACATAGGAAGTTCCAAGCCAGAAAAGCTATACATTGAAATTCTGTCCAAAAAGAAAAAAGAAGCAGGGCATGGAGGCACATGCCTTTAATCCCAGCACTCTGGAGGCAGAGGCAGGTGGATTTCTGAGTAGGTCAGCTTGGTCTACAAAGTGAATTCCAGGACAGCCAGGGCTACACAGAGAAACCCTGTCTCAAGAAAAAAAGAGAAGAAAGAGAAGAAAGAGAGGAAGGAAGGAAGGAAGGAAGGAAGGAAGGAAGGAAGGAAGGAAGAAAAAGAAAGAAGAGGAGGAAGGGGAGGACAGAGGAAAAGGGGGAGAGAGAGGAGAAAAACAATCCAGCAAGCAACATTCCTTCTTGGTTCCTACCCTGACTTCCTTCAATGATAAACTGCGACCTACAAGTATAAAATAAATGAATCCTTTCCTCCTCTAAGTTGTTTTTTGATCTGTGTTTTAATCACAGCAAGAAGAAAGATAGGAACTGTGTCTGAAAAAAACAATAAAAAAATACAAACAAACCACAAATCACACCATGTGATCAAGTATTTGTGGTACCTGATCAATTTTCTAACACTAAAATGGAATTTTTTTGTTGTTGTTTGTTTTCTAGACAGGATTTCTCTGTGTAGCCCTGGCTGTCCTGGAACTCACTTTGTAGACCAGGCTGGCCTCGAACTCAGAAATCCACCTGCCTCTGCCTCCCAAGTGCTGGGATTAAAGGCATGTGCCACCACTGCCTGGCTAAAATGGATTTTTAATGGTGAACAAAAAGTATTTTAACTTCATTTGAGAACTGATACGTTTTTTTTAAACAAGTTATTCATTTTGATGTGCATTGGTGTTTTGCTGAATTATATAGTATTTCTTACATTTTTTTTTTTGTCTGTGTGAGGATGCCAGATCCTCTAGAAACAAGTTATAGACAGTTGTGAGCTACCATGTGAGTGCTGGAAATTGAACCCAGGTCCTCTGGAAAAATGGTCAGTGCTCTTAATCGCTGAGCCACCTCTCCAGTTGCTAAACTGATATGCTTTTAAACAAAATAAAAGGTGTGCTATAATTCACCCTTTAAGATGATCAACTGTCTTTTTTACGATGAATTTAGCACAGGCACCAATGAGGATGCACTTGCTATTTCTATGTTCAAAAAAAAAAAAGTCAATTATTTTAAAACTAAAATATCCATCCAGGTACAACAAAATTGTCTAGATTATATACAAAAAAAATATACTGTAATGTTGCTCTGTACCTCATTCTTCAAACTTATGCATTTATCCAGCAACAATTTTTTTCTCACTGGCAACTTTATGAGTTACATGTACTTAGATCTGCACAGCTTTTGGATTTGAGTATCCTTGTTGTATACAGTTGCATGGAGTCCAGGCAATCTATTTCCTAATGAGAGATGGTCAAGAAAGACGGTCTGTCTCTGTCTGTCTGTCTGTCTGTCTGTCTCTCTCAGGGTATCAAGATACACTGAGGTGGATTACACATAGAATTCCAGCAGGACAAGAAATTAGTTTGAGCTTTCCTTACAATACCTAAAGACATAAAGATTCTTAAGATTTCTTATAAGAGCCATTTAACATAATAAACTATGTGTTGATGTTATCAGTGAACTGGGGACAGATATCAAAGCATAAAGAAACTATACCACATCTTTTGACAACAAAGAATTATATATTCTTTCTTACATTTTTTCCTATCACAGTAATACCAGTGCATGTTATATGAGCCAAAGATTCATTTTGTCACAATAGCACTGTTTGTATACTTCTGTACCTCAAACAAGCAAAACAGAATAAAAGCCTACAAAATAAATCCAATTATACAGATTTACGGTCTGACAAGATCATATCCATGAGAGCTGGAAATGTTCTATGTCAGCTTCTGTGGAGGACCAAAGTGGCTGACAAAGGACTGATGGAGTCAGGCCATGTCCAGGGGCACCTACCTATAATCCTAGCACCAAGACTGAAGCAAGAGAACTGCTGTAAAGTCTAGGCCAGCCTGAGCAACATTTACACACAAACACACACACACTCACACCCTTCAAGACTGTCTCAAAAAACAATCAAACAAAAAAACACCACTATGAAAGAGGAAGGCTGGAGGGAGGCCCAGCTATTAAAGGCCAGGCTTACAATCAAAGATCTAAGAAGGGAGGAGGGAAGATAAGTTAATCATTCATGGAAAAATAACAACAGCCACATGAAAGGTCCTGAAACTTAGTATCAGAATGACTTAGTTCCTAAAAGGACTTCACACTCATTCGAGGTTTATAGTCGAGCTAGGCACTGAGGTGGACACCTGCAAGCCCAGGACTTGGAAGGCTGAGGCAGGTGTATCTCTCTGAGTTTGGGCCACCTTGGTCCACAAAGTGAGTTCCAGAACTATATCGTAAAACCTCATCTCCAATAATAATAAAGTTCCTTCAGACATATACTGAAAAAAATTATACTGATACAAACAGCCTATACTGGTGTTGAAATAAGGTGGTAAAAAATCTAAATGAAGCAGATCATAGTGGCACATGCCTGTAATCCACCAACTAGAAAAAGAGGCAAAAAGAATACCCCCAAAGAAGGCTGGAGAGGTGGCTCACAACCACCGGTAATGAGATCTGATGCCCTCTTCTGGTGTATCTGAAGACAGCTACAGTGTACTTAGATATAATAATAAATAAATTTAAAAAAAAAAGAAGACCCCCCCCAAAGACATCATGTGCTACACAGTGAACTCAAGGCCAGTCTGGACCATAATCCTAGTCTAAATTAAATAAATAAGTAAATAAATAAATACCAACTGTTAACTATTCACCCACCCCTCAGAGAGTTCCTCTATGTCACCCAGGCTATGCTGGAACTCACTCTACAGACCAGGCTGGCCTCAAACTCACAGATTCTTCTGCCTCCTGAGTGCTGGGATTAAAGGTGGGCACCACCACCATCTAGCATTTTCTATTTTTTTTTTTAAAAGAACTGAACAGGATTCAAGCACTTTTTATGTTTCCACTTCCAAGCAAGAAAAGGTTATTCTGACTCAGTTTAAGTTTGAGATCTCCGACATGAGAATCCAGTCCAGTCCAGCTGCTGATGGTGGGCTCTGTCGCCACACTGCTTTGTGTTCAGAACCTGCTTCACTGGGTCCTTCCCAGGATCCTTCTACGCCTACTCCCTCCTCTGCAAATTCAGAGTAAAGACAGTGTTCAGAAGGGGAAAATATTATTAGCTATACTACCAAGTTCTCCTGTGGATTAAATTACTTAATACAAGTTTAAAACGTTTAACAATGGGTTGGAGAGATGGCTCAGCAGTTATAAAGTACAGTTTCCAGTACCCACATAGTGGCTCACAACAGCCAATACCTTTTTCTGACATCCTTGGCCACAAAGTACATGTATGTCACACATACATTCAAACAGGTAAAACAATCATACACATTAAAAATAAATCCAAGCCGGGCGTGGTGGCGCACGCCTTTAATCCCAGCACTCCAGAGGCAGAGGCAGGCAGATTTCTGAGTTTGAGGCCAGCCTGGTCTACAGAGTGAGTTCCAAGACAGCCAGGGCTACACAGAGAAACCCTGTCCCAAAAAACCAAAATAAATAAATCCAAAGTAACCATAAGCATCTATACTTATAACACACCTTTAAAAGTATACAAGTAACAACAGGAGCTGTACTGGGCTCAAGAGTAATATTTGGGGCTAGAACTGTAGCATAGTTGGTGAGGTGCTTGCTAGCGTGCAGGAAGCTGGGTTTGATTCCCAGCACCACATAAATATAACAAGAGGACACAAGTCATAGCACTTGGGAAGTTGAGACTGAGGGATCACAAGTTCAAAGTCATTCTAGGCTACGCAACAAAAGTTCAAGGTCAACCTGGGATACATTAGATGCCATCTCAAAATAAGTGATAGGGCCTGCAAGATGGCTGAATGGATAGAGGGGCCTGCTACATGAGCCTAACAACCTGGCTTGGATTCACTGAACCAATTAGACAGTGAAGGGTAGAACCAACTCCAAAAGTTGTCCTGACCTACACACTGGTGCTCTGGCATGTGCACCAACACAAACACACCATGCACTCACACACTATAAAAATTTTTAGAAATCCATAAAAAGCGTGACATAATAGAGAACTGGTCAACACCAGAGATGAAAGACTAAGTAGAGGACTGCACAGGTCTAAGCAGCATCTACTTGGTAAGATGAAAACAACAGATGCAAAGAACATGAAAGATCTAGAAACACGTCCACCTTCATGGTCAAATTCTGTCACTCAGACCAGGCATAAAAAGTTAAGCAGCTCTCCATAGTTGTCCATTACCAGAGGTCCATTAACCATGATGACAAGAAAAATGTCAAAAATGGTTGCATGCACTTCAAACCAAATAACATTAATTCCCACTCTGTAACTCTAGAGGGCACCAGAAATATGCCCTCCTTCCCAACACCCCTCCTCCCCACCGGTAACGTGAGCAGCTGCAGAAGCCCGTCGTCTGGTTGCTGAGGTTGGTATTGCAGCAGCAGAAGCGATGTCTGCAGCGGTGCAAACAGCAGCGCCCACTCCCAGCTGCCTCACCAGGCATCACTGGAGTTTCTCCCCGACAGCAGCTGCCACCCAAGAGAAGGCTCCTCCCCTTAAGAACAACCAGGAGGGCCAAATCCTATAGCTGAACCCCTATAATCCAACCACGTCCTCTGTTAATAAGCAAATTAGAAGAAAAGGACTCACAATGGTGTTTTCCTCACTTTCTGCCAAAGATGCACCAGATAGGGTTGAACGAAATTTCTGGTCCTGGGATAAAAGAGAAAAAAAAAAAGGGGGGGGGGAGAGAAATGGATGAACACCCAATCTGGTAGGAGCACCAAGCCGATTTCACCAGGAGGAGGCAGAGAAGGGACTAAGGGGTCAAGGAGGTTTGGCCCTTCTATTATTACCCCAAAGCCCACGCAAAACAGCCTACTACTTACTACCCAAGTGGAGTGAAATATTTTATTTGGAGCCAAAGCCCATGTGTAAGCCTCAATCTGCAGGGAAAGGGACCTGAGGGCACCAAGCCTGCTATGGGGTAGGGAGGGGGAAGGGCAAACATTGCCCCGACGCCAGCAAGGGACTTGCACTCCCTCGCAAGTATTACCACCACGGTTATTCCAGTCAAACTCAGCACCAATTTACAGGTAAAAACCAGTTTATGTCAACGATGGGCTGATATTGCCCATATTTGCCCCAAGCAGTTGCCCTGGGCCCGAGGTTTGCCCCCCCTGCAGTCCGAGACCGGCAGCGCTGCCTCCCCGTCCGCCATTAGAGACCCAGCCAAACAATACGTGAGGAGCAAGAGCCGCGCAGCACAGCGCCGGGGAGGAGACCAGCGACGAAGAGGACGCCGCAAGACTCAAAAGGCACCCCTTGCCATCGAAAACTTGGGGTCTCGGTTGGACAGACAGGGTGGGAGTGCAGCCCCCAGGCGGGAGGGCCAAAGGGCCCCTCCCCGGCCCGCCCGGCCGCCCGCAGCACAGAAAGGAAAACACCCCACGACCTCCGGCCGCTGCCGCCCGCACCTCGAGGCCCCCGCGCCCCCCGCCCCCGGCGACCGCCTCACCCAGCCAGCCCTGCCGCGCCCGCGCTCCCTCACCCCTCGGGCCGCACGCGAAGCCGCCCTGGACATCAGCGCGGCCCCCAGCGCACCCTCAGGCCCCGACGCAGCAGCCGCGACACCGGCCGCCGCGGGCTGTTAAGCCCGGCTCGGTGGGAGGCTCCCGACGCTGCCCTCACCCATCTCCGCCTCCCCAGTCGCCCCCGCCTCCGCCTCCTCCTCCCGAGGCTGCGCTGCTCCCAGCCACCCCCACTCTCCGCGGCCCTCGACAGGAAAGACGGCGGGGAGAAGCCTCACCGGGTTCTGGCTGCAGCTCCGCGGAACGAACCTCCCCTCCCCCGGCCCACCCCCCTTCGGCGACACGCACAACTCCGCTCGGTCCAGTCCCGGCTTTAGCGCTGGTGAGGAGGAGGCAGAGGAGGCGGTGGCACGGCGGGGCCCGGAGAGGCCCCGCCCTCCGCACGCTCATTGGCTGATGGCGTGGGCGGCACGGAATGCCTCGGGCAGGCTCCATTGGCCCAGTCGGCCTTCTTTCAGGACCCTCCTCGGTGAGGTAGTCACGGCGGCTGTCCGTCAGACCTGGGCCACGCCCTCGGGCCTACCGGCCCCCCCCCCCCCGCGGGCTGGGCCGGCCCTCCCTCCCTCCCTCTTTCCCTCCCTCCCTCCCTCCGTGCCCCCGCCCCGCCCCCACTCGCGGGGTCCGCCCGGGTCAGGAGCCCGAGTGGCGCTGCCCGCAGTTCGGCTCGCGCTTCGGCCCTGGGGGCGGGCGGTCTTCGTCGAGGCTTCCCGTGGGCCCGGGATCGGGACACTGGGTCTCGGCCTCCAGACGGTCGCCGCGGCCCTTTGCGACTCTGCTCGAGGAGAAACGCGGCCTCGATGTCCCGGTGTCCTCCCTGTCCAGGCCCCCAAGACCCGGGCGACTGGCGAGCCCGGCAGTGCCTGCGGCGGACCGAGGGGGCGAGCCCGGCTGCGGCCGCAAGGGGACTGGTGCGCTGGCGGCCGTGCAGGCGCTTCCACCTTGCCTGGCCCGTGGGAAGGGTGTCCCACCTCCGCCATGGCTGCGGCGGGAGGAGACGTCGGCCTCCATTTTGTGGGATCTGTTGGGAGAACTTGGGGCCCATCAGAACCGAACCCGTGGGGACGAGAAACTTGGCCCGGAACGAGTCCGATCGCGCTCTACCATAGGCCTTGTCCTCGGCCGCCAAGAGTTTGCGCGCCGAGATTGCGGCGGGGCCACACGACAGTGGTGACCCCAGACTGCCGCCGGGCAAGATGGAGCCCCGGGCTCCCTTAGCGGGCTCGCGCCCCTGGGACCTGGGCTGTCTGGCCTCGGCCGTCGGTGCCTGGCCGAGCACGCGCTCTCCGGCCTGCCCAGCGCCTGTCCTCCACGTTGGCGGGGCCTCGGGCCATCGCGTGCCCTTCGCTTCAGTCCTGGCTCCGTGGGCAGTGACCCTCTCATAGGAGTCCCACCGGGCGCATTCGGAGCGGAGCCGCTGGAGGGCGGCACGAGGGTCTTTTGTTCCTCGTCTACACCCACGTCTTTGGCAGAAGACTTGGTGCTGGATTTCCAGGACTCCCTGTAACCTAAGAAATGCACCTCGCCCTGGTGGTTGTTAGCGGGATTACAACTGATGTTGGTTACTTCCTCAACCAAATGGATGGATTCAATTAGATCTCTGAATTTCCGAATTGACAATACCGCCTATTAATGAGTCATATGGCGTTACATTGTAAAGCTCTCCAAGATGATAATGAACATGAAATTTTTAATGAAGTGAATTATTGATTAAGGTCTCAGGCTAATATGTAGACTGCAGTGGATACCATTTACAAAGGACAACCTGGTAGAAACAATCATTTTCAATTTTAAAAAAAAGTGCTTTCACCCTCATTTAAATTCCATACATACATTGCTCTTCTTTACCATTTGAAGACAAAAAAACTACAATAGGGCTGGTGAGATGGCTCAGTGGGTAAGAGCACCTGACTGCTCTTCCGAAGGTCCGGAGTTCAAATCCCAGCAACCACATGGTGGCTCACAACCATCTGTAACAAGATCTGATGCCCTCTTCTGGAGTGTCTGAAGACAGCTACAGTGTACTTACATATAATAAATAAATAAATCTTTAAAAAAAAAAAACTACAATACATATGAATCAGCTTTTCAAAAAGTATTTTTCAGAAAACTTTTGTAAAAAAATTATTTTTTTCAATACACTAAAACATTCTTAAATTTCATATTTCACAATACCATTTGACTTTGACATGTTTGATGTCACTATCACAACAGGAACATCTTAATAAAATTCGCTGACAACACGGAAGTATTATATGAGAATATGACATCTAGGGCCATAGTCTCTTTTAACTTTTTTTTCCATACACTATATTCTCATCACGTTTTCCCCTCCCCCAGTTTCTCGAACCCTCCTCCTCCTCACCTTCCTACCCCGGCTTCTTGTTCCTTCAAAAGATGAAAAAAGTCAAATAGGAAATTCGTAAGACCAAGGGGAAAAAAGAAGCCAAAATGTGCCAGGCATTGGTGGCACACCCCTTTGATCTCAACACTTGGGAGCAGATACAGACAGATCTCTAAGTTCAAGGCCAGCCTGTTCTACAGAACGAGTGAGTTCCCGGACACAGAGAAACCTTATCTTGAAAAATCAAATAATACCAAAACGGAAAAAAAAAAAAAAGTCCACAAAGCAAAGCATGGAGTTGGTTTGTGTTGGCCAATACTCCTGGGCACCTGGCCTACCCTAAAGTGTGGTTGATAAACTCTATGACACGCCATTGGAAAAAACTTGAGTTTCTGTTTGCCAACAGATACTAGTTGCAGGTAGCTTCTTGATTAGGAGTGGAACCCCAAGTCCACTTCCCCCTTACAGTGCTGAGATTTGAACCCCAGCAGGTCCTATGAGTTCTGTGTCGGCCTCTCTAAAAGGTCAGTCCTGGTGTTCCTGTGGAGTCATTCCCACCTCTGGCTCTTAAAGTCTGTCCTCCTACTGAATACTTCCCTGAACCTTGATGGACGGATCTAATGAAGATATTAGGGTCCCATCTTAAATCAACTCGCTGAATTTATTGTTAGAAGTGGTTTTAGGTGGTAAGCATTGATTGGTTTGCCACAAGCTCTTTACATAGGAACAGCTTTATACTGCTAACAATTTCCTGATGTTATTGCTATCTTATACTTCGTAATTCTCTGGTGACCTGAGTTCAATCTCTGGAACCCACATGGTTCCACAAGTGTGCATCACCTTTCCTGGAAATTGTTCAAGTGCTTATTTGATTAGTTAAAACAGATTCTTACACTCTAGGATGGCCTAGAACTCAAATATGTAGCTAAGAGGGGGCCTTGACTTCTTGGTCCTTCCACCCCTACCTCCCAAAACCTGGGATAAGCATGTGCCACCAAGCACTGCTCAAATGAATCATATACTCCAGGCTGGCCTGGAATGTACACTGTAGCTGAGGATGGTGTCTTAGTTAGGGTTTTACTGCTATGAACAGATACCATGACCAAGGCAACTCTTATAAGGACAATATTTAATTGGGGCTGGTTTACAGGTCTAGAGGTTCAGTCCATTATCAAGGCAGAAGCAAGACAAAAGTCCAGGCAGGCATGGTGCAGGAGCTGAGAGTTCTACGTCTTCAGCTGAAGGCTGCTAGAAGACTTTTAGGCAGCTACAACTAAGTTTTAAAGACCACACTCACAGTGACACACCTACCCCAACAAGGCCATACCTCCAAATTTGTGCAACTCCCTGGGCCAAACATATACAAACCATCACAGATAGCTTTGAACTCTTTTAAGATTTATTTTTTTACTTTCTGTATAGGAATACACCATTGCTCTCTTCAGACACACGAGAGGAGGGCATCAGATCCCATTACTGATGTTTGTGAGCCACCATGTGGTTGCTGGTAATTGAACTCAGAACCTCTGGAAGAGCAGTCAGTGCCCTTAACCCTGAGCCATCTCTCCAGCCCCCAACTCTGAACTCTTTTTTTTGTTTGTTTGTTTTGTTTTGTTTTGTTTTGTTTTTTGAGACAGGGTTTCTCTGTGTAGCCCTGGTTGTCCTGGAACTCACTCTGTAGACCAGGCTGGCCTTGAACTCAGAAACATGCCTGCCTCGGCCTCCCGAGTGCTGGGATTAAAGGGGTGCGCCACCACCGCCCAGCTTTCATCATTTTCTTTTATCCATAAAACATAACAATTTATTAGAGTTTTGTTTCATTTTGTTTTAAGAAAATCTTTCACTATGTAGCCTGACTAGCCTAAAACTTAATATATAGACGAAGTTGCCTGAAACTTACAGAGATTCTCCTATCTAAACCTGCTGAGTGCAGAGCTTAAAGGCTTGTACTAGCCGGGCAGTGGTGGCACATGCCTTTAATCCCAGCACTTGGGAGGCAGAGGCAGGCAGATTTCTGAATTCAAGACCAAGCTGGTCTACAAAGTGAGTTCCAGGACAGCCAGGGGTATACAGAGAAACCCTGTCTCGAAAAACAAACAAACAAACCCACACACACACACACATACGGCCAATTATAAGAATTTTGAACCACATGTGATATGGACTTCTCCTAGGAGAAGAAAAAATACCCAATCACCCCAAGTAGGGTACCAAGTCAAACCAAAATGACTCCACATAAGTAGAGCTTTGTAAAGGATGCATTTAATTATGACTACTTACAAGAACATAGGCAATTTACATTGAAGAAAAGTCTTCCCAAAAAATGTTACAATATTTTCTATCACCCTGGATGGAGCACCTCTAGAATCCCCTCAACCCCAGCAAGTATTAACTACCTACTTACTCTTAGGAAGCCACAGGGCCTTGGAACCCCCTCCCCCACCAGCTGTTAACTGCCTATATATAGCCCTTCCCCCATCCAACTGTTAACTGCCTATACATCCACAAGGGGAGGAGATTATGAACCCCTTACCACCAATATGATAAACGGTAATAGGCCAAATCTTAGTTCTTACATAAGTAATTACAATTGCTCAGAGTTCAAGAGTGCAAGGACTAAGTCATGCTAAGAGGACATCGTTCTACAACATTAGGGGGAAAGTTAGAACATGATAATTTAAACACATATTACACTCAATTTTGTATGTAAGTTCATTTTAAAAATAACCATTATCTAACAGCACCAGACCTCAGCACAACTGACTCCATGATGGAAGTGCCATTCAGACAAAAAATTTCAGCATGTAGACAGCACCACCAGCCAAAACAAAAAGACGAAATCTATTAAAGTCCATAGTTCTGAGAAAGTCTCTAAATGTATTAAGCTTGCCTTTTGGCTTCTGTAGTTCTACTTCTAGCTAACAGTTCTTGTTAACAAAAGTCTGTCAACCCAGAACATGGTTTTGTGCTTAAAAAGCTCACCCTGAGAAAGGCTACACTGGGACCCTGAACACCCAATGTATTCACTAGCCAGTTAATAAAGACTTTCTATTGGCTTAAACCTATGCCTAAGCAGTCTTTTCTGCTGAATACCTGACAACAACATAGGGTGGAACATGTCTTTGATCTCAGCACGTGAAAGCAGAGATAAGCAAATCACAGGGTCCGAGGACAGCCTTGTCTATATAGGGAGTTCCTGAACAGCCAGAGCTGCATAACGTGAAAAAAGAAGTCTAAGCTGGAAGTACATCACTATACAGCCCAGTCTGCCTTGAATTCTGGCACAAGCATTTAATCCCAGCCCTCAGAAGGCAGACAGGTCTCTGAGTGTTGAGGCCAGCCTGGTCTATAGAGTAAGTTCCAGGATAGCCAGAGTTACAGAAAGAAACCCTTTCTGGGAAGGGGTGTAAGGAGGACAGAAAAGAATAAGTGGTAGAAGGATCAGGAAATCAAGGTCTTCCTTAGTTATATAATTGAGTTTTAGGCCATTCTGGACTATGTAAGAACCTGTTTCAACTAATCAAATAAGCACTTGAATATTTTCCAAGTATGGTGGTACACAGCTGGGATCCTAGCACTTGAGAGAGGGAATCAGAAGGATTAAGAGTTCAAGCCTAGTCTGAGACCTCATGAGACCATGTCTCTAAAATCATAGTGGGGACTGGAGACCTGGCTCATCAATTATGAGCACTGGTTGCATTTGCAGAGGACTATTTTCTGGTTTGAGGTAGAATGGCTTCCATAGACTCTCATATTTGACACTTGGTGGCACTGTTTGGGGAAGCTTAGGAGGGGTAGGCTTGCTGGAGGTAAGGAGTCACTGGGGGTACAGCTTGAGAGCTAAAGATCTTGCCCTGCTCCCAGTTGACTCTCTCTGCTAATGACTGTGCTTAAAGCTGCAAGTTCTCAGCTTTCTGCCAGGGCATCATGGCTGCTCATCTCTTTGGAATGGTAATCTCAAATAAACTCTTCCTTCTGAATGTTAGTTCTGCCTATAGTGTTTTATCACAGCAACAGAAACGTAAAAAATGAGACTTGGGGGCTGGAAAGACTTAGGCGCATTGAGGTCCTGCGTTCCAGAGATCCTGAGTTCAAATCCCAGCAACCACATGGTATCTCACAACCCTCTGTAATGGGATCTGATACCCTCTTTGGTGTGTCTGGAGATAGCTACAGTGTACTCATGTACATAAAATAAATAAATCTTTAAAAAAGAGAGAGACTTGATTTCAGTGCCCAGCTCACAGCTGACTGTAACTCCAGCTCCAGGGTATCTAACACCCTCTCTGGGCTCTCTAGGCACCAGGCATGCAGTAAACGTAGATGCACATAGTACACATAGATGAAGCAAAGTATTACCATGCATAAAAGAAAAAAATTTTTTTAAAAAAGGCCTGCTAAGATAGCTCAGAAAATAAAGGCACTTGACACATAGTCCAGTGACCAAAATTAGATTCCCTCAAACCCATGTGATGGAAGAGTCGAACCAACTCTCTAAAACTGCCCTCTGACCTCTGCATATGATCTACATAATATATAAGTGAATCTTTAACTTCTTAGAGAAAAAGTATCTGGTGTTCATAACAGAATTGTTCATAATTTCAAAAAGTTGTAAGCCAACAGGATATCCACCAACTGATGAATGGATAAAACCTGGTATAGCCAAATGATTATTATTCAGCCTTAAAGAGGAACAAAGTTCTGATGAATGTGCAGACAACCCTTCAATAGATTATCTTAAGTAAAATAAGCTAGACCCAAAAGACTACATATTGTATAATTCTGTTTATGTAAAATGTCCCAAATAGGTGAATCCATAGAGAGTTCAAATTGCTTAGCTGTTCCTCAAAGTTGGAGGGGTAGGGTGCATGTCACAGAAAGGAGATGGTTCAAGAGAGGCTCAATTTAAAAAAAAAAAGGTGGGAAAGTGAAGAAAATATGATATTTCTTATGAAAAGATTGAAATGTTCTAAAAATCAATTGAAGTGATAACATTGAAAGAACTGAAAACCATTTGGGAAATGAGATAGAATATCACTATATAGCCCAGTCTGGCCTTGAATTCTGTTTCAAAATTTATACATTTATCTGTTTACTTACTTATTTACTGTGTGTAGGCACATGTATACCATGGTGTATGGAGGTCAGAATCTAATTTGTGGAATCAGTTCTCTCCACCAACCATGAGGGTCCTAGGGATAAGACCGAGATCTTTAGGGCTGGTAGCAAGAGCACTTACCCAACGGGCCTGGCCTTAAGCTCTTGAATCTCTTGCCATGGACTCTCAAGAGCTCAGATTGTAGGTGTGAGCCACCACACCTGGTTTACCTGTACATTTTAAAAAGGAAAATAAAGCCAGGCATGGTGGTTTATACCTGTGACCTCAGCACTGAGGAGATGGAAGCAGGGGATTCCGGAACTTGAGGTTATCTACAGCTCCATAACATGTTTGAGACCAACTTACAAAAGACCCTGTTTCAAAAAAAAAAAAAATGTGGGGGGAGTAAATAGCAAGGTCCACCAAGTACGTTTCAACAAATTTGTGATTTAAAATCTGTGTATATGGGGTTACTCTGCACCAATACAAAACGTGCTAAACATATTGTAAACAGGAAGAAAGGAACTGAAAATTAAACAAATTGATCCTTTTTTTTAATGTAAAATGTCCCAAATAGGTGAATCCGTAGAGATATCAAATTGCTTTTTATAGTTTATAGTTAAGATATCATCTTGAGACTAGAAAGATTGCTGAATAAAGATCCATACTGTTGGGTTTCAGACCTCAGACAAGGGGCTGAGGTGGATAATGTACATTCCAAAGCAGGCCTGGCCGCTAGGTTCCCCCAGCATCCTTCAGTCACTACCTGGCATATCCCACCCCCAACCCTGACCTTTCTAGCCCAGGGGCTGGGCTGCCCTTCCCCCAGAGGCTCTTCCCTATAGAATCCAGACATTTTGGTCTCTGTGTTTTTCCTTCTCTCTGTCCAGGTGCTTTCTCTCTTTCCCTTTCCCTTCCCTGATTCCCTCCCCATGGTGAGTTCCCTGAGACCAGTGAACTGGCCCACTAGAGAGCAGTCTCCCAATAAACCTGTGTTTAGACATATATTTTTAAGTATGTCTTGAGTTGGCTCATTTCACTCTTGAAGAAATAACCTATCACTTGCCACTTGCCACTTGCCACTAGACCTGAAGATCCCATGAACATGAGACTGTCATGGTGGAAGATGACAAGCAGCACCCACAGGTCATCCTCTGACCTCCATATGTGTACTATGGCACTCATGTAAACACCGCACACGCACACACGCACACACCAGTAAACCTTTAAAATTTAGAAGGTTAACGTGTGGGGAAAGATTAAATACAGTCTGTAGTTTTCATGCAAAAAAAAAAAACAAAACAAAACAAAAACAAAAAGAAACTAGGCTGCCCATGGAGTGAACCAAAGAGGTAGAAGTAAGAAGGAAAGAAGGACTGGCCGGCCCTTGGGGCTTTCTTCCAGATTAGGTGGATGTTGTATTGTGTGTTTGGTCACTTGGTTCCCAGCTAGCATGGGCCTTGGGTCCATGCCCATGAGAAGTGGGTTATGGAGGAGAAGCATTGAAGCTTCTCACCCTGGACTCGCTTCCTCTTGTTGCCCTGCTTGCTGACTGAGCATTTGATGAAGCCATCCTCTTCCTGCTTCTGCTGCGAGTCCTTTCCCATCTTCAAGAACTCTAATCTCTTAAACTGTAAGCCAAAATAAATGTAACCCACTTCTTGTCACAATCCTATTACTGGCTCTTAAACGCGTTCTCACGACCGGCCAGGAAGAACACAACAAACCAGAATCTTCTGCGGCAAAACTTTATTGCTTACATCTTCAGGAGCAGGAGCGCAAGCCCCAAGCCCCAAAAACGAAAGCCCCCCCCCCCCCCCCCCGCTTACATCTTTAGGAGCCAGAGCGCCAGAGCGCAGAGCGCCAGAGCGCAGAGCAAGAGCTCTATTGTTTACATCTTTAGGAGCAAGCGAGCAAGAGCCAGAGCCAGAGAGCAAAAGCGCAAGAGCGCAAGCAAGAGAGAGAATGGCGGAAACCCCGTCCCCTTTAAGGAGAATTATCCTTCGCCTAGGACGCATCACTCCCTGATTGGCTGCAGCCCATGGCCGAGTTGACGTCATGGGAAAGGCAGAGTACATGTAGTGGAAAAATACCCTTGGCACATGCGCAGATTATTTGTTTACCACTTAGAACACAGCTGTCAGCGCCATCTTGTGACGGCGAATGTGGGGGCGGCTCCCAACAACTGGCCCCAAGAAAATCAACTAGTATTAATTCATTTGGGACTCCTGCTCATCTCACAGATCATTCTTGAACCTGACAGATAAAATTGCAGCAACAATACTTGTTAGTTACAAGACTGGTGAAAATCATGAACGACTGTATTCTGGGACATTCTCAGATCTGCCAGCGTATAAATAAAACAAAGTTTAAAGCTTAGGCCTTGGGCTGGCGAGATGGCTCAGTGGTTAAGAGCGCCAACTGCTCTTCCGAAGGTCCGGAGTTCAAATCCCAGCAACCACATGGTGGCTCACAACCATCCGTAACGAAATCTGACGCCCTCTTCTGGAGTGTCTGAAGACAGCTACAGTGTACTTACATATAATAAATAAATAAATCTTAAAAAAAAAAAAAAAAGCTTAGGCCTTTAGCTTGGGTAGTCTCCCAGTTAGCTCATCTAACTTAAACAGACTACCTAGCCTACAAGCCAACATGAGAGCTCTAGACCTCTCTGCTCCACTCTGGACAGTGTGTGTTCCCCTCCAGGTCTGGTTTTGAATCTCCTGCTTCTGCTTGCTTCTCCCTGCATCACTCCTCTGCCCAAAGGTTCCACCTTCTTCCTCCTTGTCCTAGCTATTGGTCATCAGCTCTTTATTACAACCTATCAGCACTAAGACAAAACCAGAGCAACTCTTGATTGCCTTCAGGCAGGTAAGGATAGAAAAATATTTACAAAAGGGAAAAACTCTGTGATAGGCCATAGAAATGACAATACCAGAATCCTGTCCATACATCCTTTTTTGCTGATACAGAAATTACAATTGATAATACAGAGACACACAGTCACAGAGTGTGAAGAAAGGTTGCCCCAACACAACTGAATAAAATAGCAGACTTAGCATTTAGCCACACATGGTAGCAAAGGTCTATAGTCCTAGCACTCAGGAGGCAGAGAGAGAAGATCTCTGAGTTTGAGGCCAGTGTGGTCTATATAACAAGTGCCAGGCAGAGCCAGGCGTGGTAGTGCATGCCTTTAATCCTAGCACTCGGGAGGCAGAGACAGGCAGATTTCTGAGTTCGAGGCCAGCCTGGTCTACAAAGTGAGTTCCAGGACAGCCAGGGCTATCCAGAGAAACCCTGTCTTGGAAAAACACACACACACACACACACACATCAAAAAAAGACAAAAAACAAAAAACAAAAACAAAAACAAAAACAAAACAAAAACAAAAAAAACATGTATCAGGCCAATGGGAACTACACACTGAGATGAGACACTGTCAAAAAAAAAAAAAAGCAGGAACTTGGGGCTGTACAAAAAGATGACTCACTATGGACAAATTTTAATTCAGCAACCTGACTGCTCTGGCAAGGAATCATGTTCAAAGACCTTCTAGGTCTATATGATCTAGCTGGAATGACACACCTTTAATCCTTTTGGCTGGAATGCATACACAACCTTAGTACACACCTTTTATCCAAAACAATGAAGATAAGGTTAGTTTAGAGAAAGAAGAAGTAACATTTGAAAGTAGCTCTAATTGAGGAGCAGACAAAATGACAAATCAGAGAAACATTTGACAGAGTGAGTCAGAGACAGGATATGCACAACTCAGGGGAGATCAGACAGGAGAGAGACTAGCAGAAAGAGAGAGAGCTAGTTAGTTAGTTCAAACAGTTATTACTGGGACAGTTTTACAGAGACTGGTTGCAGACACAGGTGAAGACAGAACAAGCCAGAGAATGAGAAGAAACAAGAAAATTAGAACAGATTGATAGTGTTAGCTTGAAGCCAAACAGAGCACTCCAGTCAGAAGCCAAGAGAAGCCTGTTGGAATCAGTCATCTTGGAGAGGAATTTGAGCCAGAACAGTTGAGTTGAACCAGTTCAGAAAGAGCTAGAAAGGGTGAGCTTATTCAGCAGTAAGCCTCCTAGATGATACTAGCACCTGGTGAATAAAAGTCACTTTTACAACCCCATAGGCAAAGGTGCCTGACAACCTGAGTTCCATCCCTAGAACCCTCAAGGTAGAGAGAGAGAGAAGAGGTCACACACAAGCTTTGACCTCTACAAGTGCACTGGGGCACCTATGCCCTTACACACAAATGCCTTAATATTCTTACATGACTCCCTTAAGTGTGCAGCTGTCTTATGAAGAGTCTCCTTCCTTTCATCTTCCTAGGAGAGAAAAGTTATTCTCAGCACAGGTCATTTCTAAATTGGGGTTTTTATTCTGATCATTATTTATCATGGCACACCTGTAGACAGAAGGTGAAATTGTTGCATTTTCCCAGTAGAAGTTGTTGCAGGGTGGTCTCCTCCTTCCTGTGTCTAAGGTTTGCCTGGAGGCTTGTATTTCAGAAGTGTATCTAGGCTGCCAGTGACTTCTGTCTGCTTCAAACATGACTGCCCATCAGCTTAAATGTAGGCTTTAGTATTTAAGACCATTTTTGTTGTATTTACTTGTGAGTGCATGTGTGCGCGTGCATGTGTGTGTGTGTGTGTGTGTGTGTGTGTGTGTGTGTATGTAAAGGCCAGAAGTAAAATTAGATATTTCTTTCAATCACTCTCCAACTTTCTTTGTTTATTTTTGTTTTTTTCAAGACAGAGTCTCACTTTGTACGTCTGGCTGTCCTTGAACTCACTATGTAGTCTAGACTGGCCTCAAAACTCATAGAGCTCCACCTGCTTCTGCCTCCTAAATGCTGGGATTGAAAGCATCAGGATGCTTGTCACCACCTTGGTTTTTTCGATGAGGTCTTTCACTGAATGTGAAGCTCATTAGTTCCACTAGAATGGCCAAGCAGTGAGGTGCAGGGATCCCTCTGTGTCCCGTCTCTAGCACTAAGATGGCAGGTACTCAGCTTTGTGTCTGGCTTTTTACAAGGGTGCTGCACAACTGAACTCAGGTTTGCAAGGCAAGTCCTTCCCTGTGTGAGCTATCTCTGTGGACCCCAGCACATGTAAGCTCTCAAGTATTGCAGGGCCTACAGCTGTGCACTGGATGGAGAAGAGCCAAAAGCACTACAAAATAACACAGTGGAAACGCATACCATGGAGGAACTCAGTGGAGATGCTCTGTCTCCCTACTTAAATGATTACTCCAAAGTAGCTAAGACATCAAAATAGAAAAATAATCACATCAGGAACAAGAGCACATGATAGAAAATGCTCTCACAAAACCCCTTTTGCTGGTTGGTTGATTGGTTGGTTGGTTGGTTGGTTGGTTGGTTAGTTGGGTCACCTTTGTTTGGTTTGGTTTTGGGTTCTTCAAGACAAGGGTTCTCTGTGTAGCCCAGTTAGTCTAAAAATTGCTATGTGGACACACAGAGAGATAACTATCTGCCTTTGCCTCATGAGTGCTGGGATTAAAGCCATGAACCACTAGTCTCTGCCAGATGTACATTTTTGTAGCTGCCATCGGCCACAGAGCACTGGGTACCTGGAAGTAGAGCAGGGGATGGACGGGAAGGATGGACGAGAGAGGAATGAGACCAAGACAAAGTTTCTGATCAAGGCCCAATGCTTAATCCTTAAGTCTGACTTTATAGAGGGGAAACCCATCCCCCACTTTGCCAGGATTTCCTCGGGGAAATCAAGCTCAGCTGCTCAGCAGGTAGTGGCTTCTTGCAGGAAGCTGCAGATGTGGCAGGACAAAAGACTTCACCTAGGTCAGAAGACTCCACCCTAGGTGGGCTGGGTGACTGTGACAAAACAAGGTCTGATTTAGCCCACGCAAGGCTGGGGGAAAGGCACAATTCCTCCCTTTTTATTTATTAAAAATTGGGTGGACTGGGGATTAAGATTTACTTATGCTCCATGGTTCTGCCTGGAAATTATGGTGGCTGGTGGCCACTACTGGCTTAGATCTGTACTCTCTCTTACCTGTCCCTGAGGACATGTGCAGCTTGCTTGTGTTTATTTGCACAAACACGGCCTTTTGGTGTTTATTATGAACAAACATGGTCTCTTAGCACATGCCTCTGTTTTAGGTTGATAAGAGTCATAGAACAGCAGTGGCCATTCTTTGACTACTGACCCTCAGAGCACACCTTTTTCCCATTCAGACCAAAGCCATGAAGGACACATAAGAGTATGCACTCAATGCATTTCTTCAAGGCGATGAGTAACTGCCATGGTGAATGACTGAGCCTGCCAAAGAAGATCCCATATGAAAATAACCAATCTGCTTAAAATATGTCCTAAGCACTCAATTCAGTTGTAAATTAGCAACAATCAGACACAAGGCCTGGCCTCCTGGTGTGGGGGAGGTGGCTTGGAGAATCAACAGACAAAACTGTTACTTCTCAGGTAATAGTGGAGGCTATGCTCCAAATTAACTCAGATGGCTGATAAAGATTTTTAGCCATCTTCATAATTGGAATCATACTCGTTAGAAGACTCGGGATATGTGTCCACTTGACGAACCAATCTTTCAGGCAGCCATCGGGCTCTGTCATGAAAAACACAAACAGAACCTCTCTCCCATATTAAAACGGGATCTGGAACATTCCATGTATCAGTTAGGGGGTCTCGCCATTTAACCATGGCATATGATCTAGAAGTGACTGGATGCCAATGGTGATCCACTGCAGACTGCCCTTTAGCTTCAGTTTGCAAAATGTTTAAAACAAATAAGACAAAAGCAAGATGTACTTTTGGTGACCTTGGGGGGTATAATTCCCCTTTCTTTTTGGTTTTAAAAGCCAATTTTTCAGAGTGTGATGTGCACATTCAACAATTCCTTGTCCCATTGGGTTATAAGGAATTCCAGTTTTATGTTCAATACCAAATTCCTTACAAAATGATATAAAGTTATTGCCAGTATAGGCTGGCCCATTATCTGTCTTAATGACTTTAGGTAATCCCATAGCATTAATGGCTTGCAAACAATAATCAATTACATTTCTACAGGCTTCCCCTCTATGTAGAGAAGCAAAAAGGAATCCTGAACAAGTATCAATACAGACATGTATATATTTCTATCTTCCAAGTTCTGCATAATGAGTTACATCCATTTGTCAAATATGATTGCGCATAAGACCTCGTGGATTAACCCCTAAATGTGGAACTGGAGACAATGTATTACATTTAGGGCATTGTTTTACAATCGTTATTGCCTGCTCCTTAGTGATCTTATGTTGGAGCCTTAAGGTATGGCTAGAAAGATGAAATTTATCATGATCACATCTAGCCAATGCAACAGAATCTCAAACTAAGGTTTCTCCTATTAGAGCTCTGTCAGTGCAATCATTGCCTGCAGCTAAAGGTCCAGGAAGGCCAGAATGGGCTCTTATATGACCAATATAAAGTGTATTTTTTTCAAAGCAAGAAAAGCCCAAATAATTATAAGGATTCTGAGTTTGTAACTTTTCTGGAGCTATTTCAGTTAAAACTTGTTGTAAATCTCTATAACATAAAAGCAAGTCCTGGGCTGGTAAGATGGCTCAGTGGGTAAGAGCACCCGACTGCTCTTCTGAAGGTCGGAAGTTCAAATCCCAGCAACCACATGGTGGCTCACAACCACTCGTAATGAGATCTGATGCCCTCTTCTGGTGCGTCTGAAGACAGCTACAGTGTACTTACATATAATAAATAAATAAATAAATAAATAAATAAATAAATAAATAAATAGCAAGTCCTGAGGTTCTTTTCCTGCTATTAAGGCATCATCTGTGTAATGAATTGCCGCGGCTGCCTGCCGTGGGCTGGCCTCGTTGGTCCCTCAACCGGCAGGAGAAGTCAGGGTCCCAGTACTCAGGTGGACAAGGAGTCGGCAAGTGACAAACACAAACACCAGAGAGAGTGTTGGATCTGAATGTAATTTCCCAAACCGAGCATCAGACTTATTACAGAAGAAGACAACGCAGTTAGGTGACTGTCTTAGTTAAGGTTTTACTACTGTGAACAGACATCATGACCAAGTCTTATAAAAAAACAACATTTAATTGGGGCTGGCTTACAGTTTCAGAGGTTCAGTCCATTATCATCAAGGTGGGAGCATGAGAGTATCCAGGCAGGCATGGCACAGGAAGAGCTGAGAGTTCTACATCTTCATCCACAGGCTGCTACTGGAAGACTGACTTCCAGGCAACTAGGGTGAGTGTCTTATGCCCACACCCACAGTGACACACCCATTCCAACCAGGTCACACCTATCCCAACAAGGCCACACCTCCAGATGGTGCCACTCCCTTGTCCAAGGATATACAAACCATCACAGTGACACATCAGCCAAGGTACATTGAAGTTATCCTATGCACAATGACACAAAACAGAGAGATGCATACATAAAGACTGACAGGAACAAGGCAGTGGTTACAACTGAGATAAAAGGCCACCCTTTCTAAAGTCAGCTATTCTAGAAGCCAGGTGAGGATTTCACACCCTAGTCACAATTTATGCTATTCCTCTGAGCCTTGTGAAAGCTTGCACCAGGGGGTTCTGCTCTTGCTGACCTTTTCATGAATAAAGCAACACTATAGTTCCTCCTTAAACCACAACCCTACTTCTTCCTAGACCATTATAAATTCCTGCATTTGGGAGTGACTTAGCTGTCATTCTAAGTTTACTTTGTTGAACTAGCCCTGAGATTTCTGGCTCTTATCCAGTAAAATACTGAAAAAGAAAGCATGCAAGACCCTCCACACGATCACAAGGACAAATCTAAAACACATCTGTGTTATGGGACGCCAAAGACTCTCCAGGAGACCAGGTTCTGTGAAAGTTTGTAGCTCAGGACTGTGGCCAAGCTTTTGGACTTGTCACGCAGACTCCACTGGAGTAGGTGTGGTAATGAATGATGTATATCATTGGCCATTGCTGTCTTACAGGCTGAATGGCTTATGCCACAAACTTTTGACATAAGGTAGGACTATTAACCATGCCCTGAGGAAAAACTGCCCATTGATATCTTTTCATGGGTTCCTTAAAATTAATAGAAGGAATACTGAAAGCCAATCTTTCACAATCCTCAGGGTGCAAAGGAATAGTAAAGAAACAATCTTTCAAATCTACCACAGTTTTATAATATCCTTTAGGAATGGCTACTGGAGATGGAAGCCCAGGTTGTAAAGCTCCCATAGGTACTATGGTTTCATTAATCTTTCTTAGACCTTGTAACAATCTCCATTTACCAGATTTTTTTTCTTGATAACAATTATTGGAGTATTCCATGGTGACTGAGATTCTCTTAGATGCCCTGCCTCTAGTTGCTCCTGCACTAATGAAGAGGTGACTGCTATTTTTTCTTTAGATAAAGACCACTGATCAACCCACACTGGAATATTATTAAGCTGTTGAATTTTATCAGCATGGGATGCAGGCAAGATAGTGGCAATTATGGAAAATACTCCAAGCCTCTAGTGTTAGAGTAAGACTTAGGACCCTCAAATGTCTTAATGTCTTGTCCTTCCTTTCCTAGCCCCTGACCAGGAAAAAAATCCTTGTCCTAGCATCTGTTTAGTCACTGCCTCATTAGGACTACAAATTATAACACCCATCTGTAACATGAAATCTCTTCCCCAGAGGGTAATAGGCAAATTTGACATAACATAAGGCTGAATTTGTCCTGAATTGCCCTCCTCATCTCTCCAGGCTAGAAATTTAGAGCTTTGTTTTGGGTTATTGGCATAACCAATCCCTTGGAGGTAAGTGAGCATATCAGACAAAGGCCAAGTTGAAGGCCAATCTTGTCCTCTAATAACTGTTACATCAGCCCCAGTATCTATGAATCCTTCAAAGTTTTTTTCTTCAATTATTAATCTAAGGTTAGATCTCTTACTAGTAATAGATTGAACCCAGTACACATAAGAGGAGCCAAAGCCACTCTGTCCTCTCTCACTCTTAACAAATCTGGAAGGTAGCAGATGCAGGGGAACTAAGATAAGTTGAGCAATTCTTTGGTTAGCAGGTACAGTTATAATACCATGAGGGAAAGCAGCAATAATTTTTATTTATCTCTCATAATCATTATCTATTACACATGGATAAATCTGCAGTCCTTTTACAATAGTACTGCTTCATCCTAAAAGAAATACCCAAGTTTCTGCAGGTAAAGGTCCAAAAACTCCTGTAGGCAGAGTTTGAACTCCCATTTCTGGGGTTAACACCACATGGGTGGTAGAACAGAGGTCCAATCCTGCACTTCCTGGGGTTGCCCTGGCTATCTATTGCCCTACTGTGGCATGTATATGACCACAAATACAATAAATAAAAAATGTTTTAAAGAAAGTAACAAAGGAAGTTAAAAAGACAGATCTGGGCATTAGATTCTTATTTCAAATACATGTTTAGCCTATCAAACTCTCAGAAATGTCCCTTCTCTTTGAGTCTTTTTCCTCATTCCTGATAAAGCAATACAGGGCTGATATATGGACTGAGAGCAAGGTTTGTGAAGGTGATATAAAAATGTAGTTTAGTGCTCTGAGTGCCAACAAATCACCAAGGAGATCATGTAACCTCAGATGCTTCAGCATTTGAACTCCAGCATCACCTACCCCTGAGCAATGATTTTAGGCATGCAGTAACTTCTCAAACCCTGTTTCATCATGTGTAACATATAGATAGCCCCTCCTTTCAGAGATACAATAGGCAGCTGTATATACAACTTGCAAACTTTAATACATGCTTATGTCTTGGCGTTTCATTGTTATGAAGAGACACCATGGCCAAGGCAACTATTATAAAGGAAGACATTTCAAAGGAGCTGGCTTACAGTTTCAAAAGTTTAATTCATAATCCTTATGATGGTAAGCATGGCAGTGTGCAGGTAGACATGGAGCTGAAGGACCCAAGAGTTCTACATTTCAAGCCACAGTCAGCAGAAGGAAACTTTGTGCCACACTGGGTGGAGCTTGAGCATTGGAGACCTCAAAGCCACCGCCACAATGACACACTTCTGCAAACAAGGCCACATCTCCTAATAGTGCTATTCCCTATGGTCCAAGCATTCAAACACCTGAGTCTATGGGGACCAGAGCTATTCACACCGCCACAGCTTGTCATAATTGGCTCAGTAGATTATTAGAGATAAATTTTTGAGCTAGGCTTGATGGTACACACCTACAATTCTGTCACTGATAAGGCAGAGGCAGGATTGGACCAGTGAGCTTTTAATATACTTCACACAAGCTAGGGTCATCTGACATAGAGGGAACCTCAACTGAGAAAATGCCTTTATTAGATTGACCTGTGGGCATTTTCTTGATTAGTAATTGATAGGGGAGTTCCTAGCCCTCTGAGGGGCTCTGGCACGTAGTTTTGGATTGTATAAGAAAACAGTCTGAGAAGGCCAGGGGTAGCAAATCAATAAGCATTGTTCCTCCATGGCCTCTGTTTCAGTTCCTGCCTCCTATCTTGAGTTCTTGCCCTGACTTCCCTCCATGATGGGCTGTGTTTGGGATGTGTAAGCCAAATAAACCCTTTCCTTACCAAGTTGGTTTTGATCCAAATGTTATAGCTATAGAAAGCAAACTAGAACACAGATCATGAGTTTAAGGCCAGGCTAGGCTACATAGTGAGATCCTGTCACACAGAAAAAGGTGCTAGGCTTACAAAACTTTGCTGTCTTGCGTGGCCAGAAAAAAAATATGTTTAATAGTTTATGAGGTCTATATTAGGATATCTACCACCAACACTATGCTCACATGTAATCAAGATGATGGTTGTAAACAGATCAAGTAGTGGTTTAAATGAAATGCATTTTTTTTCTTTCTTAAAGTTGAGTGTAACTTTTCTTTCTTTCTTTTTTTTTTTTTAAGGACAACATTTTATTGCTACCAGAGGCTTTATCAGCAGTACCTGGTTCTGACTGCAGTGCCTTCAGACTGCAAAGGGAGCTCAGGGTTCAGACATTGCTCAGAAACAAGGGAATAATTCCTTATCAAGAAAATCCTAATGGCATAATATGAAACTAGGGTTCTGAATTAAATTATAAGTTACAGACTCAAATCAGGGCTGCTCCAGTATCTAGACAGTTGCTTCTACTGATTATAAATGAGCAAGAACAGATCAGTTACAAAAAACTACGTGTATATTACATACATGTTTCTTTGGTGAGCACCTGGATATATTAACCTTATCAGAAATTCTTTTATATAAATGTCAAAAATGCTTAAAATGTCCTAATTACGGCCATTTTATTGAGCTTCAAGATAAACAGAAAAAGGACAATAATAATTTTAAACTAAAAACTGAAATGAGACACAAAAAAAGAGAACTTCTCCTACTGCCACTGATTCATGGGGATAGCTTCAAAGTGCCCTTTTCAAACTAACATACTTGAACTGTGGATTAAGCATGGCTGCCACACAAAAATAATTTACTTACTGAATTACTTTAAAAGAAAAGGTGGGTGGTACTCGAGTGAAGTCAGAATACATAGATCAACAAGCACACAACTTCGTTAAGTGTTCAACCGAGGCAAGAAAAGGCAAGAGGAAAATAAGGACACTGGAACAAGGTTCCTAGCTGTGAGTTTGCAACTTTCCGCTAAACATTTTTTTTTTTGACATGGGGCAAATTTATTTAACAATGGTGGAGCTTACATAGTACAAAGAACGTTTGCTTTACTTTTAAATATATTTTGGATCTTGAGTCTACAAATATAGCCTTTATATTAAATTACGTTGGATTGTAAGTAACCGCACGAAAGATTAAGAGTGGTTTTCTTTTTTTCCTGGCTCACTTCAGTCAGTCTGATAAAGCACAGGCCTTCTCCACAGCCTTCCCTGGGTTTCTAGTCTCACCCCGAGTAGTCAGCCTTCGTGTGCACTGGAAGTTGACACCTGAAACTATATGACAGAAACAGGCTGCAAAGGTGGACAGGGGAAGCATGGCCCTCTTGCCTTGATAAATCAGTGCCACATACAGAACCCACATTCTCAGGAGCATTGTCCTCATTATAGAGCCACTTGATCCCATCGGAGAAGTCATCCACCTCCATCTCCTCCACTTTCCGTTTGGCTGCGGGGAGATGCAGGTGGAAGGCTGCTGGACCTCGGACTGGTACTTCTGACTTGCTGTTGTCCTTGGAGAAATCTGGGCCTGAGACAGAGGAGGGATGTAATTTGAGTGCTCCTTTGTCACAGGTTACCAGGGTGTGCTTGAGGGGACGGTAGACAAAAACGGAATTTAGAGGCAGGGCAGACTGCAGAGCAGAACGGTGATATGCCACCAGCTCCCGACAGTGGATCAACTGGGAGCTGCCCATCTGTGCTCCCTGACGCAGTTCAATCTTAAGAGGAAGCCAATCAGGAATGAGTTTCTCCATTTCCAGACTAACCATGGCCAGAGCCAGCATGGACCCTTTGAACTGCAGAAGTTGGTTGCAGTCCATACAGTGAAGCATGCTGCTTAGTCAGGACTGCCAAATGTTGAGATGGGCTCAATTTGGGCAAACTGAAAAGTAACTGAGGCCTAGTTGACACCGAAATGGCATGAAAAATGTGAAGAAAATCCAATGGTGTGGCCGTGTGAAGATCCCAATTCAATTTATCCAGAATAATTCTCTCCATTCTCAAAATCTCAGATGAGGAACATCCACAGAAACTGTCTCTTGCCAATACCTTTAGCACTGGAATTTTCTCATCTTCCTCAACAGTCTTAGCAGCCAGAAAAAAAAAACAGCTGATTGCAATACAATTCAAATATTTTGGATGGGCTTTTACTGTAGCTAAAAACCTATCCAAAAGACTGCTTGATAGAGCAAATGTTTCTGGATAGAGGTTGAACTGGTATTTGAGTTTGGCCAACCATTGAATTACTTCATCTCTCTGGGATGGAGAAACATTCTGATTTGTAGGTATTTTCGGCACATTCACCTTCCACATCTGGGCTTCCCTGGAGATTGCCCTTTCCAACAGAGAAGACAATCTCTGGTTTTCCAAAGGTCCTGGAAACTTCATGGTATCCCTTTGGATCTGCCTGCCACCCAGCTTGATGTAGCTACCTTCTTCTTCTCCTCCTCTTCCTCCTCCTCCCCGGCAGAGCTGTAGGCCTCACAGTGGTGTCGCGGGGTCATCCGGGGGCCCATTATCATCTCATGATCCTCTGCGCGCTGCGGCGGGGCGCGCGCGACCAGGGCCGGGCCGAAGAGGGCAAACCGGGCCGGCGGGCGCGGGTACTCGGGCGGGACGCACGGCTGCGGCCGAGGGGTCACTCAGCGAACTAATTCCATGATGACCCTGGGCCCGAGGCCGCAGCCGCCGGTCCCGCTCCTCCGACCGCCGCCGCTGGTGCCCGGGTGAGGAGGGGGCGCCCTCTCGCCATAGGGCGGCGGGGGCCGGGAAGAGGCGCGGGGTGAAACCGGCTTTGCCCCTGCCCGACGGAAACGCCTCCGAGGGGAAATGGTGGAAGGGGGTAAGGGGAAAAAAGAAAAGAAAAGGAAGGGGAAATGGGGAGAAAATAAGAAAAAGCGAGACAGAGGCGCTGGCGCGTCCGCTCCTAGTGTAACTTTTCTTAAGGTAAAAGGCAAGTTTACTTAAGTTCTGCAGTGAGCACATTGTGTGTGACAGGAACAGAGCTTCCCTGCTAATGTAATTTATTCTATTCTTACAATATGGGGACTAGAAGACTAGCAGTTCTAATCTAAAAGTTGTTTGAGCCTGGTTAAGTAACTAACATAGACTTACACTTTGAATTTTCCCATTGAAAAGAAAGAAATCCTGCAATCATAGAAGAACTAAGGAGTTTTTTTTTAAAGGGAGAATGTAACTTCAATTTTTCAAAACCTACTTTTAATGAGTGTTCTTAAATGCTTTAACCTTCCTTCTAGCCCACTACCCACCAGAGGTAGCGGGAAGGAAAGGATATGGGGGAAATGGACCTGTTTGGAAATGTGCTTTGAAGCAAATCCCATGTGTGTTGTCAGGAAATCGGCAGTTCAGTTCACAGGAAAGCAGTTCAATCCACTCTGAAACATGTCACGGATACACCAGCAGTCCAGTTCGGTAGAGTCAGGACAGCAAACACGAATGATCAATGGTGGCACTACCCAGCAGATACTGCCAGGCCTCAGCCAAGTTGGCACAAGTCAGCAGGAGGCACCAGGGCCAATAAGTGTTGCACAGCCAGTTCTATAAGCAAGCCTCGCCCAGCTTCCATCACTGTCTGTGAAGTCCTCACCCATGTGTCTTACCTCAGCACGGGAGTCTGACTTAGCAAAACTCCACGTGAGTCTGTCTCGGCTGACAGCACTCTGCTAATCAGCCTGAGTCTGCAGAAGCAGCAAGAAGCGGCAGAACATCACCAGAAGTTTTTTGGTTTTTTGTTTTTGTTTTTTATGCATTTCTCTCTGTGGAGTCCCAACAAATGAAGCTCGACTACTCAATATAAGATGGACCAATACATGCATGCTGTCAATAGCAAAGAATCCTTCATCACATGTCCTTTCATGTGCTTACTTTAGCAGAACATCCTTTCACCTCTGTCTGCTTCAGCTAAACGGTCCTTCACGTGTTTGCCCCAGCAAAACGCCATCTGACACAACTGACTTTCCAAAGAACCCTTAGGTTTCCACTTCAGGAGAAGAAAGACAGAAACAAGTTTAACATGGCTGATTGTTACATAGAAATCCTGTTCCTGGGTGGGGCAGATGGCACTTGTGTGTAATGTCAGCTCTTGAGAAATTGAGGCTGGCCACCATCCTTTAATCCCAGGACAAGGGGCAGGGTGCAGAGGTAAACAAATGATGAGTTTGAGGCCAGCCTGGTCTATAGAGTGAGTTCCAGGACAGCCAAGGCTATCTAGAAAAAAGCAAACAAACAAGTGAGGCAAGATTAGGCACTTAGTAAATTCAAGGCTACTCTGGGTTATATAAAAGCTTGGAGGAGGAGGAGGAGGAGGAGGAGGAGGAGGAGGAGGAGGAGGAGGAGGAGGAGGAGGAGGAGGAGGAAGAGGAGGAAGAGGAGGAAGAGGAGGAAGAGCAAGAGGAGGAGGAAGGAGGAGGAGGAGGAGGAGGAGGAGGGACCTAAGAATGGCTCCTTAGACTGACTTGTCTAGAGGAAGAAAGTGTCTATACATAGTGGCCCTGGTGATTACACAGATCAGGTACTGAAATAAAGTAACCCTTTATCTCTTTAAGCAAAAACAAACAAAATGTCTGGAGAAGTAACAAGAGTGGGAGGACTGGAAGAGTGCTTCAGCGTTTGAAGATGACGCTGATTCTCCTGTCTGCTAACCCCGTGGCTGTCTGCCTGTTCTGAAGGCCACAGCAGAGTTCCAGAGGCTGCATAATTTATAAAGAATGGAAATGTATTGTTGTAACTGTGGGCCTTTCTATGCCTGCCCCAGTTCCTGAATAATGACACGGAGGATTGTATTTATTTACAGTGCTTTTGGCCTTGCTTCTCAGCCAGCTCTTCACTTAACACTTTCCTATTGAGCCTCATCTAAGCTCTGCTGCCTGGTTACATCTCCTCACTTACATTTTACCAACTTCCACATCTCCACAGCGAATCTCCCTCGCCTGACTCTCCCAGAGTTCCTCTCGCTGCCGGACATCCCACCTTCTGTTCTGCCTTTTGCATTAGGCCATATTCAGAAGATGCCTTAGACAGGCAAGGAATGATAGAGACACATCTTCACACATTATCCCTACATATTAGATCGTTCTAGATTTGGGGAAGTTCATCAAGGTGCCAAATGGGAAAGTGCCTCGGTATGGACAGCAACACACCGCTAAAGAGCAGAGACCCGAAAGAGCAAATAATAGGTGATGACACTCCTAGATAAGGAGCCCATAACAGCCAAAGGGGCACTGATCTAATCAACAAGTAAGGGGAGAACCCCCATAATATAAACACTAATCTAATCAATATGTAAGGGGAGGACCCCATAATATAAACTCTAACTCCTCTTAGTATTGTCACATTAGCAATACAATGCTGAATTTATGTGGTTCTCTCTCTCTCTCTCTCTCTCTCTCTCTCTCTGTCTCTCTGTCTCTCTGTCTCTCTAACTGACCATGAGTTCTAAAGGAAAGGAAAAACACTGTAACTCTGAATCTTTTGGAGCCTGAGTTTCTTCACTAAAATGAGAGAATCACACATTCTATGTTCCTTGAAAGAAAGCTTTTGGTTTCTGTCTATTCTGATCTGTGAGAGCCAGTCCCAGCACCTTGACCACTTCCTTCTTACTTCCCTGGCTTATTGCTAATAGCCTTTCCTTTTCTTCTTTGTGGCTTTTTTAAAAAAAAGATTTATTTATTTATTTTATATATATGAGTACACCGTAGCTGTTTCAAACACACCAGAAGAGGGCATCAAACCCCATGACAGATGGTTGTGAGCCACCATGTGGTTGCTGGGAATTGAACTCAGGACCTCTGGAAGAGCAGTCAGTGCTCTTAACCCCTGAGCCATCTCTCCAAATCCAGACTTTATTATTTTTTAAAGAGTTATTTACATTCACTTTATGTGTGGGAGTGTTTTGTGTTGGGGGATATCTACCAGAGAAGACTACTCAAACATAGGTTTAAGCCATAGAAGTCTTTTTTGTCTTGTTTTGTTTTGTTTTGTTTTGTTTTGTTTTGTCTTTGTTTTTCAAGACAGGGTTTCTTTGTGTAGCCCTGGCTGTCCTGGAACTCACTCTGTAGACCAGGCTGGCCTCAAACTCAGAAATCCGCCTGCCTTTGCCTCCCAAGTGCTGGGATTAAAGGCGTGCGCCACCATGCCCGGCTCAGGATGAGCTTTTAAGCACAAAAAAAATGTTCTGGGTTGACATACTTCAGTTAACAAGAACCATTAGCCAGAAGAGAAAAGAAGCCAAAAAGCGAGGTTAGTACCTTTAAAGACTTTCCTAGAGCTATGGAATTTGATGGACTTCGTTTTTGTTTTCACAGATGCTACTATTTGCTGAGTTGTATAGCCTGCATAGGACTTCCATCATGGAGTCAGTTGTGCTAATGTCTGGGGGCTTATTAACATGTGGAGCCCTTTTACATTTTGCCTGCATGTATAGAAGTGTACTGTGTCTATGCCTGGTACTTGTGGAGACTAGGAAAAAACATTGGAGTTATAAGCTGCATGTGGTGGTTTGAATAAAAATAGGCCCATAGGGAGTGGAACTATTAGGAGATATGGTCTTGTTGGAGTAGGTATAGCCTTGTTAAAGTAGATGTGGCCTTGTTAGAGGAAGTGCATCTCAATGGGAGTGGGCTTTGTGGTTTCAGAAACTCAAGACACATCTAGTACAGCATTCACTTCTGCTGCCTGAAGATCAAGATATAGAACTCTCAGCTTTTTTGTTACAGGATATTAGATCATACTATGAACACTGAGATTGTGTTATTTACTTAAAAAAAAAAAAAAACCTGTTTCTAGTTGTGGTATGGCTCAGCCTTAGCACATACCATTAATCCATGTGACTACACATCCTTATTACACACTTTTAATCCAAAACAATGAAGGTAAAGTTAGACTGTAGAAGGAGATACCCATATATGAAAGTGATATCTAATTGAATGGCAGAAAGAGTGACAAATCAGAGAAAGATTTGACAGAACAGGATCTGCCCAACTCTCATGAGAACAGAGGAAAGAAAGGTAACTTAGAGAAAGCAGTGCAGAGGGAGAGAGGAGGTGGTTTTACTGGGACATTTATAGAGAGGACAGGTTGCAGAGGAAGAACAAGCTAGACACAAGTGAAGACAGAATGAGCCAGGAAATGAGAATGAGGCAGAAAATTATAACAGATTGCTAGAGTTAGTTTGAGATCAAGCAGAGAAATTCAGGAGAAAAGAAAGAGAGAGAAAAATCAAATTCAATCAGTCAGCTTGGAGAGAAGATTGAGCCAGAACAGCTAGCTGAGTTAAGTCAGCACCGGCCAGAGATCAGAAAGAACAAGAAAGGGTAAATGTGGGGCTGGAGAGATGGCTCAGTGGTTAAGAGCACTGACTGCTCCTCCAGAGGTCCTGAGTTCAAATCCCAGCAACCACATGGTGGCTCATAACCATCCATAATGATGCTTACTTCTGGTGTGTCTGAAGACAGCTACGGTGTACTCATGTACATAAAATAAAAAAATAAGACTTAAAAAAAAAGACTACAGAGGAACTGTTTCCAATGTCATCACAAGTAAGCCTCTTTATTACAAATTTGAGTTTGGGCTTGCTCACCTCCAGCCCACAGGACAGTTTGATGAAGCAGCCTTGAATGCTCATCAGGACAAGGTTTTGTAGGTAAATGGGAGCAAGTGAGGGGGTGTCCAACCTGGCAAGCATCTAACTGAATGTCTACTGTAAGCCTGCAGGTGGTGCTCTGAAGACCATATACAATCATGAAGGGTCTGAAAGTACATCTGGAACAATCAGACTTTGATTAACTGTTGCTAGGAAGTAGCTAAGGAGTAACCCTGGCCAAGGACAAGCAGTGGAGTCCTTCCTGGTACTTGGGTGCAACGTGGGTTCTCTCTCTCTCTCTCTTTCTCTCTCTCTCTCTCTCTCTCTCTCTCTCTCTCTCTCTCTCTCTCTCTCTCTCTCTCTCTCTCCCCGTGTGTGTGTGTGTGTGTGTGTGTGTGTGTGTGTGTGTGTGTGTGTGTTACAGCCTTGGCTATTCTGAAGTTCACTTTTGTAAACCAAGCTGGCCTCAAATCCAGATATCCACCTAACTCTGCTTCCTGAGTGCTGAGATTAAATGTGTATGTCACAATACCCAGCTATTATTGTTTTCCACATTAATGTTACATAAAGCAAATTTTTTTTCACATATAACACTCCAAAAGATCTGCACTGCCCATTTTCTTTATAAGATGATGCTATGGCTTGGGTGCGGTATATCTCTCCAGGTTTATGCAATGGAGGTCTTGTTCTCTTGGTAACCCTATTGAGATGAGGGGGAACCTCCATGAGGTGAGGCCTGTGGTAGGTCCTAGGACAACTGAGAAGTACCATTGGAGGGCTTGGGGGTTCCAGCCTAACAGGGGACATGGAGGATTTTGTGCTCACAGGAAACCTGGAAATCAAGAATCGTTTCTCCAAGGGAAGAAACCTCAAAGCAAAGCCTCATTTCTGCCCAGAAGTCTGGAGCAAGCATGCTCTCTAGGCTGGTGAACCTTTGTGCAGTCTATGTGGCTGAAGATTTTCAGGCACAGGCCCTCTCTCCAGTCCCAATCTCATAAACTCATTTTTCTCAGTCAATTTATAGAACCTATCTTTATGGGCCTTACCAAGAGTTTTGGTAGTCATGTCTGATCCATATTTAACTTACTTTATTCCTCAAGGGGATTTATGTATATTTTATTATAGCAGGATTGTGTCATCACCAGAAGAGTTTTCACTGAATTGTGCTATGTTTAAATATGTCTAAAATAAGCCACTCTGGGTCAGACTCCCAGAGTTGGACTCCCAGGTTGGCAGTATGAACCAACACCAGATACTGAGTCCGGTTGTGCTGTACAGCCTTCTTGTCTCCTGAAGATTGGCTCCCTGCTGCTGAAGGTCAAAGAGAGCCCCACACCACCTCCCACCCAAGTCACTCTCTGGCTTCTTGTTTTAGTGTGGTTCCTTCCTTAAGCCCATGCTTCGCCATCCACTATGAACCCTATTAAAGTCCACAGCACATTTGGCCTTTCACCCCGTGAACTTGCCCTATACACTTAACTGCCACAGATATTTCGTAGACGTGGCATTAACAGGCATGGAAGAGAGTAAAGAAGAGATTCTGTAAAGAGCTGGTGATGTTTAGAAAAATAAAATTGTCCCAGAAAAAAAGTCATCATCCTGATTTTGCTCTTGATGGGGAGTGTCCTGGTTGTTTTTATTTGTTTGCTTATTTGTTTTGTTTTTTAAGCCAATACAGGCTAAAGTTATCCGAGAAGAAAAACCTCAGTTAAGAAAAACTCTCCATCAGACTGGCCTGTAGAGCACATTCTTTTTTTTTTTTAATTAATTTATTTTATTTTGTATAATACAAAATAAAATTTATTTATTTTATTTTGTATATGAGTATACACAAAAATATGCTGTCCTCAGACACACCAGAAGAGGGCATCAGATCCCATTACAGATAGCTGTGAGCCACCATGGGGTTGCTAGGAATTGAACTCAGGATCTCTGGAAGAGCAGTCAGTGCTCTTAACCACTCAGCCATCTCTCCAGCCCTATACTTTCTTGATTAATGATTGATGTGAGAGTGCCCAGCCCATTGTGAATAGTGCTACCCCTGGGCAGGTGAGCAGAGATGCTATTAAAAAAAAAAAAAAAAAAGTCTGAGCAAGCCAGTCAACAAAGTTCTTCCAGGGTATCTGCTTCAGTTACTGCCTCCACATTATTGCCCTGACTTCCCCAATGATGGACTGTAAAGTGTAAGGTGACACAAACCCATTCCTCCCTGAGTTGCTGATTATGTGGTGACATAAAATAAATGGGTCTGTATGCTACCAACTGCATCTGTAGTTAGGAGCCCATTCTCCACTAATTTACCCCATGCTGGCCTGGAACTTTTGCCAAGGATTGAGATTACCATCTCCCAGCTCGTCATCACACCTTAGATGTGGTGTAATGATTCTAACACTCACTTAGTCATTGTCATTAATACAAAGTAGAATTTTTTTATTGTTGTTTTTCAAGACAGGGTTTCTCTGTGTAACCCTGGTTATCCTGGAAACTCATCTTGTAGATCAGATTAGTCTCAAACTAATAGAGATCTGCCTGCCTCTGCTTCCCAAGTATTGGGATTAAAGGTGTGCACCACCACTGCCCAGCTATAATTTTTATATATTTATTTTTCTAGATTCATCTATTTTATTCCAGGTAAGTGAGTGGTTTACCTGTTTGTGTAGCATGTGCATGGCTGGTGCCTATGAATAAAACGGAGTGTTCCATCTCCTGAAACTGGAGATACAGGTGACTATGAGGTACCATGTGGTGGGTGCCAGGAAGTCAACCTGGGTCCACTGCCAGAGCAGCCAGTGATGTTAACCACTGAGACATCTCTCCAGCACCCAAATTTTTTTTTTTTTTTTTGGTTTTTTTGTTGAGACAGGGTTTCTCTGTGTAGCTCTGGCTGTCCTGGAACTCACTCTGTAGACCAGGCTGTCCTCGAACTCAGAAATCCACCTGCCTCTGCCTCCCAAGTGCTGCGCCACCACCACCACCCGGCCCAAAATTTGTTATGCAGAGTTGTGTGGTCTATTCATTCTACCAGTATTGAAACTCTATGTTATTTTAGATACATGAGTGTTAAAGACATAAAGAGTAAAAAATATATCTGTGGTTCATTCATCACGGAATTTATTAGACTAGAAAACTCATAGCCGGGCGTGGTGGTGCATGCCTTTAATTCCAGCACTAGGGAGGCAGAGGCAGGCAGATCTCTGAGTTCGAGGCCAGCCTGGTCTACAGAGTGAGTTCCAGGACAGCTAGGGCTACACAGAGAAACCCTGTCTCAAAAAAAAAATTGTCCTCTGACTGCCACACATATGAGGTGGAGTTCCTGCCAACACACACATCATGCACATGTACAATAATAACTTCAAAAATTAAAAGGATCCCTGGTGCAGATGGGCTCGTTCAGTTAAATGCCTACTGCTCAGGAATGGCTACATGAGTTTAGATCCCTAGAACCTGCATGCCTGTAACTCCAGTGCCATATGAGCAAAATGATAAGATCCCTGAAGCTCACTGGCTGGCCAGCCTAGCCAAACTATGAGTTTCAGGTTTAGTGAGAGACTTTGTCTCAAAAAATATAGCTGGAGAACAACGGAGAAAAGACGCTTGATGACTACCTCTGGTCTCTACATTGGTCTCTACATTCATGGCATATCACGCTCAAGTATACCACATAATACACAAAGAATCATCCACATGAATAAAATAATGGCAGGTGAATACCAAATTGTGTGAGGACTTAATAAATGGACATCTCTTATACTCTTATAGAGAATAACAAGGGAGACCTGGGGTTGGAAAGATGGCACCATGGTTAAGAGCATATACTACTCACACAGAGGACCTTGTGTGGTTCTCAGCATCCATGCTGGATGACCCACAACTGCCTGTTACTTTAGCTTCAGAAGATTCAACACCCTCTTCTGGACTCTACAGACACCTGCACTCAAACAAACACACACACACACACACACACACACACACACACACACACCACTCCCTAAATAAAGTTTAAAAAGTCAATCCCAATACAAGTGGTTCAGAGACAGAAAATATCTTGATTATTGAATTTTCTTTCTTTATACCCTGGCCCTCTCTCCCAATAAAGGGTTTCTTTGTGTAACCCTGGTTATCCTGGAACTCACTCTGTAGACCAGACTGGCCTTGAACTCAGAGATTCTCCTGCTTCTGCCTTCAAAGTATTTGGATTAAAGATATTCAGCACCACACAGCAATTATTGAATTTTTCCTGTCCTGGGCCATAATTAAGGCTTCCATCTGCATACTGTCACATGCAATTTCTCTTCTTTTGGATTAAAGGCCAGTCTAAGGTGTATCATCTATCATTTCTCCCTTGCTTTTCACTGTGATTCCTTCTGTAGGTGCCAAGTTTTAGAAATCCAGGAATGGCCATTTAGCACAGATGTAACTTGTACTCTCTTTTGTTTGTACCCAACCCATCAAAATCCCAACACAATTCTTCAAAGATCTTGAAAGGACAATTTTCAGCTTTATATGGAAACACACTCACCAACACAACCACTAACAACAACTACAATACCAGGATATCTAAAAGCAATCTTAAATAATAAAGGAAATGCAGGATATATCACCATCCCCAATCTCAAATTGTACTACAGAGCTATAGTAATAAAAACACCATGGTATTGACATAAAAACAGACGTATGAATCAATGCATTTGAACCGAAGAGTCATATATAAGTCCACATATCTATGGACAGTGGATTTTAAACCAAGAAGCCAGAAATACACACTGGAAAAAGGACAGCATCTTCAACAAATAGTGTTGAGCAAAGTGGATGGCTACATGTAGGAGAATGCAAAAAGGTTTATATTTATTGCCTTGCACAAAACTCAACATCAAATGGGTCAAGGACCTCAACATTAGGCCAAATATCCTGAATTTGGTAAAAAAGAAAGTGAGAAACAGTCTTGAACACATTGACAGAGAAAAAGACTTTCTTAACAGAATGCCATTAGCATAGGCACTAAAAACATCAATTTATAAATGAGACCTCACAACACTAAACATCTTCTGTATGGCAAAAGGACACCATCATTCAGACAAAGCAGCAAATCACAGAATGAGAAAATATCTGTACCAATTATACATCTGATAGAGGGCTAATTTCCAAAATATATTAATAACTTTAAAATCTGAACATCAAAGAAAACAAATAACCCAATTTTAAAATGGGGTATAGATCTAATCAGACAGTTCTGAAAATATGAAATACAAATGTCTGTGAACCAATTAAAGAAATATTTAACATTCTTAGTTGTCAGGGAAATGCAAATCAAAACTACTTTGATATTTCATCTTACTTCACTCAGAATGGCCACAATCAATAAAACAAATGACAACACATGCTGGTGAGGACATGAGGTAAAAGGAACACCCATTCATTGCAGGTGGGAGTATAGACTTATAAGCCAGGTCTAGCACAGACGTTGTAACATAATCCTGTTTGTGGAAAAGGGCCAGCAGGGCATGTATCTTAAAGTGCTGATGGATGCTGTAGGCATGAGACTTGTTTGTATAGTAATGTATATCTTTTACTTCAAGTTCCTCCTTCAGGGAATGGTCTCCTTGCCAAGGTTATTGATGCCATAATAATCAGAAACAGCACAATTCTGGGAGGCAGGGGTGTGTTTTATGTACCTCAGTAAAATGGTAGTGCTGTAGCCTTCAGGATAGCCCTTAAGGCTGTCGGAAAGAACTCTGAAAACATGAGTTCAAGAATATAAAAGCAGGATTTCTGAGCTATGCAAAATATAAGGATGCAATATAAATTATTTGAGGGACTTCTTGGACCAGAAAGAACAGAGGTGCTGCACTAATGAGATGATAAAGGGAAAGGGATAGTTAAAAATAAATGTATTTGTCAGGGTTCTCTAGAATCACAGAATTTATGGGTAGTCTCTATATAGTAAGGGAATTTGTTGATGGCTTATAGATTGTAGTCCAACTCCCCAACAATGGTCAGCAGCAGCTGTGAATGGAAGTCCAAGGATCTAGCAGTTTCTCAGTCCCACAAGGCAAGGAGGCAAAGGAGAGTCTTCCTTCTTCCAACATCCTTATGTAGGTCTCCAGCAGAAGGAATGGCCCAGATTAAAGGTGTGTACCACCACACCTGGATCTGGGACTTGCTTTGTTCCAGATGACCTTGAACTCAGAGATCTCCTTGCCTTAGTCTCCTAGGATTCATAGCCCCTATGCCTCAAGATAACCATGCCAAGATCTAGGTCAGAAACTTGTATCTCCTAACCTCAAGATCAGGAACACAGGTGAGCCTTCCAATTCTGGATTATAGTTCATTCCAGATATAGTCAAGTTGACAACCAGGAATAGCCACTACAATAAGCAAACAAACAAACAAACGAGGCCAATGGTTTAAGTAATAAGGAGGCACAAGGAAGTAAAGGAGTGATAATCTCAGGGTGGGATCCCACTCAGCTAAGCTTATTGTTTGTGTCTGTTTACAGAGTAAGTTCCAGGATAGCCAAGTTTAGGCAGTGAAGGAGTTATATTAATTATTTATTAATAATTCCCATTGAAGGGTTGCTTCCCACCTCAATGGTTTATGTTCCCAAATGAAACACACACACACAGCCTTTATATTTTAATATGCCCTAAGCAGCACAATAGCTGGGTGACTGTGTAACCTCCATGTTATTAGAATCTATTTCCCATGGATAATTCCAAGTTACTACTTACTAATTTCTATGTTCCATCTTGGCTGCTCTGGACCCAATTGAGCAGCCCTCTGGGCTGCATCCTCTTGGCCACCTTACATGGCAACTCGGCACTCTCCTAACCACCCCTCAGGCATGGCATCTTTCCTCCCTTCTCTTCTCCTAGCAGTCCCAAGTCCAGGAACCCTAAACCTCTCCCCTTTTTTTCTACTCCCCAGCTATTGGCTGCTGACATCTTTATTTACTAGTCAGAAATAACTGGGGGCAGGTTCCCAGAAGCTATGTGCAGACCCTCTCCTGCAAACTAATTTGGGAGAACCAATTAGCATTAGAATATAAGTAGTTACAGAGTTGGAAAACAGTAAACTAACTTTCTCACAAAAAAAATAGCCTCTCTGTGTAGCTTTGGCAAACACAAGTTCTATGCCCAGTGAACCGCATAGGACTTGCTATGTTAAAAAATATACTTACTGTCTTTTTCTAAGAATCAAGGGGCTAAGGTCATAAAATGATGATTGTGGAATAATCAAAAGAGAACCTGGGGTAAATGACTGAATTAATATGCAAATAAAAGACTAGGTTTTGGTCTGCAAATGCTGAGCTATCCAGTGAGCTCTATTAGAATTTTGTCTAGTAGGTTTTTTGACTTTGGTCAGAAAACCCAAAAGCTATGCAGAGAGCTATTACAGCTCCTTTGGAATTTTTTGAGGTTTTCTAAGTTTGGTTGGAAAACCCCTGAGCTATCTGGAGAATTGTCTAGACAGCTATCTTGAGTAGACTACAGAGCTGTCAGCTTGCACCCCATCACTGACTTCGAGTCATTTCTTCTGCCACTCCCAACACCCCTTCCTCAGGACTCCCAACCAAGCCAAGATTGGTCCTTGGCATTTATACAGCCACCGTGGAAAACAGTGTGGCAGTTCCTTGGGAAGCTGAGAATGTATCTATCTTAAAATCCAGCTAGACCATTCTTGTGCATATACTCAAAGGACTCTACATTCTACTATAGAGACACTTCCTCATCCACGTTCATTTTTGCCACAATAGCCAGAAATTGGAAAGAACCTAGATGCCCATCCACTGAGGAATGGATAATAAAAATAGAGCTTAGTTATACAAAGTAATATTACTCAACTATTTTTTTTAAAAAAAGTGAAATCATGAAATTTGCAGGTAAATGGATGGAGCTAGAAAAAAAAATTATCCTGAGTGATATAACCCAGGCCCCAAAAGACAAATATGGTATGTATTTTTTAAGATTTATTTATTTTATTTATATGAGTATACTGTAGCTATATTCAGGCATACAAGAAGAGGGCATCAGATCCCACTAGAAATGGTTGTGAGCTACCATGTGGTTGCTATGAATTTAATTCAGGATCTCTGAAGGCTTAGTCAGTAATCTTAACTGCTGAGCCATCTCATCAGCCCTGTATGTATTCTTTATATGTGGATGTTAGCTGTTAAGTCTTTTGTAGGCATGCTATATTCCATATAACCACAGAAGTAAAGTATATAGAGTAAGGGACACAAGCTGGAGTTATCCCAGAAAAAGGAGCCTCAGTTGAGAAAATGCCTTCATGAGATCCAACTGTAAGGCATTTTCTCAATTAGTGATCAAGCCCATTGTAGGTGGTGCCATCCCTAGGCTGGTGGTCCTAGGCTCTATAAGAAAGCAACCTGAGCAAACCAGAGAAAGCAAACCAGTAAGCAGTATTCCTCGATGGCCTCTGCATCAGTTCTTGCCAGTCCTGACGTCCTTTGGTGATGAACAGCAATGGGGAAGTGTAAGCTGAATAAACCCTTTCCTCCCCAACTTGTTTCTTGGTCATGAGGTTTTATGCAGGAATACAAACCCTGACTAAGACAGAGCCTATGGTAGGATGGGAGGATCTCTCAAGGAAGGGGAAATAAAATATTTAGCTATGAAAAGATGAAGGGGACCGTATTCAGAGGATTAAATGGAGAGAAGGAGAGAAGAGGGGATAAGGAAAGGAAAACAGGAGGGACAGCTAAAATTAAGAGCCATTTGAAGAGTCATATGGAACCCTACTATAGTAGATTTTTCTTAAAATATATACATTCATGAAAGAAACATAAATGTAGTCACCAAACAACAAGGGAAATAAAACTACAACTAGACTTCTCTCACCACCAAGTAAGACCTCCAGTGCCAGCAATAGGTTACATCTAATTGAGTTGTTGGCCATAAGAGCCCCATGGAAACCCCCAAACAACTCTGGCTATTTCTAAGACTATTGCTTGCTCTCCACAAACTGACGGTAAGGTCCTATTACTGATACCTACATATCTCAGTGAACACAGAGAAGTTGAGCTGGTGTCCAACTAGAGCCTTCACCCCCAAATCACTAGTGTTCGTGTTAGCTGAAGGTACCCTACACCACTACCAGAGGAGAAAGGTAAACATCAGCCTAGCTACAAACCCTCTGATCTACAATGGTGACCTGACTGCATGATAATGTTGATGTCATAGTGTCACAAACATCATGTGAGTAACCAAGCACTATCTGACTGGATTTAAGGCCCACCCGTGAGATGGAACCCGTACCTGACACTGCTTGGGTGCCCAAGAACTGGAATCTAAATAGGCCATGGACCTAGAGAGAAACCAAAAACTATTGAACTGCTAAATGGACATAGCAATATAATGACTCTCAATAATATTCGGATGTACCCATATATCAGGTCTCATCTGTCACCAGAGAGGCTTCCACCTACAGTATCTGAGAACAAATACAGAGCCTCACAAGCGGATAATGTGCAGGGGGTGAGAGGCCTTCGAACACTCAGGGTTTTTTTGTTGGTGGTGGTTTGTTTTTGTTGTTCTTATTAGTTTGTTTGTTTGTTTTTTCCGGGGTGGGGGGTTGCTTGGTTTTGGTTTGGTTTGGTTTGATTTGGTTTTTTGAGAAAAGGTTTCTCTGTGTAGCCTTGGCTATCCTGAAGCTTCATTTATAGACCAGGCTGGCCTTGAACTCAGAGGTCTGCCTACCTTTGCCTCCTGAGTGATGCGGTGAAAGGTGTGTGTCACCATGCCTAGCTGGAACACTCAGTCTTAAATGGCATGTCTTCATCAAACTCCTCCTGTGGGGCAAGTAGAACTGTGTCACCAGACAAAAACTGGGTAAGATCGAGTGTCTTCAGAAACCCCAGTACTCTCAGACCCAAGGATGGGGGGAATTTCATCTACCAGATTCCGGTCCTGGAACACAGGACCCCCTGGAGAAGACTGTGACACATAGGACCAGTGCCCGAAGCCCCTCCACATGCAGATGAGGTAGACCTAACATCTCAGACCAAGTCAATAGAAAGCATCTGCTCATAGACCCCCAACTCACCCCAAAATATATATAAGACCCTGACACAAAACACACATGTTACTTCATCAAGGACTGTCTGAGGGCCTCTCTCTTGTAGAGATGTAACACTTTGGGGGAGAGAATTTTCTCCTGAAGCTTTCTTCATTGCTGAAAGCTGCTCAAGCCTACCAGTCACTTCCTGCTCCCTGACTCTGACCTTGGCTCCTAGCTGTCTGCTGTGCTCCAGCCTGCTGCCACACCACACCACACCAGCTCTAGAGCAGCTGCTACTGAGGAAGAAGCCTGGCAGTTTGCCTTGATCAGATTCCCTTCCCCTTCTGAGGCCACTCTGGCCGGGCCAAAGTCCCACAGATCTCTGCAGATAGCATCCAGTAAGTAGGCCAGCACCCTCCCTCAGGGCTCAGGGAACTTGGTGGAAGAGGCAAAAGAATTCTAAGAGTCAATGGTCCTCTCCTCGGACCTCAACATGAGCACCATGGTATTCATGAGCAAACACCTACATATGCATATGCCAGTCAAAATGTAACAGCAACAACAAAGGAAATCCCTTACCTCATCAGCAGTTACCTGCTTACATACCCTCTGGTAAAAGGACTCATGAGCCTCTCTTTTCTTCTGTCCATGAAGAAACATTACTGGGACCAGTCTTCTTTTTTCTTTTTTTAAGATTGATTGATTGATTGATTGATTGATTTTAGGTATATGAATACAATGTCACTCTCTCCAGAAACCCCAGAAGAGGGCATCAGATCCCATTACAGATGGTCATGAGCCACCATGTAGTTGCTAGGGATTGAACTCAGGACCTCTGGAAGAGCAGTCAGAGCTCTTAACCACTGAGCCATCTCTTGAGCCATGACCAGTCTTGTTTAGGATTCATACAAGAAATCACAGCTGCTGAGATTTCAAAAGGACAATGACCATGTCATGTCTGGAGGGCAGGATTCCATAACAGAGGTGTGTGTGTTTGTGTGTGTGTGTGCATGCATATGTGTGTGTATATGAGCATGTATATATGTGCATCTGAGTGTCTGTGCATGTATGTGTGTATGCATGTTTATGAGTTTGTGTGAGTCTGTGTGTATGAGTATGAATGTGTAAGTGTGTGTGAGTGTATTGTATGTGTGTGTGAGTGTATGTGAATATGTATATGGTGTGTGTATGTGTGTGTGTGTGAGAATATGTGTGAATATATATGAATGTGTGTGTGTTTATAAATATGTGTGGGAGTATATGTGCATGTGTAAGTGTGTGTGTGAGTGTAAGTATGTGAGTGTGTGTGTGTGTGTGTGTTGACATAGGGACCCAGGTTGAATATTGTGCTGGTTGGCTTTTGTCACCTTAGCACAAACCTAGACATATTTGGGAAGAGAGAACTTCAGTTGAGAAAACGGCCCAACTAGCTTGGCCTACCGCGCATTTGCTTGATTGATGATTCAGGTGGGAGGGCACAGTTCACCATGGGAGGCATAAGTTGATGATTTTGGGTTCTCTGAGAAAGCAGGTTAAGCAAGCCAGTAAGAAGCACTCTTCCATGGTTTCTGCATCACTTAACAGCCTGGAGTTCCTGCCCTGAATTACCCTCCTGGATGAAGGACAACTGGAAGCTGTAAAACAAACAAATCCTTTCTTTCCCGATTTGTTTTTGTCATGATATTTTGTTGCAACAATAGAAACCCTAATGTAGCTTTTAATTAGGTAAACAAGGATGACCTTGAACTTCTAGCCTTTCTCCTTTTACCTCCAGGAAGCTGGGATAAAAGCAGTACACCACAGCTACTGTTATGCAGTCTTTTTTGTTTGTTTGTTTTTTCGAGACAGGGTTTCTCTGTGTAGCCCTGGCTGTCCTGGAACTCACTCTGTAGACCAGGCTGGCCTCAAACTCAGAAATCCACCTGCCTCTGCCTCCCAACTGCTGGGATTAAAGGCGTGCGCCACCACCTGTTATGCAGTCTTAAGCATTGAACCTAAAGCTTTATGCATTTCGGAAAACACTCCACTAACTGAGCCAAGTAAAGCAGCCAAAAGGCCAAAAGATGAGCCAGAGAGGCAGAGAGATCAGGTAACAAAAATGCCTAGATTATATAGGGAAAAGCCTCTTGGGAAATAGCATCCCAGTCCCTGGGCTGGAAGGTTCAGGGTAGAGTATAGATAGGGTTTGCCAGTCATACGCTACCATTGAAGTGCTGGAATTAGTGGTTGTCAAACTTCCGGATGCTGTGACCCTATAACACAGTTCTTTATTTATTCCTGCAAAGAGAGTTCTAGGACAGCCAGGGCTACACAGAGAAACCCCAGTCTCAAAAAGAAGAGAAGAGGAGGACAAAGGGGAGGGGGAAGAGGAGGAGGAAGAGGACAGGAGAAGGAGGGGGATGGGGGAAAAGATGAAAAAAGAAAAATGAGAGAGGGAGAAGGGGAGGAGAGAGGGAGGGAGGGAGGGAGGAAGAAAGGAAGGAAGGAAGGAAAGAAGGAAGAAAGGAAGAAGAGAAGAGGAGAGGAGAGGAGAGGAGAGGAGAGGAGAGGAGAGGAGAAGAGAAGAGAAGAGAAGAGAAGAGAAGAGAAGAGAAGAGAAGAGAAGAGAAGAGAAGAGAAGAGAAGAGAAGAGAAAAAAAGGAGGAAGGAAACCAACCCAAAAGTTACTCTGGTGCATTTCCAGTCGATAAGGATGAGCTATTCTGCACTGCATTTCCTGAGCAGAGCCTTTTGCAGCCTGCATGTGTTGGCTTGTCAACATTTAGTCCTCTTACTCTTCCAGGGCTGTCTCTGGCCTGGGTGGAGGGGAGTGCTAGGTTAAACTCAGGCTCCCTGATGAGTGATTGCTCTCTCTTCTCAGGTCCTGGGGGTTGCTCAGTTTTAGACATTCAAATCCCTCACAAGATGACACATGATATACCCTTCTGCTCTCTACTGAAGGGATCACTGTCTCCCCCAGATTCATCTGGCTTTAAGGCTGATGAGGGCTGCTTGTCTGATGGTGGGACAGCCACTATCTTTTACCAGAGCTCCTGACAGGACTTGTAGATCAGGCATCTGCCTCCCCTCACCTTGGATCTATTTTCTACCTTGATTTCTTTCTGTGTCTTGCTAGCCTTCCTTCTCCCTCACTCTGCAGTTTTATGATGCCTTTGTGAATTTCCAAAGCTCTTCCCTCTTCTCTGCTGGAAATAGAGTCTCTTCTTATATTTTACTGGCTGCTCTTCTTAATACTTGGAGGTAGTTTCTATCCACCAATCGTTAATTATTCATTTTTATTTTATTTATCTTGTTTGTTTGTTTGTTTGTTTGGTTGGTTGTTTGGTTGGTTGGTTGGTTGGTTGGTTTTTCAAGACAGGGTTTCTCTGTGTAGCCCTGGCTGTCCTGGAACTCACTCTGTAGACCAGGCTGGCCTCAAACTCAGAAATCCACCTGCCTCTGCCTCCCAAGTGCTGGGATTAAAGATGTGTGCCACCACTGCCCGGCTTATTCTTTTTTTTTAACAACCAAAAAAGAGTGAACATATTTTAAAGTATTGGAAGACAGAATGCTTCCAACTTTAAATTTTCCTCATTTTAAAAAAATTATCTTTAATCTTTTTTTTTACAGTCCAGTCATTATCCCCCTCCTGGTCTGCATCATTCCTCCCCCTGTCCCTGCCACTCCCCATCTCCAAGAGGATATCCCCACCATCCCCTATCCCACTAGGCCTCCCCACTCCCTGGGTCCTCAAGTCTCTCAAGGGTTTTGCTTTTTGTTATTGTTGTTGTTTTGAGATAAGGTCTTACTCTTGAACCAAGAATGACCTGTGTTTGCTATGTAGCCCAAGCTGGCTTCTAACTCAAGTTGATACTACAGCATCTTTAAATTTTTTTCCAAGTTATCTATTTTATTTATTTGAGTACACCATAGCTGTCTTCAGACACACCAGAAGATGGCATCGGATCCCATCACAGATGGTTGTGAGCCACCATGTGGTTGCTGGGAATTGAACTCCGGACCTCTGGAAGAGCAGTCAGTGCTCATAACCGCTGAGCCATCTCTCCAGTCCTCTACAGCATCTTTTTATGTTTGTTTGTTTGTTTGTTTGTTTGTTTGAGATAGGATCTTTCTATGCATCCCTGGTTGTTCTGGAACTCACTATGTAGACCAGGCTGATCTCAAACTCAAAACACTGGCCTACTCAGCCTCCCAGTGCTGGAATCAAGGCAGGAGCAGCCATGCCCAGCCCAATCTGCTTCCTTATACCACCCAAGGCTGGGCCCTTAGTAAGAAAGAAAACACTAATTTTATGAAGCCATTTTCTCAATTGAGGTTCTTTCATCCCAGATGACCCTAGCTTGGATCAAGGTGACAAAACACTAGGCAGCACAATGGTTAGTGTTTATCCTATTCCTTGACACACAAATTTATCACTATTAAACAGAACCCTTTACTTTTTCTATTTATCCCCCAAGATCTCATATTAATATCACAATATAGAATGCAGTATAGCTTTAAAAGTCCCACAATCTTTAAATTTTTCAACACTCTAAAAACCCAAATTCTCTTTTAAATCCAGTGTCACTGGGCCTAACCGTGCACACATTGATTCCAGCACTGGGAGACTGAGGCAGATGGACCTCTGAGTCAAAGCCAGCCTGGTTTACATAGTGACCAGGTCCTCATAATGAGTTCCAAGACATCCAGGGCTAATTAGAGAGACCCTGTCCTGCCCCAAATTGACTTTTCAAACTTCCCTCTGAAATTTCACAAATCAGGCCTCCACCATCTGTATTTCTGTCCGTGTTCTTATTCAAATTCCCCATAATAGTTCATTAAGTTTTGAGCACTCAATGGCTTTTTCAACTCAAAAAAATTTTCAAGCTTCTTCCATAACTCTCCCCAAAACAACATGGTCAAGTCTATCACATGATACCCTACAATCATGATACCAATTTGTCTGTTTGCTTTCTATTGCTGTGATAAAACACCATGATCAGAAGCAATTTGGGGAGGAAAAGGCTTAGTTCACCTTACATCGTATCATAAAAGGAGGACACAGCAGCAACTCAGGCAGGAAGTGAAGTATCGGCCATGGAAGATTGCTGCTTACTGGTAATAGGTTTCTGTCTCAGACATTAAGTTTCTTTGCCAACAAAATTAACCAAATCAATCCAAATTTTAAAAGTAAAAAAGCAGATTTATTGGAGGCAGGTTCAATGGTCTCAGAGAATGAAGTCACCATGGAGACAGAGACGGGGGACTGGACAGGGAAAAAGCAGAGAGAAAGAACAAAGAGAGGAGAGAGAGGGGGGGGGAGAGAGGGAGGGAGGGAGGGAGGGAGGGAGGGAGGGAGGGAGGGAGGGAGAGAAAGAGAGAGAGAGAGAGAGAGAGAGAACTCTGGAATGGCTGCTGGCTCCTCTGGAACACACGTGGTGCACCTGGTAGTGGCACGTGATGACATAACAGCTGCTAAGTCCCTGAGAGCAGGCCACTGGGGTCACCTGTACACAGATAGCATTCCTTTAGGCTCTACCCTACAGTTACCTAGCAACAGCTGCTAGCTAAGTAAGAAAGGACTATTCTGCTTCCCTCTCCTCCCTCCCTCCCTCCCTTCCTCCTTCTTTCCCTCCCCCTTCCCCTCTCCCCCTCTCCCCCCCTCTCTCTCTCTCTTCCCTATGTGCCACCAGCTTGCCTCTTTCCCTTTCTCTTTTTCTCTCTTCTTTCTGTCCTTCTCTGTCTCCCTTTCTTCTGCCTCTACCCCCCTTTCCAGGTCCCCTTCCTCATCCTGGCAATAAACCTTTATATTAGGTCTGTCGCATGGCTTGATTGTTCATGGGACACCTTGGCTGGGCCCGCTGAGGTCCTTCCCCCACTCCAGCCCCATTACACCACCGCTGTTTTATAAAACACAACACTAACAACTGGCTTACTTCCCATGGCTTGCTCAGCCTGCTTTCTTTTAACCACCCAGGACCTCCTGCCACAGAGCGCTGGGTCCTTCCACATCAATCATTAATCAAGAAATTGTCCTACAGACTTTAACTGATAGAGTTTTCTCAGCCAAGGATCTTTTTCACCTCAAGGAAGGCTCAGGGATACACAGGGACTGGGAACACCCAGTGTAATTGCTAGCAGGCTAATAATTAAGACTTCCTATTGGCTTAAATCTGTGTCCTAGCAGTCTTTGGTGGATACACCACAAGAGAAACAAAAGAAGATTGTCCAACATTGAATCTCTTCCTGTTTTGTTTGTTTTTCTTGGTGTGTTTTTTAAAAAGTATATATTGTTTTAAGTGTTTGAGATATGTTGCCTGTATACCATATACCGGAGGAGGCCAGAAGGAGGGTTTATATTCCAGGAACTGGAGTTACAGATAGTTGTGAGAAATAGTGTGAGAGCTAAGAATCAAACCTAAGACCCCTGGAAAAGAAACCACTTCTTTTAGATTACTTTTAAAAATTATTTTTCATTATATGTGTGTATGTATCTCTGTACAGGTATGTGTATGAGTGCAGGTGCCACCAAAGGCCTGTCAGATGCCCCTTGAGCTCCATTTACAGGTGGTTATCAGCTGCCTGGGGTGAGTGTTGGGAGTCCAGCTTAGGTCTGGAAGATTGGTATGTGCTTTTAACTGCTGAGCCATCTCTGTAGCCCTGTGCTGCAGCTGCTGCTGTTTTTAGTTGGTTGGTTGGGTTATTTTGTAGTTGGTGGTGGTTGTTTTCAGAAAGGGCCTCACATGGAGCAGACTGGCCTTGAACTGATTCCCCTGCCACCTCCCAAGGGCTAGGAATACAGTTTTGAGCTATCATGACCGGATTTCTTTGACGTTCTTACTACATATTTAGCCATGCTTTTACTTTATCATTTTTTCCCATTTATTTATTTGTGTGTGTATGCATGTGTGTACATGTGTGATATTATGAGCATACAGAAGTCAGAGGACAACTTCATGGAGCTGATTTTTTTCCTTCCATCTTTACCAAGGTTCAAGAATCAACCTCAGGGGCCGGGCATGGTGGCACATGCCATTAATCCTAGCACTTGGGAGGCAGAGGCAGGAAAATTTCTGAGTTCGAGGCCAGCCTGGTCTACAGAGTGAGTTCCAGGACAGCCAGGGCTACACAGAGAACCCCCCCCCCAAAAAAAAGAGAATCAACCTCAGGTCACAGGCTCTACCCACTGATCCACTTCTGTACATTCAGATAATTTTATTTATGTATTCATTATTTAATTTTTTCATTTCTTGTTTTCTTTTTCTTTTTTCCATTTTTGCCCTCTATCACACTCCTCTTCATTATACTGTTAGTATTTTAACTTTATATTACTAAGGTTTTTTTTTTAAGATTTAAAAGAAATCTATATATGCATTTGTGTAGATGTATGCCACATGTGTATGGGTGCCCAGGAAGGCTTGAAGAGAATGTTGGATTTTTTGTAGCTGGAGTTACAGTTGAGTTTAAGGTCTTAGCATGGGTGTACACTTTATGTGTATGAATTGCCCTCAAGTACTGTGGTGGTTTGAATATGCTTGACCCAAGGAGTAGCACTATTAGAAGGTGTGGCCTTGTTGGAGGAAGTGTGACACTGTGAGGGTGGGCAATGAGAGACCTTCCTCCTAGCCGCCTGGAAGCCAGTTTTTTTTTTTTTTTTTCTCCTGTTTGCCTTCAGAACAAGATATTGAACTCTCAGCTCCCCCTACATCATGACTGACTGGATGCTTCCATGCTTTCTACCTTGATGATAATGGACTGAACCTCTGAACCTATAAGCCAGCCCCAATTACATATTGTCTTTATAAGAGTTGCCTTGGTCATGGTGTCTTTTCACAGCAGTATAAACACTAACTAAAGCATGTATGTATGTATGTGTGCCATATGAGTGTCTGGTGCCCATGGAGGTCACAACAGGCATAAGATACTCTGAACGTAGGGGTAACTGGAACACCATGTATGAGCTGGGAAGCAAATCTGGGGTCCTTGGCAAGAGCAGAAAGTGCTCGTAACCACTGAACCATATCTCCAGCCACTAAATAAAGAGATTTATTCTCTTTCAATAATGCTTGGCGTGTGTGTGTGTGTGTGTGTGTGTGTGTGTGTGTCCCTGCCCACAGAAGTCAAAAGTGTCAGACTGGAGAAGGAGTTACACGGATTGTGAACCATTCAGTATAATTGCTGGGAATAAAATTCTGGAAGAGCAGTACCAATGAATCATTTCTATAGCATCATGGTTTTCATGTTTTCACTTTTCATGTCATATGTTATATTTATCTTATTCTATTCCCAAACTTTCTTATTTCTTATAAACATTTTTCCTTCTCCTTTTGTTTTAGGATAAAAAAAAAAACAAAAACAACAACAAAAACAACTTTTTTTCATCTTGTTTCTTTTTCTTTTCTTTTCTCTTTTTTAATTGAAGAGGCTCTCACCATGTAGCCCTAGCTGGCCTCACACTTAATAGAGATGGTTGCTGAGACTACAAGTATGAGCTGTCATGGCTGTCATAGCCTTGGTAGTTTTTCCTGAGAAAGATTCTCATATAGCCAGGCTGGCCTCAAGTTGAACTTGAACTCTGTATCCTGCCCTAACCTCACAGATGTGATTACTGGCGTGAGCCTCCTCCACTCCCTGGTTTACATTTTTCCTAATGTCCTTTCCTCTTCCTTTCCAGAACATTCTTGTCTGCCTTGGCCTTCTGCTCCATCCCTCATACTGTTCCTCTCTCACTAACTTCCACCCTTGTCGATACCATCCACTGTCTCCACATTTATCCTAAATGGTTTTAACCTCTTACCACACCCATCTATCAGCTTTTTCATTGTCTGTTTTATGATTTCTGATGATGTTAGTGGGTTTTCATTGATTTTTGAATGTGTCTCAATATTATGGTTAGCTTCATGTTGATCCTCTTACATAAATGTGGTTTTTTCTTCCCTGAGTGGTGCTGAGAATCTAAATCTCACAAGTAGTTTCCCCAGTGAGAAGACCTCTATATAAAACTGAGGCAATACCTAAACTAACAGATGGATAAGACAACATAGAAGCAAGGTAACATGACTCCTCCAAATAAGTCCTCAACTACTGAACTCAAAGATAGCAAAATAAGTAAAAATGCAGGAAGAAGTAGTAAAAAATTATTAGGAAAAAAAAAAAATCAATGACCTCAGATGACTTCAATCCAGGACACAGAAAGGAAAGGTAGTAACAGAGAGGGAAAAAAAAATCAGAAGATGGATGAGAAAAATGGATCAAAAAGTCAGCAACATGGAAGAAAAGAACTGATAGAAACTGGAATTTTGAACAACAAAATTTTTTTTAAATGTTGGGAATGAAAACTCAATGAATCAAACGAAAAGACTAGAGTGAAAAGAATTACCAATAATCTTGACCAAGCTGAATTATATCAGGCCTGGAGGGCAATACCTAAGAACACTACAGTTAAACAGCAAGAAAGGAAAAGTTACTGATCATCACCAGAGCCTTCAGGACGCTGAGATATGATTAAGAGAACAGGGGCTGGTGAGATGGCTCAGTGGTTAAGAGCACTGACTGCTCTTTCGAAGGTTCTGAGTTCAAGTCCCAGAAACCACCTGGTGGCTCATAACCATCCGTAATGAGATCTCACACCCTCTTCTGGTATGTCTGAAGACAGCTACAGTGTACTTATATATAATAATAAATAAGGGCTGGTGAGATGGCTTAGCGGGTAAGAGCACCTGACTGCTCTTCCAAAGGTCCGGAGTTCAAATCCCAGCAACCACATGGTGGCTCACAACCATCTGTAACAAGATCTGACGCCCTCTTCTGGAATGTCTGAAGACAGCTACAGTGTACTTACATATAATAAATAAATAAATCTTAAAAAAAAAACCCACATATGTGACATATGTATGTGTGTGATATATTAAATGATTTAAAAAAAAAATGGCCTAGGTGGCCATCACTGGAAAGAGAGGCCCATTGGACACGCAAACTTTATATGCCCCAGTACAGGGGAACGCCAGGGCCAAAAAAGGGGAGTGGGTGGGTAGGGGAGTGGGGGTGGGTGGCTATGGGGGACTTTTGGTATAGCATTGGAAATGTAAATGAGCTAAATACCTAATAAAAAATGGAAAAAAAAATAAATAAATCTTTGGGCTGGAGTGAGTGGGGCCCAAGCAAACAGAGGTCCTGAATTCAATTCTCAGCTACCACATGATGGCTCACAACCATCTGTACAGCTATAGTGCACTCATATACATAAAATAAATAAATAAATCTTTAAAAAAGAGAGAAAGAGAGAGAACAAAGGATAAAAATGTAGCTGAAGGCCGGGCGTGGTGGCTCACGCCTTTAATCCCAGCACTCGGGAGGCAGAGGCAGGTGGATTTCTGAGTTCGAGGCCAGTCTGGTCTACAAAGTGAGTTCCAGGACAGCCAGGGCTACACAGAGAAACCCTGTCTCGAAAAACCAAAAAAAAAAAAGTAGCTGAAATAAAATCCTAGACATCTATTCCATAAAATTTTAGTAAAAATCTAGAGAAAGAAATGGACATCCAAAACCTTAGAACTGCAGGTAGACGTTACCAGAGTTGGCCAAGGTGCAGGGAAAGACATGCTCACGCACTGCTTGTGAACATGTTAACTGCTGCTGTGATGGAAGCTGGCATGGAAGTTCCTGAAAAGTAAAAATAAACCAGGCACAGTAACATACATCTGTAATCCCAGCACTAAAGACAGAGCAGTCCGGAGTTCAAGCTCATTCTTAGCTACATAGTGAGTGTGAGGCCAGCCTGTGTTATATGACACCATGTATCAAAAATGACAAAAAAAAAAAAAGCTAAACTCAACTGGAAATGGAAATGTCATTGGACCCAGTTATACAGCACTTGGTCCATACCTGAAGGGTCTAAGTCAACAGGACACATGTACATGCATGTTAGCTGCCACACCATTCACACTAGCTAGGATGCTGAACCATTCCAGATGTCCACAAACAGATGAATGGATGAAGAAAATGTGGTTTATAAATAAAAGGGAATGTTTTTCATCCATAAAGGAAAATAAAGTCATACATTTGCAGGAAAAAAATGGATGGGACTGGAAATAATTATGTCAAATGACATAAGCCAGACTCAAAATGACATATACCATGTGTTTCTTCTCATATATATCTCTGTGTGTGAGTGTGTGTGTGTGTGTGTGTGTGTGTGTGTGTGTGTGTGTATGTGTATGATAAAAGTAGAATGGAGACCATTAGAGAGGACAAAGACATCTTAACAGTGAGGAGGTGGGGGAGAGAGAATAATGAAATTCATATGACATGGAAGTAGAAGAGTAATTTCAGAGGGAGAAGAACACCATGAGGGCCGAAGGGAGGGCAGGGGAGTAAGAGAGAGGTCTAATGATAATAGTGCATGTCAGTATTATATATACTATATTAGTATAATGTGTAATGATGTCATAATGAAGCCTAAAACTTTATATGTTAATACAAGAAATAAATTGCTAAAATGTTAATATTAGAAAAAATGTAAGTTTGGGGTTTTTTGTTTGTTTTTGTTGTTTTTCGAGACAAGGTTTCTCTGTATAGCCCTGGCTGTCCTGGAACTCACTTTGTAGACCAGGCTGGCCTCGAACTCAGAAATCCGCCTGCCTCTGCCTCCCAAGTGCTGGGATTAAAGGCGTGCACCACCACCACTGGCTAAAATTTAAGTTTTTAAACCCAGCAATTTAAAAGTCTTAGGAGAAGGACGATCAGAAGTTTAAAATCATCTTCAACCACATTGTGTGTTCAAGGTCAGCCTGCCCTAAATGAAAGTTTGTCTCAAAAGAAAAACAGGGGGAAGGGCAGGGGATAGAGAGCTAGCTCAACAATGAGGACGCTTTCTGCTCAGTCATGGAAACTGGCATTCAGATCTCAATCCTCATGCCAAGGATGCGCTACACACAAATACCTGTTACTCTAGCTCCAGTGAGGTTTATGACCTATTTTGGCATCCTTGTGTGCTTACATACACACACATATACACAGACACATACTAAAAGAAACATTTTTAAAAATTGAACAAAGAGAGGCCTGGAGAGATGGCTCAGCAGTTAAGAGCACTGACTGCTCTTCGAGAGGTCCAGCCACATGGTGGCTCACAACCATCTGTAATGAGATATGATGCCCTCTTCTGGTATATCTGAAGACAGCTACAGTGCACTTACATATAATAAATAAATAAACATTTAAAAAAAGAGTAAATCATAGTTGGAGATGTAACTTAGTGGTAGAACTCTTGCCAAGACTATAACTGTGTGCGGTGCTGTGCACCTTTAATGCCAGCACTCCCTATCTCTGTAGTTCCGGGAAGACAGGAATACATAGTGCAAAAAGAAAGAAAAGGAAGAAAGAAAGGAAGGGAGCGAGGGAGGGAGGAAGGAAGGAAGGAAGGGGAGAAGGAAGGTTGGTTTAAGCTCCAGCATTGAAATAAAAAAGAATAAAATCATAAACAAATCATAACCTTAGGAGATATTTTCAAAACATATCCTTGATACTACAATCTTTTTTACTTTTATTTTTAATTGATTTTTCTATTCTTTTGGTTGTCATCTTCCTCTTCCTTTTCTCCTCCTCTTCTTCTTCCTCCTCCTCCTTACTACAAAAGGGTTTCTCTGTGTAGCCCTGGCTGTCCTAGAACGCTCTGTGTAGACCAGGCTGGCCTGACAAGAACCTCCTGCCTCTGATTTCTGAGTACAGGGACTAAATGCATGTGTCACACCTTGCCTGTTTTTTGTTTTGTTTTGTTTTGATTTTACTATTCTTTAACACGGGGGCTCCCTGTCTCTCAGTATGTCCTGAAAGCCACTGTGTAGCCAGACAAACTTTAAATATATACCAAACATCTTTTCTCCATCTCCTAAATGCAGGCATTATGTGTACCACCAAGGCTGGTTTGACAGAGTATTGGTTTTGATTTTGTTCTTTGTTTTGTTGGTGGTGGTTTTGTTGGTTGGTTGGTTTTTAAACAGAGTCTCATTATGTACCCCTAGCTGACCCAAAAGTGGACACACGAGTGGTGATTTCATCAGAGAACACAAAAGAACATTCTTAAAACTAAATAGCTCTGCTATGGGGGTGATGGCCAGTCCTGGTGTCTGAGTGATTCCCAGGGCCCAGCAAAAAGGGACCGAGATTCCAGAGCCCTGAAGACAAGGGGTAACACACCAAAATATGAACTCATTTTTCATTCCACCTTCATTGGTCGAGCAGCTGCAAAGAACAAAGGCCGTATCTCCCAATACCTAGCAAACAAATGCAGTATTGCCTTGAGAATTGATTGCTTCTCTGAGGTATTTTGGAGGAAAACTCCAAGAACAAGTTGAGGAACGGCTGTCTTTCTATGAGACTGGAGAAATCCCACAGAAGAACCTGGATGTCATGAAGGAAGCCATGGTTCAGGCAGAGGAAGTGGCTGCTGAAATCACCAGAAAGCTGGAAAAACAGGAGAAGAAGCGCTTGAAGAAGGAAAAGAAGCAACTGGCTGCACAGGCCCTGGTCTCGTCAGAAAACAGCAGTACCCCAGAGGAGTGTGAGGAGGTACATGGAAAACCTGAGAAGAAGAAGGAGCTAAAACCCCAGGAGACCCTACAGGAAAATGGAATGGAAGACCCACCTGTCTCTCTGCCTAAAACCAAGAAAAAGAAAGCTTCTCCCAAGGAGGAGTTGACCAGTGACCTTGAAGAGATGGCCACTAGCAGTGTAAGTGCTCCTAAGAGAAAGAAGTCCTCACCTAAGGAGGAAGTGACCAGTGAACCAGAAGAGGAGGCAGCAAGCCCCACCATCCCTAAGAAGAAAACGAAATTTTCTGAGGAGCCTGTAGTTGCTGCTAACTTCACAAAGAGCAGCACAAAGAAAAAGAAAAAGTCCCAGAAAGCACATGAGGATTAGAACGGACCTGCTTGATGGGAGGGGCATACCTTATGATGGCAGCTCCTGCCCATGATAAAACCCCAATAAAAACACAAAACCAGGGGGGGGGGGTGGAAACCCTGAATAGAACGTATGCATTACTGGCTAGCAGCTACACAGGGAACTTGCCTAAGTGATGCAGCACAAGCCTTACCATTCTTTGTTATGCACAAAATCCACATTCTGGTTGGCACAGTTTGGTTAGCAAGAACAGTTATTTCTGACCATGGCTAAACGTTCTCTTATTATCCCTGACTGACTGGCATAGAAACAACTACTTCTCCAAGAGCCATACAAAGATCTCCTTGTCTCATAAATGGGAGGTCCAAGCTTCTTCAATTTTGAAGAACAACCTCAGCTAACAATTTGGGCTTCTAGATGGAGAGTAGAATTTCTATATGGGCCAAGTCTTTGTTTACTTGAGCACTGAGTTCCTTAAAGTTTTAATTCCCCACAACTAGACCTGAGATTTTAATGGCGGTGGAGCCTGCTATGCCTGCCCCCACCCACAGGGGAATAAGAAGAGGGATAACTCAGCTCTTGGGGAAGCCCAGAATCAAGATTTAATCAGGCCCTGCTCTCTTCTCTATCACAGACAAACATCTGTGATATGATGTACACAAAATGCAAAGGAGTAGGGTCTCTGTCAATGCAAACAATTCAGATATACAACTGATTAAACTCTTAGAGCAAGCAAACCAGGTAGTCTCTGGGGTCTGGAAATACACTCACTGTCATTTCTGGGGTTAACCTGCTGGCTATGGCTACAGGAATCTGCACAGGGGGAACTACCTAAGAGATATGTTAGTGACATTAAGCAGGTATTTGTTGTGGTAAATTTCTCCAACCCAAATATACCCCAGCAATGAAAACACAGCACAATTAATGATTACATGCTGTGCACCTAGATTGGGCAAATCTACCACTACATTACCATCTTTCAGAGCTTATGAGACCCCTTAGAACTTGCAGTTTCTCCAGGCCATATGCTTCTGCTCTGCTTTTCTCCTTCTTCCTCCTCCTCCTTGTCCTCTCCCTCTTCCATTTCCTCCTTCTTCTCTCCCTCCCACCTTCCGCTCCACCTTCCCTCTTATCTGCCCAACCATCAGCTCTCCTTTATTTTACAAATTAAGGTGGGAAGCAGGTTTACAGGAAATCACCTGAGTGCTGACTCATTCCTTGTTCACAACCACTCACAGAAGAATGGAATTAATATCGAATATAATTAGCTCCAGTCCTATCCACAACAGGTATCCTTTCCTTGGAGGGCTCCCAGGTTTAGCTTAGGTTGGTCAAATTTACAGTTGTCAGGATTGGAACAGGAGCTTACTGTTTGGTTACTATTAAAAGGAAATAAAACTTGAGACATGTGATTCATGTAATTTATGTCAAATAGCCCAAAGAGTTGTTTGTGAGCTTTGAAACCTGGGGCTGACAACATAGGAGAACAGGCCAGGACATGCCCAGGCATGTTAAGACATTCCTGAGGCTGCTTAGCCATAAAGATAATGACATGCGAGACTGGCCCGGTAGCCTCCTATCTCCCCCCTTCTGACCTAACTTAAATGTTAACAGGCTGCTAATGTAAATGGACCAATCATGTGAAACCTCGCCAATTCCTCCCCCAGCCCCACCCCTTTTCTATAAAACCCCTAGCTTCCAAGCCTCCGGGTCGAAACCACTGTCTCCTGCGTGAGATACATTTTGAACCGGAGCTCCCCCATGTGGTAGACACCTCTGTCTCCTGCGGGAGATATTTGTCGGCCCGGAGCTCCGTCATTAAACTACCTCATGCTTTTACATCAAGATGGTCATCTGTTTGTGATTCTTGGGTGCATGACGAACTAGAATTGAGTGGGGGTTTCCCCACTAGGTTCTTTCACTATCAATCCCAATATAATATAGGGGTTTGAGGTCCAGGCATAGACAGCAGTCCTGACCATGTCCAGTTGAGGATGGTTAAGTGACTGATAGACCATTCTTAGCATTCTGAGGAACTGTCTTCGGTAGGCATAGATTTTTTTTGCAACCTGTTTTTAATAAGGGTTCAAGCTCTCCCCTAGCCAGCAAAGGTAGTGGAAGAGAAAAGTTATTAGGATATGAGGGAAAGTGGATCTGTCCAACAATAGTTCTTTGGGGGCGAGCTCAATCTTCTTTGGCAGCAGTTCAGTCCTGTAGCAAACACCAAATACGATTCAGCAGCTGCAGACCAGTCCTCTAGGCAGGCAGACACCAGGCATGAACCAGCAGCTATAAGTCCAGTCCTCTTCTCAGACACCAGGCATGAACCAGCAGCTGTAGTTCAATCCAGAAGAAACCACAAGGGTTGTCAACCAGCCTGAGGTTTGAAGAGCCACAGGAACATTCACCACCAGTTCTTTGGTGAGTTTTTTCAATGGTGTTGATATAACAAGTTGAGCTCAAAAACACTATGTAAGGGGAACAAATTCATGGGTGTCATTTGTCGTTGGTCCTCCCAGCCGGCCGAGACATGACCAACACAGACACCAAGTCGGGTTCACACAGCAACTTTACTTTGGGCTTTTTCTTTTACAGCTCTCTTCCCCAGCAGCTTCTTTTAGGGCAAGGGCTAAACTACTCCTATTCTACTTCTGGCTTCTACCTAGGGCAAGGGCTAAACAAAACTCACTACTCTCGCCGACTCACCTCCTTCTAGCTCCACCCCACCTCATCCAATCAGAATTCACAAACGCTCCAGGCAGGAGCTTAGGTCGTTCACAGATAGGCTGACAGGTCTGGATCACAAGGAACTGTCCGCCTGGCAGGCAGCCCATGCATGCAGCCTCACTGCGCATGCTCAGGCAAGGCAGTAAACAAGTGGGTTTCACTTCACGGGGCCTGCGGCCACACCCACTTCCCCCCAGTCATTAGGGAAGAATAGTGAGGTAGAGCAAACCAAACCAATGCTCAGTGCTCCTCTGCCACTGTCTATGGGATCATATCATCATGGTTCCTTTCACGTCTGTGCTGTATCAAAACGTCCTTTCACCTATGTCTGCTCCAGGAAAACATTCTTTCACATGTCTGCTTTAGCAAGACATCTTTTCACCTGTGTGCCCCAGAAAAACATCATTTTACACAACTTCCCAAAGAAACTAGAAGTTTCCACTTCAGGGTTCCACTGCTACTTCACTTTTATGCCCTGAGTTACTGAAGGCATTCCTGGACAAACTAGGCTTATCACCTTAGGGGCTCATTTCCCAGAGGTTTCACAGTAGGCAGGTTGGGGCTGATGGGCTGGATGACTCTAAGTGCCAGACTTTTTTGAGAGTAAATTTGTTGTCTGGGTCTGGACCACTGATATATAAGCTGACTCCCCAGGTTTTACTGGTTTTTCAATAAAGACCTTTGGCTTTCTGCCAGGCCCTAACCTTTGTGGGTATGAGATTACATTGCCTGTGGCTGTAAGTCAGTTGTGTTGGTCCTATTTCTTGGACTATGAATGGATCCTAGGAATGAATGTGCCCAGGGAAACGCAGTTTCACAACCCTACTTAGCACAGTGGTATTCTGCTGGCTCCTGGCAGCTTGGGGAGTTGTCAGCTATGCAACCATGGTACTAGATAAGATTAGAGCCCTTTCTCTTCACCTGTGGACCTGCAGATCCAGCAGGGAGTTTCTCCCCTGGAGAAAACAAAGCATCTGTTAGTAGCCTCTGGAAGTAATAGTTGTCAGAAGTCTACCTGGAATGTGTGTTGAGGTGAAGTGGATAGACCGGCTATGTGCTCCCTGACACCCCATCCCACCCCACCCACCCATCCACACACTTCTTAAATTTCAGACCCAGGGTCATGTTGGACAGTAAAACCATGCCAGGAAGCTTGGTAAGGTAGAGCAGGTTGAGATCTGGAGACTCAGTAAGCACACACTTAAGACTTAGGCCACTCCCTGCTGTCTGCCAGATTCCTGGCCTGGAACACATGCCACATTCCTCACATAAGGAAATGTGACTTGTGGTCACATAGGCCCAGAGCAGAATTCTCCAAACTAAGCTGGGCATGGTAGTGCACTCCTTTAATCCCAGCACTCGGGAGGCAGAGGCAAGCAGATTTCTGAGTTCGAGGCCAGCCTGGTCTACAAAGTGAGTTCCAGGACAGCCAGGGCTATACAGAGGAACCCTGTCTTGAAAAACCAAAAATTTTTAAAAAATAAATAAATAAATAAAAAGAATTCTTCAAGCTATTGAGGTACCTAAAGGCCCAGAGGGCTTAGCCAGTAAGCTTCCCTTCCCAGACATTTCTCCCCTCCAAAGGTATTTAAACCCAGGTCCACCCTGAGAAGTGGTTATGCTACAGTATGCACCCATTTTCCACTATGAACATCCAATAAACTGTTTAGAACCATGGACTGTCTCTTTTATTGAGATCCATCATGGGGAGCCATAGAGAAGGCATTTGCCTACAGAGCCACAGCTTAATTCTCCTGTAGGAGGCCTCTCTGAATTTCCAGCCTGTCTGCCAAGCTAATGACAATCACTGATAGGACAAGCCAGAGCTTCTCTTTCCCAGCTCCAGGCTAGACACTGTCCCCAGCCCTCAGGTCCCCACCTTCATTATTGGCTCTTCTGAGATTCCCAGCAGTGCCTCCATGTCCAAGAGTCTGAGAACCCCATGGCTCCAGCTTCATCGCAGGCCCAGGGACCCCAGAACCAGCTCCAGCCTTCCTACATCTCAGACTGTGTTTTCTCACCCCTGGAGTGGTACCTCAGTGCTTCCCTACAGCCTGTCAACCCACCCTGGCAATCAAACTCCCTGAGTTTTGCCTCTGAGTGATCATGCCCTTAGGCAGGCTAAACTTGGACCGACAGGGTCATAGTTTATAAGGGTTTGGGGCCTTTTCTACAGGGAGACAAAGACGACAAAATAAAACCATCATAATCATAGGACCCCTATCAGTCTTATCTTTAGGGAGTTAGAGGACCTGGTCATGACACATCTGTTGTTGTCTTCTGTAGTTTCCTTCCGCTGGGTCTGGTGGATTCATGAGATGACACTGGTGACCTTCACCACTGTGAGGGTGGTGAGGACCACAGGTATGGACCTTTTTTTTTTTTTTTTTTTTTTTTTTTTTTTTTTTTTTGGTATGGATCTTTTTATGTCGCCTCTGAGTCTGAATCTTCTTTATCCATACAAAGCCACCAGGCCAGGACTTGTGGGCAAGTTCATAAAAGGGTAAGGCCACAGACTCTCAAATTGTCTGATAAATAGGCCTCTAGACCTGTTTTGAGGCCTGTAAGGGTTTAAGGAAGGTGTGGGAGGTGTGGTTAGTCATTTCTGCCTTATAAATATCTTTGAGCTTAGAGAAGAGTGAGGGTGTGGTGATCTGAATATATTTGGCCCTTGGGAATTTCTACTATTAGGAGTTGTGGCCTTACTAGAGGAAGTGTGTCACTGTGTAGGTAGGCTTAAGGGCTCCTAGTGCTTAAGCTCTGCCCAGTACAGAAGAGTTCAAGTCTCTTTCTGGTTGCCTTCCAACCAAGATGCAGAATCTCAGTTCCTCCTCCAGCACCAAGTCTGCTTGCATTCAGCATTGCTTCCTGCAGCCCTGCTTCCTATTATGATGATAATGGACTGAAACTTTGAAATTGAAAGCCAGTCTCAACTGTTTGTTGTCCTTTATAAGAGTTGCCTTGATCTTGATGTCTCTACACAGTAATAAAATCCAAACTAAGGCAGAAGCTGGTACCAGGAACCAGCCTCTGTGATAGGCATGACCAGCTGTGATAGGCATGACCAAGTTTTTGTTTGGAGGAATGTGGATTTGGGGACTTTGGATTTGGAAAGCCATGGAATGCTTTAAGTGGGACTTTATCAACCCTCTTAATAGGAATATAGAAAGACATTGGTGCTGAGGGTGATTTGAACACAAGAAATTGTTCTTATAATGTTTGATGAAGAATAGTACTTTTTGCCCTTGTCTGAGGAGTCTACCTGAGGTTAAAGTTAAGAAAATCAGATTAATTACATTGACAAAGGAAGTCTCACAAAAGCTCAACATAGACTTTGTCCTCTGGTTGACTCTCATGAAGAGCATTTTAATCAAGCATAGCAAGCTTAGTAAGAAAAAAAATACAGACTGTGTGGTTCAAGTATTAAAGGGGAGCCAGAGTGTGGAATGTGGTGGTTTGAATGTGCTTGGCCCATCAGAAGTGCTACTATTAGGAGGTATGTCCTTGCTGAAAGAAGTATGTTACTGTGTAGGCAGGCTATAAGGACTCCTAGTGTTCAAGCTCCTCCCAATGCAAAAGAATCAGCATCTTCTTGGCTGCCTTCAGATCAAGATGTAGAACTCTCAGTTCCTCCTCCACCACCATGTCTGCCTGCACAATGCCACATTTCCCACCTGTCTCAAACTCTGCAGTATATAGGTACAACATATTTTCCAATTAACATTTAGGATCTTTGTTAGATTTGGGGAGATGTTGGCATTAATATGGAGCCATTGTCAGACACCAGGCAGAGAGGGGTCTAGGAATCAACACTTGAAGGAGTTTCTTGGTGACCACGAGGCTATCTCTCTTCAGGTATCATAGGCTTCTACCTATTCAGAGAAGGCGTTTATGAAACTAACAAATAGAGCCAAGAACTGTGGGATTGATTTTTGTAAAGTCCACTTCCCAATAGTCTCTGGTGTGGTTCCTCAGGCATGGATTTTGTCTGGGTCTTTTCTTTCTCCTTTGGGGTTTACTTTTATAGAAGTGATATGTCCAGCACAATGTTTTTGACAAGATTATCTACAGGGATATAATATCTGGGCCTGAGTAGCTTGGCAGTTTTGAATGTCCCCAGATGGTTGGCCTGCCTGGTAGAGTTTGATTACCATCTATCTCCCTGTAGAGGCAGAGAGTACAAGTCTCCCACCCAGCAAGAACCACTGCCCATTTGTCTGTTATTTGGCATCTTTTCTGTTTGCCTATGGTTTCTTCCTATGTGCAGGTTGGCACTAGAGCAACCTTTAGGTAACCAAGATCTGAAGAGGCTCCTCTGGTTCCAGGGCCTCATTCTGGATGGCCAGGTCTATGCCTTGTTCCCTTGGGCCTCTGGAGATTTTTCTTTTTAATGCCCTTTTTAGAGGACAATGGCTACCTCTTTTGGCAGTCATATGGCCTCTAGTAAGGCCAGAAATTGTTTGTTTTTAATTTTCCTTTCCACCTGAAGTAAGGAGTTCCTTCTCCCTATAAAGGGTCTGATAGACATGGGTTGTGGCAAATACATACAGTCTGTATAAATAGTGATGGCTTTTCCCATCCCCCAGCAAAGTACCTGGGTTAAGACCAGGAACTGATCCCTTTGGCGTTGAAGTCCCTCAGCTGAGAGACTGGGCTCACATTTGTAGAGGTAATATTTTGTACAATGTATGGAAGTTTCACCTGTCAATAAAAAAGTCTTTGGCCAATGAGCTGAGGCAGGATTTGAAGACAGGACATCCAGTAGAGAGAGATTAGATTTCTGGGATAGAGACAGGCATTGGAAAAAATTTGCCTTGAGACAGAGAAAATGACTGTCTCATGAAACTGAGGACTAAGTACCATACCACATGACAGAACACAGAATAAAAAACAAACAAACAAACAAACAAAGCAAGTAATTGAGATATAACCTAATCATGGAACAGAGTCAAAGCTACTAGCCTCAAAATTTATGCATATGTATAAGTCTCAGAGTCATTATTTCCAGGAACTTATACACAGGTAATGTGCAGGTGGGAAAGTGCACATTGTTCTGTCCAAGGCAATAACTGTGGCCCTGGCATACCTGATTCCATCTTGAGCAAAACTGCTTCTATCACTGTACAGTATGTCTTCTGTTTTTCATACCAGGACATCCATCAGATCAGATCTGACTAATTGGACTATTTCAGTCACTTCTAGGCAGTTATGGAGGGGCCTGCTGGGTTATCATCTAGCCCCAAACTAGCTGAGTTGATAGCTGAAGTTTTATACAATCAGATATAGGGTTATTCCAGGAGACTTGCTCAATAATATGTTACTCAGACCTTCAAAATCCACCTTTCATCAGGAAGTCTCTACAGAATGTGGAGTTGTTGAGAACATTTCTTGGCCCAAAAGTCAATGTGTCAGCTTCATTTACTAGCATGGCTGTAGCAGAAACTGCCTGCAAACAAGTCTGATGTTCTGGCTGATTTTTTGTGTCAACTTGATTCAAGCTAGAGTCATCAGAACAATTCCTCCTCCAACATGGTGTGCTAAAACCTGGAGGTCTCTTGCACTTGAACCCACAGAATTCTATCTCCAGAGCAGGCTGGGATCAGAAGGATGCACCACTTTGCCTCACTTGATGCATTGTTTTAAGAAAATATTCCTGTAAAAGTGCTTGTCAAGGGCTTAAAAACTAACTAAACATGTATATGATGGTTTATGTAAGGCTTTTAAAACAGTGGTTCTCAACCTGTGGGTTGTGACCCCTTTGGTGGTCAAATATCAAGTTAACTGTAACAAAATTACAGATATGAAGTAGTTCTTTCCTCCATGTTCAACATGGGAACTGAACTCAGGTGTTAGGTGTCTCAGGGCCTTCACACACCAAGACTTCTTGCTCCCCACTCTTTGTTAATGCTTTTGTATGTATGATTTATCTATGAATAGGATAAGATGTTGAAGTCACCCATTATTTTTTTAAAGATTTATTTATTATATATATGTATACTGTAACTGTCTTCAGACACACCAGAAGAGGGCATCGGATCTCATTACAGAGGGTTGTGAGCCACCATGTAATTGCTGGGATTTGAACTCATGACTTCAGGAAGAGCAGTCAGCACTCTTAACCCCTAAGCCATCTCTCCAGCCCTCTTCTTTCCTCTTGAGGTAAGCCAAGAGGAAAGAGTATTTGAAGGGTCAAGACTTGGTTTTGCAAGATATCTGGGGTTGCTGTTTAATAATAAAATGTTTACCTGACTTAAGTCTGAGCCACTTTGCTGCGGAAGCTGACCTGCCTGTCTGACTGAGTTCCTCTGAGTCCAGAAACTGAAGTCTCTGGTGTTTAGCACCTCATCATAAAACAGCATGGGATTATGTAAGGGATTAACTGCTAGAGCCTTTTCCCTCTTGTCCAGATGCATCAAGCTGGGGGGAAGGTTTGGATCAATAAACATCTATTGAACCAGCAGAAGAGAGTCAAACACACAGAAGGAAAAACTTTTACACAAGCAAATATGGATTAAACTCACATAAATTCATATACAGATTCATACTTGCACATTCATACATCTCCATTCAAACCAGTTGGGTCCACCTACATACTCATCTCATAATTTCATACACACACACACCCATACTACCATATGTATATGGAGCAAAAGACCAAGCACCAATGCAGAAAGAACTCACTCATCCTGGATGAAATATGAGCTACAATATTTATTGCATAGAGAAAGAAAAAGCTTCTACCCTCTTATTGCTAGATGAATTAAACCCAAGTCTATTAGAAGAAAGCTTTGTCCTCTTTAAGACTAAGCCTGTCTTACTATTAAGAAACGACCTGTTCTGTCCCATGGTAAGGAGAGACCTGCCTGCTCCTTCTGCTCTTTTCCTTTGTCCCTCTTCATTATGCATATTGCTATCTTAATTTTTTTTGAGACAGGGTTTCTTTGTATAGCCCTGGCTGTCCTGGAACTCACTCTGTAGACCAGGCTGGCCCCAAACTCAGAAATCTACCTGCTTCTACCTCCCAAGTGCTGGGATTAAAGGCATGCACCACCACTGACCAGCTGCTATCTTAATTTTTAAAGTTACCTTATAATTTCTAAATCATACTCTGCATTCTCCTTCTAATCTTGCTCTTTCCTTCTGCTCTGATGTAAGAATAATTATACTCTCATTCCCAATGCCTTTACTCCCATTGCCTTTACTTCAATGCCTTTACTTTCAATGTTTTTACTCCCAATGCTATACCTGTCTAATGTAATCTTTCCTAGTCCTTTGCACATTTTCTAGGAGAATAGATCATATGGTTTATCCAAGCCTCCCCCTTTTTTTTTAAAAAGTTCACTAGAAGTTCAAACATAAATTTGAATCATAAATTGAATAAGAAGTTTACAACAAAGAATGTTTATATGCACATCCATTAAGAGCAATTATTTGGCTAAATGTTCATTAGCTGTCACTGCCTCAACAGGTTCATTGAAAGTTAAAAGACCATAATTTTGTGACTAAGTCACTAGTGAGGTTTCATATAGATAAACCCAGTCAGTATTTCGTCTTCTGTCCTTGCACCTATGGTAAATTCTTAGTGCCCTTTTTATGATCTATTTGTTAATTGTTTTACAACCTCTTGGTGTGTGCTCTAAATTGAGAACGACTTGCTATCTCAGAAGCAATTAACTCATGGCACTTGAAAACTGGCAGAGTTCTCCTTGCAGTTTTGACAACAGACTTAATTGCTTAAGAGCTTAATAACTACTAATATAATTTTAGGAATTTTTATAGAATCCTCATTAATAATTAAGAAAGCATTGATTTGTCTATATAGCATCACTATATATAAGACAGTACATCTTCATTGTTCTGCAGAAATCTGCTCAGACGGGTGGGTTAACACCTAGTGATTGTTACATATATTTAATAATATCAGTAAAAGCTTATTAATAGCAGGCATCTTTCCTCAGATGAAACCTCCTTGGCCTTGCCTAAAGAAGCTAATCTGTCATTAACTTTGTAGTCCATGGTACAACCATCTCAGTAAGATCACCTGCCAGTTTTGAGCTTCTCCTTGATGGTTCCTGGTGATGTGGGGAGTGTGTGCATGTAAGAGTAGTGCCTTCAGTGTCCAGAAGGAAACAAGAATCCCTGGATTGGAGGTTACAGGAAGTTAATATCTGCCTGAGATGGATGCTGGGAACTGACAGAGCAACAAGCAACCACTCTTAACCACTGCTGAGCCATTTCTGTGCCCATTGTCTGACTCTTTATGTGGATTGGTTTTGTTTTGTGAAATTGAATACACCACTATTTGGTATATATATTGAAATCATATTTCTTGATGAATTATTTTCTTCATCAGTATGCGGTGGGTTTGTCACTTGACTGATCTCAGCTTGAATACACTTTCAGGGACAGCAGATTGCTCAGTGACATTTGACATTTGCCACTGAGTCTAACAACCTGAGCATGATCCCCAGGCACCATAAGGTAGAAGAGATCAACTCCTGCAAGTGGCCTCTGGCCTCTGCACATGAGTCACAGCACACGGTGGGAGAAGAGACAGAGAATAACTAATTAAGTATAATAATTAAAACTACTTTCAGATGTGAATATAGATATTCAAACTTGATTTTAGATTCCATTTTCTTGAATGTCATTTTCCATATTTTCACTTTCAGTCTTGTTGGTTTTGATTTTGAGAACTTTTTAAGAGGTGAAACTTTAGAGTCTGCTGGGTTTTATTTTATTATTTTTTAAGATTTATTTATTATGTATAAAGTATTCTGCCTGCACATATGCCTACAGGCCAGAAGAGGGCACCAGGACTCATTATAAATGACTAAGAGCCACCATGTGGTTGCTGGGAATTGAACTCAGGATCTCTAGAAGATCAGTCAGTGCTTTTAACCTCTAAGCCATCTCTCCAGGCCTCATCTGTTAGGTTTGTTTGTTTTGTTTTGTTTTTTTATTTTAGTATAAAATATAGTGTGTTCAGGTCATGGGGAGGGGAGCTAAGAGGGTAGTAGAGGCAAGGAAAGGCAGAGAGAGAGAGAGGAGAAGGAGAAGAAGAAAAGAAGAAGAAGAAGAAGGAGAAGGAGAAGGAGAAGGAGAAGGAGAAGGAGAAGGAGAAGGAGAAGGAGAAGGAGAAGGAGAAGGAGAAGGAGAAGGAGAAGGAGAAGAAGAAGAAGAAGAAGAAGAAGAAGAAGAAGAAGAAGAAGAAGAAGAAGAAAAGGGAAGTAGAGAGGCTGGCCATGGCCATAAGAACGTGGAGAGAGGGGGAAGGGAAGGGAATGGGGAAGGGGAGAGCAAGAGGAAGAGAGAAGCAAGAGCAAGCAAGAGAGCAAGAGCCATCTGTTACTTTTTAATTCAGCTAATCAACATCTTTTAATTGAGCAAGTAAGGCTCTTTGCACTCAGGACTATTATTGAAGGCATTTGCTGATTCCTGTGATTTTGTCAAGTTTTCCCCTAACTCCTGCCCTGGGTAACTTGAGTAATGCTTGTTTCTTTTCTTTTTCTTATTCATTTTGGGAATTTACTGAGTTGGACATTTTTTTATTCCTCCCTAATTCTCACTTGCTCATCTACTCCTCTTGTAAAATATTTTCCTGTAACTTTATGTTTGTGCCTTCCATCATCTACTATGAGATCCCTTTATGTCCCCCCCACCCCCGAAATGCTGACTTGCAGTCATGAAGTTCTTTATGTCTGCTTATCTTGGGAGATTTCTATGTTTCTAGTACTAAAAGATAACTTTTCTGGCTGGGTATAGTGGCATACCAGCACTCGGGAGGCAGAGGCTGTGGTGGGTCTCTACCAGTTCAAGACCAATAAGTTCCAGGCCAACCCAGACTACATAGTAAGACCTTGCTTCAAAAACAAAAATAAAGTAAACAAATGAAAGCTTTTCTGGACATAGTAATCTTGGTTGGCAGTTTTTTACATTCAGGACTTAAGATATATAATTCTGTGCTTATAATTCTGGATTCTAGAGTTTTGCCATGAAATCAGATCAAATTCTGATATATCTGCCTTTGTGTACAAGTTAGCATTAAAAATGTTTATGTATGTATGTATATATTTATTTATTATTATTATTGTTATTATATTTTGATTTTTAGAGACAGGGTTTCTCTGTATAGCCCTGGCTGTCTTGGAACTCACTTTGTAGACCAGGCTGGCCTCGAACTCAGAAATCTGCCTGCCTCTGCCTCCCAAGTGCTGGGATTAAAGGCGTGCGCCACCACACCTGGCTTTATTTATGTATTTATTTATTTTTATTTTTATGTGCTCTCAGAGGCCAGAAGAAGGCAGCAGACCCCTGAAACTGGAATTATAAGTCATTGTCAGTGGCTATATGTGTTGTGGGAAATATTAAAAACGACCCACCAAGGTCCCATGCTCTATCCAGCTACTCTCTGCCCTGCCAACTCTCTGGAGGGGCTGGAGCTCCTGAGTTCCCTTCGCTGGCATGCCAGCCCCTCGCAACGACTGCCCCCCAACCCCCACCCCATGGTCACAAGATGCCAATACAATAATTTCAGAACCAGTTGATAATGATAAAAGCTGCCCACCTTTAGATTTGACAAATTATCCCAATTATTCTAACCTTTATGACATCATAACTACCTGTGGCTATTTAAAGCCACGCTGGTTCAGGTTCTTCTTCCTGTCTGTCCACTTCCATCTTGGCTTTTTTTTTCTTCTGGGACATCTGCAACTCTTAGCTCTGCCTCCCTTTTCCTTGCCCAATCACAGGCCTCCTGCTGCACTATTTTAATGTGATTGGACAGGGAAAGTCCTATCACATATCACCCTTTCTGTTTAAATAGGAAAAAAAAAACTTTTCTTTCAAAATATAAATTGAGCACAACTATTACCATTTTGTAATTTATAAGGTATAAAATAAACCTAACACCCAGTCCATCATTTTTGTCATTAAGATAGAATAATGTCATCTGTTGTAGCTTTAAAGACTTATGTCCTGGCTTTAGATTGTATGCCATCTGAAAAACAATCTTCTCAAATCTGTTCTCTCAATGTAAATAGGCTGGGTTGACTATGAGACTTCAACATTCAGAAATCCAAGAATGACCAACATTAACTGAAAAATATATAGGAAGCCTAACACAGCTTCCAGAATTGAGACAAACTGTAGAGACAGCTGCCTACCTATACAGCCCAGTAAGTCAGGAAGATGGAACATGTCTTCAGCCTTCTGGCCTAAGATCATCTGACAGACCTTACAGATACAGGAATAGTAAGGACTAGCCTATTCTGTCTCCGCAGACTAAGCTGTCCTAACCTGTAAATTGTGTCTTTTTTCTGGACAGTCTTTTTTTTTTTTTTTTTTTTTTTTTTGGTTTTTCGAGACAGGGTTTCTCTGTATAGCCCTGGCTATCCTGGAGCTCACTCTGTAGACCAGGCTGGCCTCGAACTCAGATATCCACCTGCCTCTGCCTCCCAAGTGCTGGGATTAAAGGCATGCGTCACTACTGCCTGGTTTTTCTGGACAGTCTTATGTCTGTAGATATAATGAGGCAATTCCTGCCTAGTGGCTGCCTCACCACAACTGGAGCAACTCCATTGATGCTCAATTTCTTCTTTGAATTCAAGAAAGGGAATGATGTCAAGAGCAGACTTGTCTCAACAACAAGTGAATAAATAACATTAAATGTTACATTCTGTGGATTTCTGACATTTTTGAAAGCCGACCATCTATGTAAAGTAATCTGAACCTTTCTCTGTACTCTCAGCTATTTCTAAAACAATAAACTAACAAGAAACTCAGAGCCATGAATTTGCTACTTGGTCCTTAACTCACAGGCTTAAACATCTCAGATCAGTTTATAATAACAGTTAAAGAAGGACTGGCTCTAAGCCCTGTACTTTTAATATTTTTGTATCCGTAGAAGAAATTTAGACCAATAAAAACCTTGATTTTTGCATCAAAATAAAACCTGTACCAACATAAGAAATTATGACTTCAACTTAGTAACAATTAAAAAGATTTCTACCGAATGAGATTATGGCTATGCAATCGATTCTAGCTATTCTTCCCCGTTCCAATTATGATCTTTTCTACATCCCCTAGAAAGACAACCTATAATAACCCCTTCCAGCTCCAAAGCCCAGGGAACTAGCTCGACAACTCTTCATAACTTCTTCAAGCTGAATATGGGCGTTGAGCTATTTTGAGGGGTCTGGGGTAAGGAAAATAGGTAGAGAAAATAGGTTGGCCTTTATCACCCTTTCTAAAAACACAAAGACAAAACCTTTCTCCCAAACCAGCACATCCTCAAGCCAGTAACCAGAAAACCCTTTATTTAGACGTCTCTCCCAGAGGAATAGTATGACCACAAAACTCAAAATCACACCCATTTTGAAAATTAAAACAATCCAAAGCAAATGAAATAAAGTAAAATACTGTATTTGCCTATTATCAGGCCTTACTTATTTTGCCAAGAGGAATATAACCCAAGATTCCCGTGGAGCCCACGCTAGACAGAATCTGAGTATACTATGAAGTGTATAAAGCAATCTTCATACCATCTTACTGCCTAGAGCAGTCATCTTGTTATACCATTTATTTGTTCCCCTCTCTGTCTGGAGCCACAGACATGCTTTATTAATACATGTATGATAGCTATCTGATCTCTCCACCTGGAGCCACAGACAATATAATTACTACCTGTACACAGCAGGCAATTATTATCATTGCCTTGCTACTTAAAGTCAGTGACTAATTTTCCATATCTTAGTTCTGAATAGCAGGCGAAATTCTGCTGATTTGTGATTTGGACAGAATCTGTATATAAATCTATACTAAAAGCAAATAACCCCGATTTAAAATTCACAGTTCAATCCCTCTACCCTAAAAAGTAGACAATTTTATTCTTCTGATTCAGAGCAGCCTGCAATTTCCCACAGCAGGGGACCTCAGAGCCTGCTTTGTTTCAATTCCTGAGCTGAGTCACATGACTCATCTAGTGCTACCTTTCTCACACTTAGAAAATGAAACATTAACTCTCAGGCTACTAACTTAAATTTCTTTTTTTTTTTTATTTTTTTTTAATCAGGTATTTATTTCATTTACATTTCCAATGCTATCCCAAAAGTCCCCCACCTGCTCCCCCACCCACCCACTCCCACTTTTTGGCCCTGTCATTCCCCTGTACTGAGGCATATAAAGTTTGCACGACCAATGGGCCTTTCTTTCCACTGATGGCAGACTAGGCCATCTTCTGATACATATGCAGCTAGAGACACGAGCTCCGGGGGATACTGGTTAGTTCATATTGTTGTTCCACCTATAGGGTTGCAGATCCCTTTAGCTCCTTGGGTACTTTCTCTAGCTCCTCCATTGGGGGCCCTGTGATCCATCCAATAGCTGACTGTGGGCATCCACTTCTGTGTTTGCTAGGCCCCAGCATAGTCTCACAAGAGACAGCTCTATCTGGGTCCTTTCAGCAAAATCTTGCTAGTGTATGCTATGGTGTAATCTTAAATTTATAGTGGATTCTTGCCCAACACATTAGTTTGCCACCTGTTGTGGGAAATATCAAAAATGACCTGCCTGCCAGGTGTGGTGGCGCACGCCTTTGATCCCAGCACTTGGGAGGCAGAGGCAGGTGAATTTCTGAGTTCGAGGCCAGCCCGGTCTACAAAGTGAGTTCCAGGACAGCCAAGGCTATACAGAGAAATCCTGTCTCGAAAAACAAAACAAACCAACCAACCAAACAAACAAACAAACAAATAAATAAATAAATATGACCTGCCAAGTCTCTGCACTATCATCCAGACACTTTCTGCTCTACCAACTCTCCTGCGGGCCAGAGCTTCCTTCACTGGCACACCAGCCCCACAGTCATTCTATCCAGGGTAGCCCTTACATCCAGAAATTTGAGGTTCAAGAAACCCCCACAGATAACGAACAGTCTTTCCAAAAAGGGTCAGGAAACTGCTCCGTAGCTGGATGCCAGGAACAGATCCAAATTGCTGTTATCCCTGTATCTGTTATTCCATCTAAATATTATGATATTGTTTTCCCTTTGACTAGACAAAAGATTATTGTAGAAAATGGCCAGACGAATATGAGGGCTGGCTATATTGGTCTTATCAGATACATATGCTAGGACCACAGATCATTCATTTCTTTTATCAATACTGCATACAAGACACAGGGGATTCCATGTGGGAGACAGGAGTTCCTCAGACAGATATCTCAGTGGAGTATCACAGTATTTTTCCACTAAAAGTCAAAGAAAGGTAGTGAAGATATACTAGAGAAGCCATTTTTTTTAATTAACACCCTCCTGTCTTCACCTCCCAAAATCTGGTATTACAGGTGTGGGCCACTATTTCTAGCCCACAGGTATTTAAATGTAGTAAAAAAAAAAAAAAAAAACTCCAAATATTAATTACTAACCCCCCATTATGAACGAGAAACAAAAGAGCCAGGATGCTTATGAGATAAACCAAAAACTTAAAATTATTAGAACTAAGCCAGGGGTTGGTGGTGTGTGCCTTTAATCCCAGCATTTGGAAGGCAGAGGCAGGAGGATCTCTGAGTTCCAGGCCAGCCAAGTGAGTTCAAGGACAACCTGGACTACACAGAGAAATCCTATCTCAAAAAAACAAAACAAAACAAAAAACAAAACAACAAAAAATAAATAATTATAGCTAAAAGGTACTGACAAGTAACAAAAAGAAAGGGAGCCATTCTGTGTATACTACAGGCCGACATTTCTTAGAAAGGTGCAAACAGGGCTGTGGTAGACTATATTCTCAGCAATTGTGAGGAGAAGGCTGAAAGATCTGGAGCTGTGATGGAGTATCCATAGGAGAAGACTGCTCAGACATTCGCTTAAACCAATACAAAGTCTTTATTAGCCAGCAACTACACTGGGTGTTCAGGATCCCAATGCAGTGCCCAGACTTTCTTAGGGTAAGCTTTTAGTCTCTTTCTCTCTCTCTCTCTCTCTCTCTCTCTCTCTCTCTCTCTCTCTCTCACACACACACACACACACACACACACACACACACACACACACACACAGAACATATTCTGGATTGTCATATTAATGTTAGTGTGAACAATTAGCTAGAAGCAAAACTACAGAAGCCAAAGCCAAGGTTGGCACATTTAGAGACTTTCCCAGAACTACAGACTTTGTTAGTTTAGGTCTTTGTTTTTGTTTTAGCAGGTTGTGTTGTCTCCATGCTGAGTTTTACAACCTGAGTGGTACTTCCATCTGGAGTCAGTTGTGCTAAGGTCGGGGGCGGGGTGAGGGGGTGGGGGTTACTGAGCCAATTTGTGGCCAGCATGGATTTAGTGAGAACCTATCTCATAAAAAATAAATAAATAAATAAATAAATAAATAAATAAATAAAGTTTAAGATAGCAGAGGAAGGAAAATAGATGCAAGATAGAAAGTAGACGGGACTAAGGCAGTCTAGGGGTCTTGATTGGGTTTGTTTTCTCTGTCAATTGAAGACTTAAAAGGCAGAGAAAATCTGCAGTGCAACATGTAGCCACGGAGAAATCTCAAGCACTGCTGCCAGAATCAGCAGTCAAAGAAGGGCGGGTACTGGGGCCGAGAAAACCTGTACTCAGCAGTCCAGACATAGAGAAAACGACCCTCTGCAAAGTAGGGGATGTCCAAGACACCACACACACACACACACACACACACACACACACACACACACACACACGCACGCACACACACACACGACGGGGTTGGGGATGGAGGGGATTTATGAAAGACATCAAGCAAGGACAAAAGAGAGGGATGCAGGGGGGGAGGGGCAGGGAGGGGCGGGGCGGATTTGGAAAGTAGAAACTCCAGTGTCTTCTGAAGAGGGGCTGGGGACTTTAAAGTCTCTGAAGACTGAAACGTTTCCCTCTCCTAGTTCAGTGTTAGTCAGTCTGACGGAAGCTAAAGTAGTTGATTGGCCCAGAACTGTGCTGTGACTTGTTTGCTAAGCAGTCTTTGAATTCCTTGAGCCAGTCCATCAGAGGGGATTTCTCTCCGTACCTGTCTACCTTCGTAGTCTGTCTAACTCCCAGTCTCTTGGGTTGACATAATAAATAATAGTGAAGGAAAACAAAATAAATCCAGAGAAGCAAAGCAATCCCTAAAGTCAGCATTTGTTCCCCTTTCCAGGAGATTGGGGAAGTTTTAGTTCCCACCGACCATCTCTTGCTGATGATTTGGCTTCGGGAGCAGCTGTTCTCTCTAAAGTCAAAACAGGTTGAACCAGAAATGGTTGTTTCCAGGCTAACAGGTTGGGAGGTGCTGTAGTACATCCTATGAGTACTTTTCAATATGAGGAGAGCCTGCCGATGTGAGGAGTGAGTGAGGAGCCACCTTCAAGCTTCGACCCTTCTGAGCCAGAGGATGCCATGGTTGGATGTGAATCTATTGCTTTTGATTGGCCACTGTGATTCCTTTAATTTTAAAGTAATTACTGATGAGGCCTTGTTATCAGCTAGTTTCCACACAGCTCCCGGCTTGCTTGCTTGCTTGCTTTAGTCACTCCTCCATGATTCCTTCCACGGCACAGTTGATTTCTATTTACACCCGTTCCTACCTCCAGGTACTTTAAATACCCTATAAGGATGAAACCGTACAGTAGTTGTCCTTTTGTAATGTTACGCCCAAGCTGCAGGACCCAAAGCCCACCGAAGAGCCAATCCTGATGATGCAGACACATAAGGCCATAAGGGTGTTTATTATGAGCTGCCAAGCAAAGTCTTTCAGACTCTACCATCCCAGCAAGTCAGAGTGACAGCCCCAAGTCTAGGGGTTCAGAGTTTTTGTTGTGGTTACAGCAAACTTGGGGAAATTCCATACATGTCAGCATGTTATATTTGAAAAACTACACTTCCGGTGTAATCTGCAGGAACCGAACCCAAGGGCAGAACCACCTGACAAGCAGGATGGCTAGGTTATCTATTCTCTGCAGGATGTCTTAGATTATCTCTGTGCACCTTGGTCCTGCTATTGTAGCCTGGCTGTTGCTAAAGGGAGGAGGGGGAGTATCGCAGGATGTTTTGCTCAGGTGTGATTTTCTTCCTGGGATTCGAGGAGTTTCACACAAAATGGAGTGTCTTTAAAAACAGGGTTCCTTGGGTTTTACAGTAATTCATATTTCACTTCATGGAGTATCTTCAAGTTTCAGTACATTGTAACAGGGTCAGTGTTAGCATTGTCTAAACTCCACCCTACAATTTTACCTAGGCCTGACCTGACCCACTATGAAGGGGGCTGCTTGCCTCCTCCTCCTTCTCTTACTCTTGCTCTCTTGCCCTCTTGGGCTCTCCCCTTCCCCTCTTCCTTCCCCATTCCCTTCCTCCTCTCTCCACATGTTCATGGCCAGCCTCTACTTCTCTACTCTTTCTCTCTCTGCCTTTCTTTGCCTCTACTACCCTCTTAACTCACTCCCCATACCCTGAATAAACTCTATTCTATATGGTATAGTAACCATCCTGTGGCTGATCCCTCAGGGGGAAGGGATGCCTCAGCATGGGCCTGCTGAGACCTCCCCTTCGACCATACCTGACTACACCCCCATAGAACATATTCCCTCTCTCTTTATCTTTTTATAAACACATCAGTCAGAGTGCCCCTTTCTTATGGGTGCATATTGATGCATTGTATACCACACTTTGTAAACTGATTTATCCACCATTAGATAGATATACTCAGTCACAGTCAGAGGTTTTCTTTATTTTCTAGAGATGACACAGGGTCTCATGTAGCCCAGGCTGGCCTTGAACTCTGTGACTAAGGATGAACTGGACTTCCTGAAGTTCTTTCCCCGCCCTCACAAGGGCTATGATTACAGTCATGGCTTATCACTCCCAACCCTGAAAAGTTTGTAACGATTGCAATTCTATCACTTCCCCACTCAAAACCAAAACAAAATAAAATAAACCTGTTCCTCTGTCTTTTTTTTTTTTTTTAAGAATTATTTATTTATGTATGTATGTGAATACACTGTAGCTGTCTTCAAACACCCAGAAGAGAGCATCAGATCCCATTACAGTTGGTTGGGGGCCACCATGTGGTTGCTGGGTATTGAACTCAGGACCTCTGGAAGAGCAGACAGTGCTCTTAATTGCTGAGCCATCTCTCCAACCATTCTAATAGTCGGCCATTTGGACATAGTTGTAAAGATTTGTTGGGAGGTTGTTCTTGAGACAGGGTCTCTTGATGTATCCTGGCTGTCCCAAAAAGGGTTTGCTTTTAATTACTCTATTCTTTACATATTTTTCCATCCTGAAATGTATCTTTCATGCCCTCTAGAAAAATCTCAGTAATTATTTTCAATATTGCCTCAGTTGACTTCTTCTGGAATATCTAATAAAAAATTTCAAAAAAATGTATGCCCTATCTTAACTAGTCTCTTAATTTTTGTAACATTTCAGTATTTTCTTGAGGAAAAATATTTTATTTCTGAGACATCTCATTATTTTGCAGACTTGGGCTCAGTCTTCCAGCTTCCTGCCTCTGTCTTCAAAGATATGGGTTACAAGCTGTATCACTATGCCTGGGGCTTATTTTGAAAAACTTATACATTTTTAACGTTTTGTTTTGTTGACACAGGATCTATGGAAGCCAGGCAGGCCTTGAATTCACAGTCTTCCTGCTTCACAGTCCCAGGTGCTGGTGTTACAGTCACTAGGTCATCATCCCCAGCTCTGAACAGATGCTGAGTACAGGTCTGCTACTGCAAAGCTCAGTCCGATGTCGCTACATCACACTGCTCTGGAGTTTACTCTCACAGAATCGTTACAACTTTAGAAAAAGTTCTGTTATTTTTGTTTGTTTTATGAGACAGGGTCTCACTATGTAGCTCGGGTATGCCTGGGACTCACTGCATAGACTAGGTTATCCTCAAACTCACAGAAATATGCCTGCCTCTGCCTACTGAGTGTTGGCCATGGAGAGCCACCAGACTCAGCTCGAACAATTCTGACATTAAATTTATGAAAGCACCAATTATTAATGAGTAAACTTTGTTCCAGAATTTCAAAACTCTATACTTTGAATGTCCCTTCCAAAATCCATATTACTTATTGGCTGCTGAGATTGCAAAGGGAATTGACACATTGAGAGACACCTGGGTCTTAAGCATTCTACCATTTTAGGTGGACATATGGTGAAATTCTGAGAGTTAAGTATCTATTGCAGGAGTGGCTCCTTTATGAGTGTGAGTTACTGGAGTGTTCTGTTCCTGCCCTTGTTTTCTAGCACTTGCAATACTTCCAGAGTCCCTTACCAGATGTGTCTCCCTACTGAAATTCTAGCCTCTAAAAGCACTAGCCACATAAACTACTGTAGTTCTAATTTATGGTATGTGGAACTCTTGCATAGCAGCATCAAACTGACACACTCAACACAGCAGCACACTAAAGGGACAGCGTTCATTCTTGTCATTACTAAGGGAAACAGGTAAGTTTTAATTTTGAACAGTACTAATATTAGAGAATTGTGGAAATGGGGCTTCAGAAAACATATGGCCTGTAGCTACCAAGCCTAAAAACATTTAGTCTCTCCAAACCTAGAGAATCCTTGTGAATCAACTTAGTGGACCTACAGTTTTGTATTTCCAAATGCTTAAGAGAAAGGGGGATGGTTATCATCTTCAGCAGTCGTGGAAATGTTACTATGATTAACACATTTATTTTCAGCCATTGAAGACTTAAATAAAATGCTGGTGATGTTGGTAACGTCCAGAGAGTAAAGCATTATGTAATATAAAAGCTTACTTAACTCTCCCACCAATCAACCCACGGACAAGAAACATGACTTAGGGTTATATGTTTGTCATCCAATGAGCATGCTTTTATCATACTTCAGAAGAGAAAAAAAGGGGATGTGCGTTTTAAATATTGAAAAAAAAAACTCCGGTTTCTGTAACTCTGAGATATGTATATGTGCTCATGAATGTATTTGTACATCTATGTGTGTAGGTAGGCCAGAAGAGCTTGTCCAAAAAAGGGCTTGGATCTCCTGGAACTGCAGTTGCTGGCAGTTGGAAACTGCTCCACGAAGGTACAAATCTGGTAGTCTTTAAGAGCAGGAAGCACTCATAACCTCTGAGCCATCTAATAGCCTTCCACTCAGCTGCCTGGTTTTTGTGGTTTTGTTTTGTTTTTTCTCTTTGAGGCAGTTAATGTATCCTGGGTCAGCTTTGAACTGATTCTGCTACTTCTGTGCCTTTAATACTGGCACTCCATTCCTGTGCTATGAGGTGTGGGATTTTGTTTTCAAATCATATCTAAGCCTAAACCAAGAAAGCAGTGGTGACATGCTTACAATCCCAATGCTCCAGAGGCAGAGGAAGAGAGAGGCAAAGGCAGAAGAAAGATCACAGAGTTCCAGGCCAGACTATGCTAGACATTGTCTTAAAAGAGAGACTCATATATATTTTTGCTCTTTTGGTTTTTCAACTCAGGGTTTTTCTGTGTAGCCCTGACTGTCCAGGAATCCACTTTGTAGACCAACCTGGCCTCGAACTCACAGATATCCAACTGCCTCTGCCTGCAAGTGTTGGAACTAAAAGCATGCGCCACCAAGTCCAGTTAAGAGTCATATATTTTCACATATTATGTAACAAGAACCTCAATCCAACCTAAAAGCATCAGTTGTAATCCCGCTAACAAACACCAGGGCGAGGTGCATTTCTTAGGTTACAGGGAGTCCTGGAAATCCGGCACCAAGTCTTCTGCCAAAGACATGGGTATAGACGAGGAACAAAAGACCCTCGTGCCGCCCTCCAGCGGCTCCGCTCCGAATGCGTCCGGTGGGACTCCCATTAGAGGGTCACTGCCCACGGAGCCAGGATGAAGCGAAGGGCACGCGATGGCCCGAGGCCCGGCAAACGTGGAGGACAGGCGCCGGGCAGGCCGGAGAGCGCGTGCTCGGCCAGGCACCGACGGCCAAGGCCAGACAGCCCAGGTCCCAGGGGCGCGAGCCCGCTAAGGGAGCCCGGGGCTCCATCTTGCCCGGCGGCAGTCTGGGGTCACCACTGTCCTGTGGCCCCGCCGCAATCTCGGCGCGCAAACTCTTGGCGGCCGAGGACAAGGCCTATGGTAGAGCGCGATCGGACTCGTTCCGGGCCAAGTTTCTCGTCCCCACGGGTTCGGTTCTGATGGGCCCCAAGTTCTCCCAACAGATCCCACAAAATGGAGGCCGACGTCTCCTCCCGCCGCAGCCATGGCGGAGGTGGGACACCCTTCCCACGGGCCAGGCAAGGTGGAAGCGCCTGCACGGCCGCCAGCGCACCAGTCCCCTTGCGGCCGCGGCCGGGCTCGCCCCCTCGGTCCGCCGCAGGCATTGCCGGGCTCGCCAGTCGCCGGGGTCTTGGGGGCCTGGACAGGGAGGACGCCGGGACATCGAGGCCGCGTCTCTCCTCGAGCAGAGTCGCAAAGGGCCGTGGCGACCGTCTGGAGGCCGAGACCCAGTGTCCCGATCCCGGGCCCACCGGAAGCCTCGACGAATATCGCCCGCCCCCAGGGCCGAAGCGCGAGCCGAACTGCGGGCAGCGCCACTCGGGCTCCTGACCCGGGCAGACCCCGCGAGTGGGGGCGGGGCGGGGGCACGGAGGGAGGGCGGAAGAGAGGGAGGGCCGGCCCAGCCCGGGGCTGGCGGCGGGGGGGGGGGGGGGGGGGGCCGGCAGGCCCGAGGGCGTGGCCCAGGTCTGACGGACAGCCGCCGTGACTACCTCACCGAGGAGGGTCCTGAAAGAAGGCCGACTGGGCCAATGGAGCCTGCCCGAGGCATTCCGTGCCGCCCACGCCATCAGCCAATGAGCGTGCGGAGGGCGGGGCCTCCCCGGGCCCCGCCGTGCCACCGCCTCCTCTGCCTCCTCCTCACCAGCGCTAAAGCCGGGACTGGACCGAGCGGAGTTGTGCGTGTCGCCGAAGGGGGGTGGGCCGGGGGAGGGGAGGTTCGTTCCGCGGAGCTGCAGCCAGAACCCGGTGAGGCTTCTCCCCGCCGTCTTTCCTGTCGAGGGCCGCGGAGAGTGGGGGTGGCTGGGAGCAGCGCAGCCTCGGGAGGAGGAGGCGGAGGCGGGGGCGACTGGGGAGGCGGAGATGGGTGAGGGCAGCGTCGGGAGCCTCCCACCGAGCCGGGCTTAACAGCCCGCGGCGGCCGGTGTCGCGGCTGCTGCGTCGGGGCCTGAGGGTGCGCTGGGGGCCGCGCTGATGTCCAGGGCGGCTTCGCGTGCGGCCGGAGGGGTGAGGGAGCGCGGGCGCGGCAGGGCTGGCTGGGTGAGGCGGCCGCGGGGCGGGGAGCGCGAGAGCCTCCGGGTGCGGGCGGCAGCGGCCGGAGGTCGAAGAGTGTTTTCCTTTCTGTGCTGCGAGCGGGCGGGCGGGTCGGGGAGGGGCCCTTTGGCCCTCCCGCCCGGGGGCCGCACTCCCACCCTGTCTGTTCAACCGACACCCCAAGTTTTCCGTGTTAAGGGGCGTCCTCTTACGTCCCGCGGCGTTTTCTCTCTCTCTCTTTTTTTTTTTTTTTGGGTCGGTCTGTCGCAGCTTTTAATCTTATTTGAGCCAGTTTCTAATGGCTGACCTGGTGCCTGTCGCGGGCTACTGAGGAGTTAGGCCCTAATCAAGTGCTTGCGGCAAATGGGACCCAATTGTTGAACCTCTCCCGGGTCGGATTTGTACTTGAGTGGTAACTACTTAGGAGAAATGTGAATCCCTTTCTAGATTCGAGGACGCGTTTACTCTTCGACTCAGCTGCGCGCTCTACTCATAATTCTGAAACTGGAAAGAACATATGAGCTTGGCCTGCTGTCGTTTAGTTGATCTATTGTTTATTTGGAGAAGGTTGGTAGAACAGCTTGGGAATAACTTCACCTTGACTTATTTATTTCCTTTGGCGTTCAGGGTTTGGTGCTACCTCGGAGCTGTTGATGTTCACTGTATGTATGTGTTTTGGGTGTTTGTTTGTAAATTTCTTTTTATACTAGGATCTTCAAGCTACTTTGGTGAAGGATTTGACAGGAATAAGGAAAACATCTCCATTGTGAGTCATTTTGCGTAGCTTTCCTGCTTAAACCACTAGGATAGACTTTTCTATTTTGTCGAAGTGAAGAGTTGCTGCCTGAGTGATTTCTGCTGAGAAAGCCAAGCCAGTGTGATCTGTAGTGTGTTAGTGGGTACTACTAACATGGCTGTCTTCTCAGATTCCTAAATAAGACTATGTTCTTAGTCATAAGATGCTGTGCACTTAACATTTTTGTGTTCCTTTCTAGGAGATTTCTTTAATTTCTTGTATTTTTAAACCACTAAGCAGTTATTTATTTTTGAAAAAGCTTGTTTGTTTGTTTGTTTAAAATGTTTTCACCATTGCTCTCTTCAGACACACCAGAAGAGGGCATCAGACCCCATTATAGATGGTTGGGAGCCACTATGTGGTTGCTGGGATTGAACTCAGGACCTCTAGAAGAGTAGTCAGTGCTCTTAACCACTGAGCCATCTCTTCAGCCCACACTAAACAGTTATTTTAAATAAAGATTAAATATTTTTAAAAATTACTGACATGTTTTAAGATGGAGGACAAACGAATTACAAGGGTTTTTTGTTTTTCAGTTTTAAAAAGATTATATGTTACATATATAGGTGTTTTGCTTCATGTATATCTGTGTGCCACTTGGCTGCAGTGCTCAAGAAGTTCAGAAGAAGGTAGAGGATCCATTAGAACTAGACAGCAAGTTATGAACTGCACTTAGGCGTATGGGGACTCAAACCCTGGTCCCTTGGAAGAACAGCTGATGCTCTTAACCACAGAGCCATCTCTCCAGCACTGTGATTTCTTATATAGTACTTCGTAGACATGCACTTCTTTTTTAATTTCTTTCTTTTTTTTTTAAAGATTTATTTATTTTATATATGTGAATACACTGTCGTTATCTTCAGACACACCAGAAGAGGGCACCAGATCTCATACAGATGGTTGTGAGCCACTGTGTAGTCTCTGGGAATTAAACTTTGGACCTCTGGAAGAGCAGCCGGTGCTCTAAACTACTGAGCCATCTCTCCAGCCCCCAGACATGTATTTCTTACTTTTAAAAAATATTTAGAGAGAGAGAGAGAGAGCCTGCCTTCTTTCCATCCTTCCTGAGGAAGCCAGAAGAAGGTGTTGGGTCCACTGGAGCTGGAGGTACATGTAGTTATGTTCTAGGATCAGCTGGGTTCTGGGATTAGAACTCTGGTCCTCTAGAAAAGCAGTAGATATCCTTAGCTGCTGAGACATCACTCCAGTCCCCATCAGATGTACCGTTTTAAAGTTAGGGCAGTGTCAGACTGTAGAATTCTGTCTGCCTGTTAAGATTGGAGGTTGCACTGGGTGTGGGTGCATTTACAGAGCAAGTTCCAGGACAGCCAGAGTTAAACAGCAAAACCCTGTCTTGGAAGAGAAATTGAAAAAGGCAACTGAGGGGCTGGAGCATGTTGGTACTCTTGTGAGGGACCTGGGCTTGAGTCCCAGCACTTCCATGACAGCTTGCAATAGTCTCTAACTCCAGTTCAGGGGACCTGATGCCTCTTCTGATCTCCTCAGGCTTCCTACATGCTCATGATGCACATAAATACACTCAGGAACACCCACAGAATTAAATAAGCAATTTGAAAAATAGATACACTTTAAAACAGTGGTTCTCACCAGACTGTGGTAGCACACATCTTTAATCCCAGCACTTGGGAGACAGTAAATTTGAGGCCAGCCTGGTCTACAGAGCAAGTTCCAGGACAGCCAGGACTACTATGCAGAGAGACCTGTATAGTGGGACTATCTTGGACCCACCAAAGATATAAATAACTCAAGGGTTTATTAATATTTTAAAGCTCCATTCTTTTGCTGAGCAGTCTCCTGACTACTCCTGGCATTATTTCCTTCTGTGTGGCCAGATCTACATCTTACACTCAACTTTGGTCTGTCTGTTTACTTCCTTGTGCGCTAGGTGCCTGGAAGATCCACCTTCCACTTCCTGCCCAACTATTGACCAGGTGAGGAAGATGGAATATTTACAGAACATGAGACTAGTGATGGGCCATAGAATTAACAGTTCCCAGATCCTGCCAGCATTTAGCTCTCTGCCAGTACAAAATGAATGACTGAATATACAGGGACATACCTTCACATAGTATACCCTAACAACACTGTCCCAAAAAAATACAACAACAACAAACAAAACCCACAGTGGTTCCAAACTTACCTAATGCTTTGACCCTTTATCACAGTTCCTCGTGTTGTGGTAACTCCTAACCATAAATTATTTTTGTTGCTACTTAATACTGTAATTTTGCTATTGTTAGGAGTTGTAAATATTTTTGAAGATAGAGATTTACCAAAGGTGTTTCATCCTATAGGTTGAGAACCCCTGCTTTAAAAGTTCAAAGCCAGAGGGTGCAGAGAGGGCTCAGCTAGTCTCTCCCTGTAGCCCAGAACACCCATACACAGTCAACACAAAAAAGAGCATGGCTATTTCTCTGTATAGTGCTGGCTGTCCTGGAACTTACTTTGTAGACCAGAGTGGGTTCAAACTCAAGAGATCGCCTGCCCGTGCCTTTTAAGTGCTGTGTGTGCCAGAAAATTTCTAGATTCCATCTCAGTTAAATCTGCTGGTTTCTTGTGAATCATAGTCAAGTTTTCAGACCCAGCTAACTGGGATCTACAGATTTAATTATGCCACACAAATGATCCTGTTAGTCTTCGCTTCCTTCTGAACATAAACCATGCTTTTGGCCGCTGCATTTTTCTTCCTACTCTTGTATTTAATAGTCTGTTGTGAAGGGAAGCTAGGGCAGAAGCCTAAAGGCAGAAACTGCATTTGCCTGACTTCTACAACCTAGAATAAATTGTCCCTGGTGGTACCACCCCCAGTGGGCTGGGCCCTTCTACCTTATTCATCAATCAAGGAATACCCCACAGGCTTGCCTACAGGCTAGTCTGGTATTTTCTACATTGAGGTCTTCCTTCCCTGGTGACTTAAGCTTGTGTCAAGTTAACAAAAAAGGAAACTAACCAGTGCAAATCTCTCTACCTTGGCTATTAAGCTTTTAATTTTCACCAGCTCTTTTTGAGATACAATTTTTTAATGTTTACTAATGTTATCTATGAGATTTATTATTTGAAAAAAATCTGCAAATAAAAACAACGTAACAGGGCTGGAGAGATGGTTCAGTGGTTGGGAGCACTGACTGCTCTTCTGAAGGTCCTGAGTTCAAATCTCAGCAACCAAGTGGTGGCTCACGGCCATCTGTAATGAGATCTGATGCCCTCTTCTGGGGTGTCTAAAGACAGCTACAGTGTACTTACATATAATAATGGATAAATCCTTTTTCTTTTCCAATTTTTTATTAGGTATTTTCTTCATTTACATTTCAGATGCTATCCCGAAAGTTCCTCATACTCCCCCCCCCCATGGATAAATCTTTAAAAAAATGAAAATAAACCACAATATAACAAATAGATCCAAGTTCTTTTTTTTATTTTTGAAGATTTTTTTTTAAAGATTTATTTATTTATTATATGTAAGTACACTGTAGCTGTCTTCAGACACTCCAGAAGAGGGCGTCAGATCTTGTTACAGATGGTTGTGAGCCACCATGTGGTTGCTGGGATTTGAACTCTGGACCTTCTGAAGAACAGTCGGGTGCTCTTACCCACTGAGCCATCTCACCAGCCCTTGAAGATTTTTTTAATTAATTAATTTATTTATTTATTTTTGTTTTTTCGAGACAGGGTTTCTCTGTTTAGTCTTGGCTGTCCTGGAATTCACTTTGTAGACTAGGCTGGCCTCGAACTCAGAAATCCACCTGCCTCCGCCTCCCAAGTGCTGGGATTAAAGGCGTGTGCCACTAAGCCCAGCTTAAAGATTTATTTATTATTATATGTAAATACACTGTAGCTGTCTTTAGACACACCAGAAGAGGGCATCGTATCTCATTATGGGTGGTTGTGAGCCACCATGTGGTTCCTGGGATTTGAATTCCGGACCTTTGGAAGAGCAGTCAGTGCTCTTACCCACCGAGCCATTTCACCAGCCCTAGATCCAAGTTCTAAACAACTCATTGAAAATGACAATTGAACGAGATGAGGATGTGACTGCTCCAAGGAGTGGTTGAGAAGGTTTTTATTGTAGATGTGAGAGAGAGTACAGCCAGAAGTATCTGGAAGAGTCTATAGAGCAGGGAGAGAAAGTAGACCGAACATGGGCAGCAGAATAGAATGGGCCATGGGGGTGAAAGGTAGGTAGCTAGAGAGGGTGCAGAAGAGAAAGGACCTAGAGGACACATGGCCAACATGGCAGGGCTGTCTGGGAGAATGGAGAAGTTAAGGGTAAGGGGCAGGGTGAGAAGAGCAGAGAGGAGCTACAGGTACTGAGTGAGCCTGGAAGTCAGCAGACATTTTTGTATGCTAGTAGGTACCACAGCCATTTGTCCAGAGTTTTATTTTGTACCTGACAATAATTGAGATGTAATTTAAATTTTTTTGTTTGTTTGGTTGGTTTGGTTTGGTTTTGACTTTTCAAGACAAGGTTTTTCTGTATAGCCTTGGTTGTGCTGGAATTTGTTTTATAGACCAACCTGGTCTTGAACTCAGAGACATTCAAGCTTCTATTTCTGGAGGCCTGGGATTAAAGGTATGTGCTACTACCACCAACAGGATTTTTTTGTTTTATGGTCTTTTGCTTTTTTGTTGTTTTGAGACAAGGTCTCTTTATCTAGCTAGACCTGGCTGTACTGGAACTTGCTAAGTCAGTGGTTCCCAACCTTCTGATGCAATGACACTACCCATAAAATTATTTTGTTGCTACTTCATAACTATAGTTTTGCTACTCTTATAAATCATAATTTAGATAACTGATATGCAAGTCCAAAGGTGTCATGGCCCTCAGATTGAGAACTACCATGCTAAGTAGACTCCAGGCTGGCCTGGAACTCACTCTGTAGACCAGGCTGGCCTCGAACTCAGAAATCTGCCTGCCTCTGCCTCCCGAGTGCTGGGATTAAAGGCGTGCGCCACCACGCCCAGCTTCTTTTTCTTTTTTTAACATTTTAAAATTTATTTAATTTTATTTTATGTACATTAGTGTTTTGACTGCAAAGATGTCTATATGAGGGTGTTGGATCCCTGGAACAGGAATTACAGATAGTTGTGAGCTGCCATGTGGGTGTTGGGAATTGAACCCAGGTCCTCTGGAAGAGCAGCCAATGCTCTTAACCACTGAGCCATCTTTCTAGCCCCCTCAAGTTTATTTGTTTAACTTGTGTGTCTGTGTGATTATGTGAGTACAAGTGTCTGTGGAGTTTAGAAGATGTTGGAGTCTCTGGAGGTGGAGTTCCAGGCAGCTGTGATTCTTCTGGTATGACTGCTAAAAACTGAATGGAGGTCTTATATGAATGAGACTAATAGATACTCCTAACTGCCAAGCAATCTCTTCAGCCCAAATTTTGTTATTTTAAATTCAAAGAAAACTTAGGCTGTTTTTGTTGTGAGTAGAAAGCACAAAGTAAGAAGAATTGACCTTTTTAAGGACTATCAAATTGCATATTTTCTATCAAACTCCACAAAAAAGTGGTTAACAGGAAAAACAGAATGAGAATCACATAAATAGTTAATTATCTATTATTATTTATAAATAAATAAAAACATTAAAATTGTTGTGAAATTAAAAATCCTCTTCTCTCTCTTAAAGATTCATCAGTGGGAAGACTAGTTGACTGTACATTGGACTTGGACATGGAAGCTCATCTCGCAGATATGGAATCATCTGGGGGTCCAACTAGTTCTTTAGCCGGTACATCTAGAAACACACATGTGGAAGATGATGATGTTGTATTTATTGAATCAGTACAGCCTCCAATTTGTGCTCCAGCAATACCTAATGAAAGAAACTTTGTATTTGCTTCCTCAAAACATGAAAATCCACCAGGAACTGATTCCACAATTTCCCCTTCTTGGAGAGATTTGACTTCTCAGAAGGGAAATCTATGTGAAACAATTGTAATTGATGATGAAGGGGACACAGACACAAATGGAGGGGAGGAGAAAAATCCTACCGACTTTATTGAATGGGGACCGAATGGAAATAAAAGTAGTACCAAAAATGTGGATTTCCCCATTGCCAGTCTATCAAGAAGCAAGGTAAATTCAGCAAGGGTTACTAATAGTATCATCTTTAGAAGCAGGTGTAAGCCCTAAAGGCTGGGTGAGAGAGGAATTTAATGATTGTACATCACCATAGAGTACCAACTTGGGAGATGTCACTAAAGGATTTAGTGCTAATATACAAACATACGCCTCATCTTTAACTTCACAGACCAAGACTGCAGTAGGACCTTTTAATCCCGGTAGGATCGATGTCACGGATGCGTTTCAGAATGGAAGATTTGCAGTTCATCACAATCCTGGTAAGCATTACGTTGTATTTGCCTTGTGTTCAGGTAAATTTAGCTTTCTCTGTGAGTCTGTACTCATGCACCTAGAGACCAAAGCTTCTTCCTCTCTTGGTCACTACCTTATTTCTTATATTTTTGGTTGTGAGTCTAGCCTTTAAGGGCTGAGCCATCTCTCTAGCCCACTACCTTATTTCTTAAAACTTTGTTTTACTGACCCTGGAGCTCAGCAGTTCAGCCAGATTGGTTAGCTGGTAAACACCAGAGAACCTTTTATCTGTCTGTCTGTCTTTCTTTCTTTACCTTAACAAAATGTCTTTTAAGGGTCTCACTATGTAATCATGGCTGCTCTGAAATTCACTATATAGATCAGGCTGACCTCAGACTCTCAGAGATCCTCCTGCCTCTCTCCTGAGTTTAGGGATTAAATTTATGAGTTACCATTCCTGGCTTAACCTAAAAAAAAAATTTCAGATTGCAGTGTGTGTGTGTGTGTGTGTGTGTGTGTGTGTGTGTGTTTGCTTGCTACAGCTCATGTAGAAGCTAGGTCAGCTTGCAAGGATCAGTTCTCTACTATATAGGATCTAAGGATCCAACTTAGGTTGTCAGGTTGACTTCAAGTGATTTTACTTAGTAAGGTATCTCACTGGCCTGCTTTTTGTTTTGTTTCGTTTCACTTGGGTACTGAAGCTCAGACTTAGGTCTTCATGCTTACACAGTTGTGGTACAAGCCTTGTACTAGCTATGCCATCTCCTCAGCTCCCATAGCTATGCTTTTTAGAATTCATATCTGATATATTCTGTATAAAATAAGTTACTGGCCTTCATATTAAGATAGAATGTATTACTATGTATTACTAAATATAACTGTGAAGTTTATTTTGTATCTGTAATTTGGAGAGGGTGATTTTTATTTTGTTTTTAAAGAATTATTTATTTTACAGACACACACACACACACACACACACACACACTGTAACTGTCTTCAGACACACCAGAAGAGGGCATCAGATCCCATTTCAGATAATTGTGAGCCACCATGTGGTTGTTGGGAATTGAACTCAGGACCTTTGGAAGAGCAATCAGTGCTCCTAATCACTGAGCCATCTCTCCAACCCCCAGATTTTTGTTTTTGTTTTTGTTTTAATCTAAAGCAACTCACATCTTAGCTGTTTTAAGGGCTGGAGAAATGGCTCCTAGGCCTTTTCTAAAACTATACTATTCGAGGTTCAAGGGGCTGAGAGGAGACTAATTTGGGAGTTTAATTACTAGTGGTTTTTAGGGTGTTGACTTTTAAGGACTAAAAAGTAAATGACCTAATAACACAAAATGAGGTTAATGGTCCCTGCCTGTAATCCTCGCACTGAGGAAGTGGCAGTAAGAGGGTCCCAGTTCATGGCGTGCTGGTGTTACATGAGACTTTATGTCAGAAAAACTGAAGCAAAGGTCCAGGTATGACGTCACAGGCCTTCATCCCAGCACTGAGGAGACAGAAGCAGGTGGATCTCTTTAACCAGGTCAGCCAGAGCTACACAATGGGACCCTGTCCCCTCCAAAAGAAAAACCTATACAGATTGGTCTTGCCATCCTTGTGTTTTATTTTTGTTTTGCTTTATTAATATTTCTAGCTATGATAATCATTCTATGATACTGATTCAAGGAACTAGGTAATTTCTAGTAATTTTAGTAACTAGGTAATTTCTGTTTCTACTGAGACTATTTGGGAATAAGATAAAAACTAATAAAATATCCAGCTGGGAAGATAACTGACAGGTGAAATGCTTGTTTCCTATACATGAGGGCTAGAGTTCAGATTCCTTTACCCTACATAAAAGCTGGGTGGGTGTGCCAGCCTTGCTAAATACTAGCACGTGGAAGATGGCGTCATACAATCTCTGGAGCAAACTAGATAGCCAGACTAAGTGAATTAAGTTACAGGGAGAAATGAACACAAATTTTGTTCATTTTGTTTGATAGTGGTTGTAGTACTTACTAAACTTTGGGTAAATTTTCTAACCTCTAGTTCTTAATTTCTCTTAGGGATGTGTGTGTGTGTGTGTGTGTGTGTGTGTGTGTGTGTGTGTGTGTGTGTTTGTAGGGAGAGAATTGTATTTCATTTGTGTTTTTGAGATAAGGTCTCACTCTGTAGCTCTGGCTGTCCTTGAACTTACTATATGGGCTGCCTCAAACTGGCAGATCCTCATGCCTCTGCTTCCCAAGTGCTGGGGAAGGACTGCACCCTCATTCATACCTAGCATGTCTTGTGTATGGGCTAAATAAGATAGGCCTCAAAAACCTCACTGCCTGCTGATCAGACTATCAAGTTCTCAGCTGCTGTTCCAGCACCATGACTTTCTACTTCCTGCCATAAAAGTCATGGACTAACTAACCATCTGAAACTGTAAGCAAGTTCCTAATTAATACTTTCTTGGTCATGATATCTCTTCACAGCAATAGGACAGTGACTAAGACTGACACTTCTGGTCTTAAAATGTATCCTGAAGATGGGGTATAGAAAATTTTGTCTTAAGATTTCAGTCTGAGTAGAACCACTAAAACTCTCCCAGTTGGTAAGTTAATTAACTTATTTAAAGACAGGACATCTATACTCCAGGCTGGCCTAGAACTCAGTCATCTAAGCAGCACTTGGGATTACAAGCATGCAGTAAGGGCTGGAGAGATGGCTCCGCAGCTAAGAGCACCAACTGCTCTTCTGGAGGTCCTGAGTTAAATTCCTAGCAAACACATGGGGGCTCACAACCATCTGTATGAGATCTGGTGCCCTCTTCTGGTGTGTCTGAAGATAGCAACAGTGTATTCCCATACATAAAATAAACAAAAAATAAATAAGTAGGGTCTGCAGAGATGGCTCGGCAGTTAAGAGCACTGACTGCTCTTTTGAAGGTCCTGAGTTCAAATCCCAGCAACCACATGGTGGTTTACAACCATCCATAATGAGATCTGATGGCCTCTTCTGGTGCGTCTGAAGACAGCTACAATGTACTTAGAAATAATAATAAACAAATATTTTAAAAATAAACAAAAACAAACAGGTTTTTTTGGTTTGGTTTGGGTTTTTTTTTTTTTTTTTTTTTTGGTTTTTCGAGACAGGGTTTCTCTGTATAGCCCTGGCTGTCCTGGAACTCACTTTGTAGACCAGGCTGGCCTCAAACTCAGAAATCCACCTGCCTCTGCCTTCCGAGTGCTGGGATTAAAGGCGTGTGCCACCACGCCCAGCAACAAATAGGTTTTTTAAAAAAGCATGCAATAATATACCCAGCTGAACGTTTTTATTTAGGTATTTAAGTAGTTGCATTGTAAAAATAGATACTTAGAAAAGAAATCCCAGCACTTGGGAAGCAGAGGCAGGTGGATTTCTGAGTTCGAGGCCAGACTGGTCTACAGAGTGAGTTCCAGGTCAACCAGGGCTACACAGAGAAACCCTATCTCGAAAAAAGAAAAAAGAAAAGGAAAAAAAAAATCTGGGCAGTGGTGGTGTATGCCTTTAATTTCAGCACTTGGGAGGCAGAGGCAGGTCGATTTCTGAGGCAGAGGCCAGCCTGGTCTGGTCTACAGAGTGAGTTCCAGGGCAGCCAGGGCTACACAGAAACCCTGTCTCGAAAAACAACAACAACCAAAAAAGAAAGAAAGAAAGAAAGAGAGAGAGAGAGAGAGAGAGAGAGAAAGAAAGAAAGAAAGAAATGAAAAAACCAACCAAACAACAACGAAAAAATAGACACACTTGTTTTATATATGTGCCAAACCTAAAGTGATTTTTCCCCCCAGATAAATTACCATTTTAAGAGCCAGGCACATTGGTGCATACCTTACTTTTAATCCTCACATGCAGGAGGTATAGGCAGGCAGATCTCTTGGAGTTTGAGGGCAGCCAGGGCTATTACACAGAGAAACCATGTCTCAGAAACAAAACAAAACAAAAATAACCATTTTAAGCAATGTAATACTGGTATCTTACTTTCTTAATTCTATACAAATATATTTCCCTTAAGTAGCAGGAAGTCTACAATGTAAACAAAACTATTTGGAGAGTTGAGGTTTATTTCTCTCATAGTATTAATATTGATAAATCTGATAAAGATTGTTATGTTTTATTCCTACTGTAGATTTAATCTGTTTGCTATATAGATTTAAATAATCAGAGAAAGTTTGATCCCAGACTATAACTTCTGCCTACTCTACAGTTGAATATGTATTTACCTTATTCCTTGCAACACTGGAGAATTAAGTGTAATTTCAATTTATACGAGAAAAAAACAAGCGAGCCATAGGGCTGAGAATTTAGCTAAGTTGTAGAGCCCTTACCTAGCATATACATCTCCAGCACCACAGAGAGACCAGAAACTCAGAACTTTCTGTACTTGCATGACATAGTCTATTCAGGAGAGTTTTATACCTGAGGAGTATGAAAATGACTGGTGGTTTGCCATATTGCATAATCTTAGAAAACATCATTTATTTTTTTCCCTGATAAAAGAAAATATTCCTTAGAATTCAAAAGCTTGAGGAACCAGTTGTAGCTGCCTGAAACCTTTGCTTTTAGAGATAGTCTTGCTACAGTAGACCAAGCTGGCTTCAAAGTTGTAGTCATTCTCCTGTCCTTTTGTACATCATACTTTGATTATAGGTTGCACCACCGTGCAGGATAGCACTCTTCTTACAGGAGAGAACTGGGGCTTCAATCAAGCTAGTGCTGTACCTTAAGCCCTTCCCTAAATCCCCCTCTCTACCAGGTAGGCCCTGTGTCCACCAACTGGAAACCAACTGTTGAAAAATGAACTCGTGGGAAACTTTTTATACCCAGTGGAATAGTAGGAAGAATACTGGATTGATTGTCAAAGTTATTTTGCCTTAACCACGTGCTATGAGTCTCTTAAACACTTAAATCCAAAGGTTGCTAATATGTATTTGTATTTGTTTCCATCTCTTTTTCTTACTCATTTTGTTTTTAAGATTCTTGGATCTCCCAGTCAGCATCATTTCCTCGTAACCAGAAACAACAAGGGGTGGATTCTTTATCACCAGTGGCCTCACTTCCTAAACAGATATTCCAGCCCTCGAACCAACAACCCACTAAACCAGTTAAAGTCACTTGTGCAAACTGCAAAAAACCTCTACAGAAGGGGCAGACAGCTTACCAGCGAAAAGGATCAGCTCACCTCTTCTGTTCAACCACCTGCCTTTCTTCTTTCTCCCATAAGCGTACTCGAAAGACACGGAATGTAATGTGTAAAAAGTAAGCAGACCTTAACATTTCTCATGTGGTTTAGTGCTCAGTACAAATGAATACTCTGGACATAATTGTAAGCTAGACTTGTGGTACGTGTGTCAGATGTTTTCACTTTTATTGAGATTGGGCTATTTTAGAACTGGAATCTCATCCTCACTGAAGTTTTAAAAGAGAATGTATGTTGTACAGAAGTGTAGTACCCTCTCTCAGCTGCTACATTTGCCTTTTCTGTTCTACATCTTACATGTTAGCTCTGGCAGCCTACCAGTTCAGTCAGTGCCTTTTCCATTGGGCCATCTCCTCAAGCCCACTATTAACTTTTTTTAAAGATTTATTTTATGGGATTGGAGAGTTGGTACAGTGTTTTAGAGTGCCAGCTGCTCTTCTAGAGGACCTTGGTTTGATTCTCAGTATCTAGGTTAATTGTAGTTAGCTCTAGTCTCTGGGAATCCAACACTCTCTTCTAGCCCTTATGGGCATTGTATCCTTGTGGTACACAGATGTACACACAGGTAAAATAACCATACACATAAAATAAAAATAAAGGAGAAAATTTTAAGTCCTGTGTGTTGTGTTTGACAAGACTCAGAGACGTTGCATCACCCACTAGCTGGAGTTAAAAGGTAATACTGAGCTGCCTGATGTAGGCTAGGCATCAAACTCAGGTTCTTTATAAAGAGCCAAACGTATATCAGTAAACCATCCGTTTAGCACCATTGGTTTTGTTTTTTCCTACCAGTGTTTTTCTTAAAGTTTTATTTATCTGAATGATGTTTTGCCTGTGTTTATATAAGTACACTCTGTAGGCCTGATGCCCTCAGAGGCCAGAAATCACTGGATTCCCTGGAGCTGGAGTTACGGACAGTTGTAAGCCACCGTGGGTGCTAAGGACTGAGCCTGGGTCCTCTACAAGAACATTAACTGCTGGGCCTTCTCTCCAGTCCTGAGTGCTAAGGAACATTAATGTTAGAAGAGTTTTCATTTGAATTTTCTTCTGTATCATTTAGGAAGGAGTGGAAGTAAAGTTGAAAATGGATTTTCAAATACAGTGATCTTCAGATATTTCTTTCTCCTTTGTGTTTCAGAGATTCTCCTGTGAGAACCACAACTATTGTTCCTCCAGTGGAGTCAAGCAAGTCCTTACAAGGATTTTATAATGCATCGCTATCTCCCTATGAAAACTGCCAGAGTCTTAGGAAAGAAGTTTTTACTAAGTCAAGATGTATAATCTGTAATAAATTAGGAGAGGTCTGCTCTTCATACTGTTACTATTTAGACTCATAGAAATGTTAATTTTTAAGTGCTAGTGTAAGCTCTGCCATCTATCCAATGTCCATATCCTAAATATTCAGATTGGAAGGACTTTAAAAGTTTTACTTCTGCGTTTTGGTGAACACCTTTAATTCCAACATTTAGGAGGTAGAGGCAGGCAGATCTCTGTGAATTTGAGGCCAGCCAGCCAGTCTATACATAGTGAGTTCCAGGACAGACAATAAATACTATATACTAAAGAGATTTCCCCCCCCCCACACACACACACACACACACACACACACACAATTCTCATAGTGACTGTTTCTTTGGAATTAGTTGTAGCCGGGCATGGTGGCGCATGCTTTTAATCCCAGCACTTGGGAGGCAGAGGCAGGCAGATTTCTGAGTTCAAGGACAGCCTGGTCTACAGAGTGAGTTCCAGGACAGCCAGGGCTATACAGGGAAACTCTGTCTCGAAAAACCAAAAAAAAAAAAAAAAGAATTTGTTGTAATAATTCAGTAGTTTCAGGATAATGACATATCCTATAGGAGTATGTGGAACAAATGGTTTGATAAATTTTCAAGAGGAGTAACCATACATTCAAGCAGTCCTATGTTTTATTTACCTTGTCCCTGGTAGCTAAATCGGATGTTGTGTAGCTTTGGAAGCCATTCAGATCCCAAAGGACATAAATTTACCTGTTACAGCTTTCAAACCACATTACTGCATATTCTAAGTGTAGATAATGATTCCCTTCATCTGCCTCCCAAATACTAATATGAGAAAAGTCTAAATACTATAGGGCAATAAATTGTAAAATACTGTCTTAAGAAATTTTGTTTTCTTTTAGGTTCGCCATGAAATCAGTGTTAACAGTATAACACATAAGCTGTGCAGTAATAATTGCTTTAATGAATACAGATTGACGAATGGTCTAATAATGAACTGCTGTGAACAGTGTAGCAAGTATATGCCCAAGAGTACTGGGCACAGCATTCTGATAACAGGTCAGCAAAAGAGATTCTGCTGCCAGAATTGTGCTGACGAATATAAAGAGGTAATTCTTTGTCTTGCTTTGTAATGTATTTTATGTAATGGGTGTTTTACCTGCGTGTTTGTCTGTGCACTACATGCATCCTTAATGCTCTCAGAGTCCACAAAAGGATGTTGGATCCCTTGGAACTGTAGTTATAGACAGATGTGAGCCAGCATGTAAGTACCTAGCGATCAAGCCCAGATCCTCTGGAAGAACAGCCAGTCTCTCAGCACTCTTAACTGCTGACGTAATTTCTCCAGCCTCTAATTCTGCCTCTGTCTGTCTATCTAAAATCTCTATCCCTGTCTCTCTCTGTTTCTTTCTTTGTGTGTCTGTGTGAGTGCAATTGGTTGTGTGTGAGGGTTGGAGCACAACCTGAGATGGCTGTGCTTGCCTACTACCTTGTTTGAGACAAGATCCCTGGATGCACCGAGCTACCTGATCTTCCAGCTCCTGGTGATTCTCTTGTGTGGCTGTTCCTCATCGTGTTGCAGGAGCACTCAGATTTAGATGGATGCCACTGTACCAGGCTTTCACATTTTGATACCAGGGATGATGGTGTATGCCTTTAATCCTGGCACGAGGGTGGTCAAAGCAGGTAAATCTCTGTGAGATCAAGGCTACCTGATTCTACCTAGAAACTTAGATCAGCCAAGGCTGCAAAGCAAGACCTGTGTCATACAGATCTGACTAAATATCAATTTTTTCTTTAGCAATCTCACACATAAATATAATGCATATGTATAATATATTTTCTTTCTTTTTTTTTTTTTTTTTTTTTTTTCCTGAGACGGGGTTTCTCTGTGTAGCCCTGGCTGTCCTGGAACTCACTCTGTAGACCAGGCTGTCCTCGAACTCAGAAATCCGCCTGCCTCTGCCTCCCAAGTGCTGGGATTAAAGGCATGCACCACCACTGCCCGGTCATATATTTTCTTTTTATTATGCTCATTCCTTGCCCTTATTTCTACTTTGTCAACTTTCCTCACCCCTCCATATCCCTTCTCTATGTTCATGTTTGTTTTATTACTTACTTGTCTGTTGTTGTGATAAAATATTATGACTAAGGCAATTTATAGAAGAAAGGGTTTATTTGGGGTTCCCTATTCCAGAGTGTGAGGTGGAAGCAGCTGTAGCAGTAGGCAAGGAAATGGTAGGAATATTGAAACCTCAAAGCCTTTTTGGAGATCTCATTCAAACTGCCACACTGTCTTTTGTTTTGTAATGAACTGAGTTTAACTAGGGCTGCCTTTGTAACCATGTGTTTGGCCTAGGACACCTAATGTCATTCTAAAACTAAACATGCTCAAGAGTGCATGCATTCATATACTTATGTGCACATGTGCATGTCCCATACATAAACACATATGTAAAAATAATAGCCAGGTGTGGTGGTGCAAGCCTTTAATCCCAGCACTCGGGAGGCAGAGGCAGGTGGATTTCTGAGTTTGAGGCCAGTCTGGTCTACAGAGAGAGTTCCAGGACAGCCAGGGCTACACAGAGAAACCCTGTCTCGGGGGGTTGGGGTGTGTGTGTGTGGGGGTGTAAATAGCTGGGCATGGCAGTGTCCAGAGGCAAGCAGATCAGGCCAGCCTGATCTTACATAGTGGGATTCAGGACTGTCGGGAGTACATAGTGACACCCTGCCTTGAAAAAAGTTTTTGTTTTTATTTGTTTTAGAAACTAGGCTTTTACTAAAAGTTTCCATGACTATCTTGGAACTCACAGCTAGTCTGGAACTCACATCTGCCTGCCTCTGCCTCCCAAGAACTAGGATTAAAGATGTGTGCTACACCTCTCTGCTTTGGAGACATTTTCTTCACTGAGATTCCTTCTTCTTAGATAACTTCAGCTTGTGTTAAACTGACATGAGTCAACATGTTACAGTCCCACCAAGCCCTTAGTGATGTTCTAATTTTGCCTGAGTCACATCATGTTTTCATTTGTCACTGTCTCTCAGTTGTAGCCATCCTGATTAGGAGTGCTTCACTGCATGTGTATACGTACACCAAGTGCATGCCGTGGGATGCTTTATGTCTTTGCTGGCTAATAGCGAACCGTTGCCTGCTCTTATGTCTTTATTTCAACTTTTAAAATGCCAATGAATTATAATGTATTTCCTTACAGATAATGGAAGCAAAATCAAAACTACTGCTTTTACAAAATAGAAAAAGGAATGCTATCAGAGAAGAAAATGAAAAACGATTACGTGAATCATCAGGTACACTTTCAGGAAACACAGGAGACATACCCGAAAAAAAGGAAAAGTCTTCAGAGATAATAAAAGTCGCAGCAGACTGTAGCCTAGATACATCATCAGAGGAACAAAATGTGAATTTACCTTGTTCTGTGGCAGTAATATCTGATACATTTAAAGAGCAACTAGGAGACAAAAATTCAGAGGAATTGGATATGTCCATTTTACCTTCTTTGGATCCAGGTTCATGGCCCCGAATTTTGAATATGAAACAACGTGAATTTCTTGTCAAAAACAATCCACCTCAAATAAGAAATTTTAATTTTCCAAAAGATAGTGCAGGCAAGAAGTTTTCAGAAACGTATTATACCCGAATTCTTCCAAATGGTGAAAAGGGCACCAGACCCTGGCTGCTCTACTCAGCCTCGAAAGACTCTGTGTTTTGCCTGTATTGCAGACTCTTTGGGGAAGGAAAAAACCAACTGAGAAATGAGAATGGGTGCAAAGATTGGCATCATTTGTCACATCTTCTTAGTAAACATGACGAAAGTGAAATGCACATCAACAATAGTGTTAAGTATTCAAAATTAAAGTCTGACTTGGAAAATAAAACCAATGAAGCTACAGAAGGTGGGGAAGATTGTGTGCAGCTACTGTACACATAATGTCCTGTCTGCTCTACTTATGGCAGTGTCTGCAGTACCCAGACATACACTGTGTAAGAGGACCTTACAGGAGCTCATTAGCAATATGTCTAACAGCAAACAAATAGTAAAAAATGCTCCTGTTCTAAACCTAAAAGCAATTTTCGAGAGTGTAGTCATTCTTGCAGACTTTAGCAAAGGCAGTTTGAGCTTTGTCACTGTTAGGGTTTCCACCTTGTAAAATGTTGTTGGAGAACTTGCACTTAATGGCCTAAGAGCAAGAGGTGGCAAGATGCATATGTAACAAGCTAAAGAAAATGCATTCAGGCCACATGGTGGCGGTGTGCACCTTTAATCTCAGCACTCAGACACAGAGAGTTGGATATCTGTGAGCTCTAGGCCAGCCTGGTCTGCAGAGCAAGTTCCAGGAGAGCCAAGGTATACACAAACCCTGTCTTGAAAAACCAAAAAGAAGGAAAAAAAGAAGAAAGTGCATTCAAACAGCTTAAGAAGCAACAGCTGTTTGTTATTAAACCAAATTGAGTTTTATTTCTTTAAAACATTTTTTGTGCAAAACAGTTATTTGTTGTGGTAAATAGAAGTAATTTGTGTTTTATTGATTTTATATTTCTGTTTCCAACTTAATGTGTAAATGTTTTAGTTTTGTTATGAGAATTATAAAGAATATATAGTTATTAGTATAAATATAAGAATTAAAATGTGGTATGTATATGTGTGTATACATATATATATGTATGTATATATAGTTAACTTTTCAGTGTTGTTAATTTTTCTTGTGAAAGTATACTCTATGTGTGAAATTTGAGAAAGTATGAATCTAAAAAAAAATTTCTTCAGACTTGATTTATTTTTGTTTTCTTGTGTAAAAGCCCTTACTTATATGAAACTGAGAATGATGGCACTCAGGAGGCAGGGGCAGGTGGATCTCTGAATTCAAAGCCAGCCTGGTGTGCAGAGCAAGTTTCAGGACAACTGGGGCTACATATCTCAAAAAACAAAGAAAAAACTTGTGGTAGCTACAACTGGAGCTTGGGTCTTCTGGATGAAGATTCTCTTGTGGGTTTTCACAAGTTTGTCACTGAATTCCTGAAAAGGAGACTTAGTGATGACAGTCTCTTTCCAGAGGCTAGGGGCCAAGTAGCTGTAGGTGTTAGGGTGGCCTCAACACAATTGCCAAGGGTGGCAGGGCAACCCCTGACTGATGGTAACAGTAATCAGTACTGGCTGGCCACCAGCAATAGCTTCTTGGGCACAGGAGCAGGCACAATACAAGTGTCCGTGGAGACAGGGAAGAGATGTACCAACACAGAGGCACAGTCACCTGTTACCTTGCATAGAACTGTGGCGCTTGTCAGTCTTGTTTCTCCAGTAGCCTCTCCACACTGGGAGAGTGGAAAGCTTGGCCGAGATGATGGTGGCCTTTTGGATGGCAGTGGCTACCTCCTTAGAGCACCTAACACCAAGACCAATGTGACCATTGTAGTCCCCAAAAGCCTTTACCTGGACCGATGCTCAGCCCTCGTCTGCTCTCTGCACTGGCATGGTCTTTAGAGCCTCATCCTTAAGTAAAAAGTCAACTTCAGACTTCCTAATGGGCAGGGAGAACAAACAGGCAGGTCTCTTCCAGGGACTTGGTCTTCATGTCCTTGACCAGGTAGTCCAGCTTGTTCCTGTCCTACCTCTAAGAGCACCACGGCCATGACCACTACTACAGCTCCCTGGGCCTCCAAGCACTCGAGCTATACCAGCTTCATTGGTCATTTGACGTTTTCCTAAAGAAGAAGCAAATTTTCTGATGGCCATCTATGGTCCTGATCATGCATTTGATAGTTTTTTGGGTTTGTTTGTTTGTTTGTTTTTGTTTCTGATTTCTGATGTTAATTTTATCATCTGTTAAATTCTTAGGGATACGTGAGCTTTGTTTTCCTCTTTAGGGCTTTTCTTGCAAAACAGTGTCATTAACAATGGCCTAAGAAGATGCTTCCTTCTGCATGGAGAACAATTGAGGCTCAGTCATGTTGCTCTGTGACAGTATTTTCTAAAATACCCACTAAAACCATTGTAGGTAAATTATACCTTTCCAGGCAGAGGATGTAGTTTGGTTAGTAGAATGCTTGCCTAGCACACAATAAACTGGGTTTGATCTGCATTGGCCATGTGGCAGCAGGCCTATCACCATAGCACTCTAGTGGTAGACACAAACAGCAAGTGTGAAGCCACCCTTGGGTTTATGAATCCCTGTCTCCAAAAGAAAGTTGCTTTTAATCATTTGGGCTTGGATCTAAGTGAGTCATGGTGGCTGTCAACTGTAATCTCAGCACTAGGGAAGGTAACGAGGTGGGGGATGGGGGCGGGGAGGATTGTTCATAATTCACGGCTAAGCCTGGGATACATAATGAGTTCTAGGCCAGCCTGAGCTATAATGTGCTATTCTCATAAAGAGAGAAACTGGCTGATTTTAATGTAAATACAGCTTTGTGATGGCTTCAAAATATCACTACACTCAGAGGTCTACAAGGCTACTTTAGAAAATATAACACTTTAAAGTTTTATGTGTAGGAGTGTTTTGCCTGTATGTATGTTAAATGTACCATGTGTGTACCTGGTGCCTGCAGAGGCTAGAAGAGGGAGGTACACCTGGAACTGAAGTTATAGATGTTTGTTAGCTACTGTTTGAGTGCTAGGAACCAAGCCCAGATTCTAAGGGTCTTAAAGGTTCTCCTTGCTGTCTTGATTTGGTGGTGTGCTGAGAACATCGGTGTGGAAATAGCATCATTCTGCTGTTGGAGTGATCCTCTCCACTATCCACATACTTATTGTTGAAATTCTTCTCAGGACAGGGTTGCTCTGTGACTTGAATACAAAAGTATATAGCTTGCCGGGCCTTGTGGCGCACGCCTTTAATCCCAGCACTCAAGAGGCAGAGGCAGGTGGATTTCTGAGTTCGAGCCCAGCCTGGTCTACAGAGTGAGTTCCAGGACAGCCAGGGCTACACAGAGAAACCCTGTCTCGAAAAAAGAAAAAGTATATAGCTTGATATACTCGGTTTCTGACTGGCATTCAGACAAAGGTGGTAGAAAATCTGATCCAATTGTGGTGTTCTGTCTCCTGGGAATCAGTATTGTGTATACCACTTTCAACTGGAAATAAAAATTGGGTCCAAGTCCTTTTATTGCTGATATTCTTTGGTGAAAATGAGATTTATTAATTTTGTTTCTCCCTGCTTCCCCCCTACACACACACACACACATACACAAACCATACCCTACTCCTGGAATTTGCAATATGGGAGGGAAAAAATATTGACACCATGTATTTAATTATAAAACTTTTTTTTTTTTTTTTAATATGAGGCCTCACTGTGTAGCCCTGACTGGTCTAGAACTTAATACGAAGATCAGACTGGCCTCAATCTCACAAAGAGCTCCCTGCCTCTTCTTCATAGGAATATTGGAATTAAAGGCTTGTGCTGCTATACTGCTACACCTTTATTTTATTTTTTTAAAGATCTTATTTATTTAATGTATGTGAGTACACTGTAGCTGTACTCAGACACCAGAAGAGGGCATCAGATCCCATTACAGATGGTTGTGAGCCACCATGTACTTGCTGGGAATTGAACTCACGACCTCCGGAAGAGTAGTCAGTGTTTTTTAACCGCTGAGCCACCTCTCCAGCCCATGCTACTCCTTTAAAAACATTTATTTTTTTTAACATTTATTAATTATATGTAAGTACACGGTAGCTGTTTTCAGACACATCAGAATTGGACATCAGATTTCATTACAGATGGTTGTGAGCCACCATGTGGTTGCTGGGATTTGGACTCAGGACCCTTGGAAGAGCAGTCAGTCCTCTTAACTGCTGAGACATCTCTACAGCCCCCTAAAAACATTTTTTAAAGTATGTGTTCCACATGCTTGCAGATGCCCTTGGAGGCCAGAAGATGTCATCAACCTGGAAGTGGAGTGTCTGGAGATGCCCAGTATGTATGGGTCATGTAAATAGAGCCTAAGTTCTCTACAAGGTTAGCAAATGCCCTCAACCACTCTATCCACCCCCACAAAAAACAAACCACAAATGTTTGTTTGTTTGTTTGTTTGTTTGTTTTTGAGACAGGGTTTCTCTGTAGCCTTGGCTGTCTTGGAAATATGTATTTAAGGCATGTGGGATTGTGTTACCAGACAAACATAGTACTGACAAGGTTTTGTGAGCTCAATCTCAAAGATCTGAGACCAGTAGGAGTGGAGCCACTCCCTATCTGCCACTGTACCTGCTCTGGGACATGTAAACCATGACACCACTGAGAGGACCACAGTCAGTCACATAAAGTAGCACCTAGAGTTCTCCATGCTCATGAGGTATCGAGCAAGCCTTCAGCCAGTGAGCTTCCTTTCCTGGGTATTCCACCACAAAAGATATATAATCCCTGGTTCACTCCAAATAACGTGTATGCATTTATATCTACCATCAAATAAACCAATGTGAACAAGCAAGAACCATCTCAGAGAACTGCTTCATTAAGGATCACAGCAGGTCCAGGCAGTGGTAGTGCACGCCTTTAAGCCCAGCAGAGGCAGCCAGATTTCTGAGTTTGAGACTAGCCTAGTCTACAGAGTGAGTTCCAGGTCAGCCAGGGCTACACAGAGAAACCCTGTCTCAAAAAAACAAAAAAAGAAAGGAACAAACAACAACAAAAAACCAAGCAAATGAAATAAAACCCACTTCTGATGTTCCTTGAACAAAAGGTTGGCTAGTCTCACCTAATCACTGTTCTCTAGACCCCAATCTGCCAGCCAGCCAGACTGTCTGTCTGTCTGTCTGGAGCTGGAGGTACAGGTAGTTGTGAGCTTCTGGTTGTGGATGCTGGAAACTGAATTTGGTTTTCCTGCAAGAATAGGGTCAGAGGCTGGAGAGATGGCTCAACGGGTAAGAGCACTGACTGCTTTTCCAGAGGTCTGAGTTCAATTCCCAGCAACTACATGGTAGCTCACAACCATCTGTAATGAGATCTGATGCCCTCTTCAGGTCTGTCTGAAGACAGCTACAGTGGAAAGAAAGAAAGAAAGAAAGAAAGAAAGAAAGAAAGAAAGAAAGAAAGAAAGAAAGAAAGAAAGAAAGAAAGAGAGAGAAAGAGAGAGAAAGAGAGAAAGGGAAAGGGAGAAAGGGAGAAAGGGAGAAAAGAAAGAAAGAGAAAGAAAGAGAGAGAAAGAGAGAAAGAGAAAGAAAGGGAGAAAGAGAAAGAAAGAAAGGGAGAAAGAAAGAAAGAAAGAGAGAAAGGGAAAGGGAGAAAGGGAGAAAAGAAAGAAAGAGAAAGAGAGAAAGAGAAAGAAAGAAAGGGAGAAAGAGAGAAAGGGAAAGGGAGAAAGAAAGGGAGAAAGAAAGAAAGAAAGAAAGGAAGGAAGAAAGGAAGGAAAAAGAAAAGAATAGGGAGGTGAGAGGAAAACTTGAAGTCAGTTTTACCAGGAATTACAGTTCATTGACCTCTATAAAGACAAGAGCCTGTTGACAGTTGGACAGGAAAATCAACTGAATACATGCACCAATGCAATCCTTTCTTTCTGGGAGCAGTACAAGAAGTACCACAATGCTTGAGTCAGCTTCTCAGAGTTCTCTAAGAAGTGCTTAGAGAGGTAGGACCCTCATGTCTGTATAAGAAAAGGAAAAGTCACGCGTGCAGTGGTGCAAGCCTTTCATCCCAGCATTTGAGGCAGAGGCAGGTGGATCACTGTGAGTTCGAGGCCAGCCTGGTCTAGAAAGCAAGTTCCAGGAAATCCACAGCTACATAGAGAAACCCTGTCTCAAAACAACAAATAACAGGACCAAGATTTTCCCAGACTGAAAAATGCAGACCACCAAGGCACTGGTCATTTCTCCAGTTCTGATCAGCTCCTGTACCAATCAGGTCTGTGTCTGCCTCCCTCCTGAGTGCACCAGAGGCCCCATCTAAACAGCCTGCCTGCAGCAGTTCCCTCTCCAGGTGGCCAGACAGGAATTCCAGACCAGTGTTACCCCCACCCCGGGACATCTACACAGCAGCCAAGTTTATTGGTGCTGGGCCTGCCAGAGTTGGTGTGGCTGAATAAGGGGCTGGCACTGGCAGTGTTTGGTAGCTTGATTATTGGCTATGCCAGGAACCCACCTCTCAAGCAGCAGCTCTTCTCCTATGCCATATTGGGTTTTGCCCTATCTGAGGCCATGGGACTCTTCTGTTTGATGGTCGCCTTCCTCATCCTGTTCGCCATGTGAGGCTCCATGGGGTCACCCAGCTGTCCCTGCTGCTTTGACTCCATGCCAGTCCTGGTGCTGGAGTCTACTGAGCTTTACCATTAAACAAGAATGTTTCTCTAGACGGGCGTGGTGGCACACGCCTTTAATCCCAGCACTCGGGAGGCAGAGGCAGGCAGATTTCTGAGTTCGAGGCCAGCCTGGTCTACAAAGTGAGTTCCAGGACAGCCAGGGCTATACAGAGAAACCCTGTCTCAAAAAAACCAAAAAAAAGAAAGAAAAAAGAAAGAAAGAAAAAAAGAAAATAAAAATAAAAAAGAACGTTTCTCTAAAGCACCACAAACAACAACAAAAAAGCAAAGCAAGTTCCAGGATATCCAGAGCTATATAAAGAAACCCTGTCTCAAAACAAAACAAAACAAAAGGCTTACTTAGGTCTTCTTGTTCTCTTCTGAGTATTGCCCCAACATCAAAGAAGAACATCTTGGCTAATCTATTGCTGATATTGTGAAAAACCTGGAAGAGATCTTTGTGTGACAGTTTTCTTTTTTCTTTTCTTTTCTTTTCTTTTTTTTTAGTTTTTCAAGACAGGGTTTCTCTCTGTGGCCCTGGTTATCCTGGAACTATGTAAACCAGGTTGGCCTCGAACTCGGAAATCCACCTGCCTCTGCCTCTGCCTCCCAAGTGCTAGGATTAAAGCATGCACCACCACTGCCTGGCTAAGTGCTGGGATTTTTAAAAGTGTGTGCTAACACAACTCAGCTTATTTCTTTGTCTTTTAAAAAAGACAGGCCAGGGTTTGGTGATTTAGTTCAGTGGTAGAGTGCTTGCCTAGAAAGCACAAGGCTGTGGGGTTTGTTCCTCAGCTCCAGCGGTGTGTGTGTGTGTGTGTGTGTGTGTGTGTGTGTGTGTGTGTGTGTGTGTGTGTGAGACAAAATAGTACCAGGTAACAAAAAGTACTGGGGACTGGGGCTGGGTAGGTGTCTCAGTGGTTAAGAGCACTAGCTGCTCTTCCAGAGGACCTGGGTTCAATTCCCAGAACCTGCAAGGTTGTCAACAACCTTGTAACTCCAGTTCCAGAGGATCTGAAGCCACTTCCTGGTGTGCAGATGGCTGTCTTCTCTGCTGTTCCATGTCTTTATCTTTTCTCCTTATAATGACATTGGTTGTGTCGATTTTACCTCCATCCTTTTGATTTTATTTAATCTTTTTTTGTTTTTAAAGAATTATTAGCCACACACTGGTGGTGCATGCCTTTAAGCCCAGCACCTGCATACAGATAGTGCATATAAACCTTTGTTGGCACATGCCCATCCATTCTATGCTAACTCATCTTGTGCTAGGTACTAATTATTATCTAATAATGACTATTGTGCTTTCAGACATATTCCTGGTTCTGCCCTTGCCCTATTAGGCAATACATTTACCCAAAATCACTGCTCCATCCCAACAGTATGTGACCATATTTGGAAAGAGGATCTCTAGAGAGAGAATTAAGATTAAATAAAGTCAGGCTGAGGAGATGGCTCAGTGATTAAGAGCACCAACTGCTCTTCCAGAGGTCCTGAGTTCAATTCCCATCAACCATATGGTGGCTTACAAGTATCTGTAACAGAATCTGATGCCCTCTTCTAGTGTGTCTGAAGAGAGCAACACTGTACTCATTTAAATAATTCTTTTATTGTTGTTGTTGTTGTTTTGTTTTGTTTTGTTTTCCTGAGACAGGGTTTCTCTGTGTAGTCCTGGCTGTCCTGGAACTCACTCTGTAGACCAGGCTGGCCTCGAACTCAGAAATCTGCGTGCCTCTGCCTCCCGAGTGTTGGGATTAAAGGCATGCGCCACCATGCCTGGCTCGGGACATCTTTTTAAACAACAGTTTATTATTTATGTATATTTGTAGGCATGTGCCTACAAAGGTTTATATGCACTATCTGTATGCAGGTGCCCAAGGGGGCAGAAGAGAACTTCAGGTTCCCTGGAACTGGAGCTAAAGTGATTGTAGCCACCCTGTTGATGCTTAGAACTAAACTGAGTCCTCTGCCAGAGCAGTAAGTGCTCTTAACCCTGGAGCCATCTCTTCAACCTGGGATAATGTTGCAAGATAGAACCAAAACTATTGGCTGGGTGGATCCTGAGTATGTGGTTTATTTTTATTTTTATTTTTATTTTTTTTTTATTTTTAAGTCTTCAATATGAACCTTACATTGTTGGGCTCATGATGTGAATGAAAGATAGCTCCTCCTCGAAGTGGAAAGGACTGGATGAGCATTGTGTGGGACAGCTAAGAGCCTTGGTCTGAACAGGATGTCTTGTGGGGGTTGAGAGTGTTGGTTTGAGACAGGGTCTTATGTAGCCCTTGAACTTGCCAGGAAGCACAGGATGACTTTGAATTGACCCTTCAACCTCCAGTCCCAAGTGCTGGGATTGCAGGCACTCATTGTCACAGCCAGCTTTAGACTCGATAAGCTGGACATTGCTTATTTGTCATCTAGGTGAACAACAGCTCCAGAACAGATGTAGACTTGCTCATTTTAGATCAGGTAGATCAACTGCCTGAACAAAGGACAAGACAAAAGGATGTAACTAGTAGCCATAGAGAAAACATTTTATTCATGGGAACAGGGAGAGAAGAGTGGGAGGCTGCACTGGGGAGCAGGCTGATCCTTGTGCTAATGAGGTAGCTTTAGCCTGGTTATCTGTCCTTTCTTCAGTGGAAAAAAAAAAATATAGAGCGGATGTTACCAGCTACAAGTGTGGGCAGAGAGAACTGTTGCTCTGAGAAAGAAGATAACTGTGTAAACCAGTTTATTTAGAAAAGAAGGAAAGGATATATGCATTCTGGCCTCACAAGATACTTGTATTAATAGATATCATACAAATTAAGGGAGGAAAAGAGCTAGACAAAGAGAGAATGATGTTGAAATGAACTTTTGTGACTTAGAACTTTTGTCAAAGAAAAAAGGAAACAGGTGGTCTAAAAGTTAAGAAACAGCAGGGCAGTGGTGGCACATGCCTTTGATCCCAGCACTTGGGAGGCAGAGGCAGGCAGATTTCTGAGTTCGAGGCCAGCCTGGTCTACAAAGTGAGTTCCAGGACAGCCAGGGCTACACAGAGAAACCCTGTCTCGAAAAACCAAAAAAATAAAAATAAAAATAAAAAATAATAATAAAAATAAAAGTTGAGAAATGACATATTTTCACATATAAGTCCTATGACATTAAATATAAAACATCTATTTGTAAATTATTATTATTATTGCTATTATTATTTTTGAGACAGGATTTCTCTGTGTAACCCTGGCTGTTCTGGAACTCAGAGATCCACCTGCCTCTGCCTCCCAAGAGCTGGGATTAAACATATGTGTCTCCACTTCCCCGATAATTTATCTTTGTAGCCCATCCTGGATCGAAATTTTCTCTTGTCATCCATGTTTGCTGTACATGTATTCTTCCTATTTCAGCCTGTCAAATGCTGATTACAGATGGGCAATCTGCAGTTACACCCGGGAGTTTCTAGAGAGATAGAATCATTCCTCACAGCAGACCAGCAGCAGACGACCGCAGGACAACCAGGAAACAAGGAGGCTGGAGGATTTTGCTGATAGTTTCTAAAGACTCAGTTCAGTGAAGGCTTTGGAGCAACTGGAAGGGATGGTGGAACTGGAGCAGACTGAGGAATGTCAGGGGTAGTTGGGGGAGGCCAGAAGAGGGCATCAGATCCCATTACAGATGGTTGTGAGCCACCATGTGGGTGCTGGGAATTGAACTCAGGACCTCTGGAAGAGCAGACAGTGCTTTTAACTACTGAGCCATCTTCAGCATTTTTTTTACTTAAATTGAATAGTGTATATCTTCCTGGTTGATTTATTTTATTTTATTTTGTATGTTTTTTAAAAATTGTATGAGTATTCTGTCTGCATGTACATCTGCATACAAGAAGAGGGCATTGGACCCCTTTACAGATGGTTGTAAGCCACCATGTGATTGCCAAGAATTGAACTCAGGATGTCTGGAAGATCAGCCAGTGCTCTTAACCGATGAGCCATCTCTCCAGCCCCCTTTATTTTATTTTTAAGTGGATGGGTGTTTTGCCTGTATGTTTGTATGTCTGTGCACCATATGCATGTCTGTGAAGTCAGAGCTGGTGTCCCAACACTAGAATTGTAGATAATTGTGAACCATGTGGATGCTGGGGATTAAACTTAGGTCCTCTGGAAGAGCAGACAGCACTTTTAACCACTGAGCCATCTCTCCAGCTTTCTTTGTTTTTTGAGACAGAGTCTAACTCTCTAGTCCTAGCTGCCCTATAAATCACTGTGCAGCCTAGGCTGGTCTCTGCCGTCCCCTTATCTCAGCCTTCTAAGTGTAGGATGACCCCTGAGCCTGACTTCAGCAGGCTTACCCTCTTACTACACATGTTTCTCAGGCGTGACAAGAAGTTGTATACTCGCTAGCACTCGACACAGTTTCATATTTCCAAGGATCAGTCTCTTTTAGTCCTTGCTGGCCAGGAGCTGAGAGTTCCACAGGCCTCTTTCTCCGCAGTGCTGGCATTAGAGGTGTATGCCACCATGTCCAGCTGCCACAGAGCTTTGTGAGTCCCTGTGCTACCACCCCCAGCAGTTTATGTCTGAGTAATATGTGACCACAATAATATGTTATTTAGACTTATGAGCATGTCTTTCCCCCACTCACAAGCTCGCTCCTGTCTCGGACTACCCCAGTAGGGTATGGGAGTTCCTAGAATGAGGGTCCTCGAAGCTAGGTAGGTAAGGATTTGTTGGTGACAAACAAAAACAAACACAGAGGCAGTTTGAATCTGAGTGTATTTTGTAGCTCTCAGGCAGGGTTCGTTTTTTGTTTGTTTGTTTGTTTTTTTTCGAGGCAAGGTTTCTCTGTATAGCCCTGGTTGTCCTGGAACTCACTTTGTAGACCAGGCTGGCCTCAAACTCAGAAATCCACCTGCCTCTGCCTCCCAAGTGCTGGAATCAAAGGCGTGTGCCACCACCACCCGGCTAAAGCAGGGGTTTTTATACATTAAAAGAACAAACATTACAACTCTTAGAAGATGTGTTCAGTGAGCAATCACAAATACCATCAATGATGATTATCATTTAGCACAGTAAAGCACAAAAATCAAGCAAACATTACAACTCTGAAAAGAAGTACTCAGAGAATCACAAACAGAACAGGTAGCATCACGATTAATAGAAATCACCCTGTTACAGCCCTGAAAGGGTGTATTCAGTGGGACAGCCATCCAGGGCTAGAGGCGTATTCCTAAGAGCAGGTTAATAAGTCTTTATGGTCAATTATTGCTTGACATCTAATGCTTGATTTTTTATAACTCTTCAATGGGTAAATCTAAACTATTTTAATTCTTTTTAAAGGCTTTCTTTACCATATAGCAAAGCCCACCTCTGATAACACACATGTAGTCATATAAAATTTTATTGTTGGGAAAGTTTTTATCTGTCATAATGCTATTATATAACTTTATTAATGATTTATTTTAATTTTTTAAGATTTATTTATTTATTTATTTATTTATTATATATGAGTACACTGTTGCTGTCTTCAGACACACTAGAAGAGGGGGTCAGATCTTGTTATGGATGGTTGTGAGTCACCATGTCGTTGCTAGGATTTGAACTCAGGACCTTCAAAAGAGCAGTGAGTGCTCTTAGCCGCTGAGCCATCTCTCCAGCCCCTGACCTCCCTCCAGCCCCTATAAATGATTTATAAAGTAAAGTATTGGTTTCCCCAGAGATAAGGTCCTGCTAGTGATCCCATCTCAAGGGATGGTTTCTTACCCATTATTCTCACTTAAGAGCTTGGCCTAGGCTACTAGGAACATGTAAATAGGAAAAGGAATAAGAGAAAACAAAACAGCTCAATTGCCATGAGAGCTATGGCTCAATATTTTGCTCTGGCTAAGAGTTTCACAACCGGTTCCAGAAGACCTCCTTCTTTTGAAGTCTATCGCCTCAGTCTGTGGGACTTGTCGCACAGATTCTACTGGGGTTGGTGTAGTACACTCCCATCTTTGGCAGAGCCCTGTTCTTTTTTTTCTTTCTGTTTTTTTGAGACAGGATTTCTTTGTGTAGCCTTTGCTGTCCTGGAGCTAGCTCTGTAAACCAGGCTGGCTTTGAACTCACAGAAATCTGCCTGTCTCTGCTTCCCAAATACCATGCCTTACAGCCTTTTTCTTTCTTTCTTTCTTTCTTTCTTTCTTTCTTTCTTTCTTTTTTTTTAATTTTTTTATTTTTTTTTATTTTTCAAGACAGGGTTTCTCTGTGTAGCCCTGGCTGTCCTGGAACTCACTTTGTAGACCAGGCTTGCCTCGAACTCAGAAATCCGCCTGCCTCTGCTTCCCAAGTGCTGGGATTAAGCCTTTTTGTTTCTTAATAAACTATCTCTGTTTCTGTTACCTTTAGAATCATGCCTTTAGGGGCTGGAGAGATGGCTCAGCGGTTAAGAGCACTGACTGCTCTTCCAGAGGTCCTGAGCTCAATTCTCAGCAACCACATGGTGGCTCACAACTATCTGTAATGGGATCCAATGCCCTCTGGTGTGTCTGAAAACAGCTACAGTGTACTCATACACATAAAATAAATCTTAAAAAAAAAAAAAAAGAAAGAAAAAGAAAAAAGAAAAAAGAGAGCTGGGTATGGTGGCACAGGCCTTTAATCCCAGTACTTGGGAGGCAGAGGCTGGCGGATTTCTGAGTTCAAGGCCAGCCTAGTCTACAAAGTGAGTTCCAGGACAACCAGGGCTATACAGAGAAACGCTGTCTTGAAAAACCAAAAAAAAAAAAAAAAAAAAAAAAGAAAAGAAAAAAGAAACATGCCTTTAAACCCAGCACTTGCAGAGGCAGTGGCAGAGGCAGGTGGATCTCTGAATTTGAGGCCAGTCTGGTCTGCAGAGGGAGTTCCAGCAAGTGCAGCATCTCTTCAGCTTCTGTAGCTAGGTCTGGTGATACATATTCATGATCCCAGCACTTGAATGAAGGCACAGCATCATAATTTCAAGGCCAGCATCAGCTCTATAGTGAGCCGGCCTAAAGTCTAGGAGATCTGGTCACAAACAAAGCTCCTGGGAAGATTTTTGTAAAAGACTGTGTGAACATTACTTTTATTTGACTTTAACACTTAAGAATAGTTTTCATGCCGGGTGGTGGTGGCGGCGCACGCCTTTAATCCCAGCATTTGGGAGGCTGAGGAAGGCAGATTTCTGAGTTCGAGGTTAGTTTGGTCTACAGAGTGAATTCCAGGACATCCAGGGCCACACAGAGAAACCCTGTCTTGAAAAACAAAAAACAAAACAAGCAGTTACTTTGTAAGTATGAGTGTTTTGCCTGTATGTGTGTGTCATGTGTGTGTCACGTGCCCAAGGCCTGAAGAGGGTATCAGTCAGATCCATACAACTGGGTTGGGAGCAGCCCTGTGGGAGTTGAATGTCAGGTCCTCTGCAAGAACAACTGGTGCCTTAAGAGTTGAGCCATCGCTCTAGCTCCCGAGTTTCATATTGTTAAGAAAAAAAAAAGTCTACTTTCATGAGAAACTGATGAACACCTTGTAGAGTGGTATGTGAGTTTAATTACTTTTTGTGGTCTTTGAAGATACACCTTGTATATGCTGGGATTTGTATGGGAGGGGATTGAGGTGAGAGGTTCAGAATTGCCCACACTTCTTAAACTTTTTCCTACCTGAATCCTTACAGAGTAAGTTTGTGATACTTAAGCCTGGTGTCTGGTCCATAGGAGTTCATGGTCTGTCTGTATTAATTTTATAATCTATTCCAGGAAATTCTACTCTGAAGTTAATAATCCACAACACAGTCAGGGTGGTGTGAACCTTTAAACACAGCTCTTGGGAGGCAGAGGCAGTGGGGCAAAGATAACACAGGCAGGAGGATCTCTGTGAGTTCAAGGCCAGCTTTGTCTAGGTAGAGAGTTCCAGGACTGCCTGGGCTATATAGACTAAACCAAGCAAAATCATGATTGTTTCAGAAACTTGGATTGTGAGGCTGTGGGGCTCAGCACTGGTGTGTGCAAAGCTCGAGTTCATTTCCCAGCACTGAAAAAAACCAACATTGGATTGCTTAATCAGGAAATATGATTTTTAAGAGCTTTATTATTTTTGTTAGTTTTTTTCTGGCTTCCCAAATGCTAGCTAGGATTACAGGTGTAAGCTACCATACCTGTTAAAAGGTGTTTTTAATTGCCTCGAAAATTTGTTTTATTAAGTGCTGTGTATAAATATGCTCATGCCTTTAATCCCAGCACAGGTGGGTGGATCTCTGAGTTCCAGGACAGCTAGGGCTATACAAAGAAACCCTGTCTCAAGAAAAATGAAAGGAAGCATTTTTTCTATTAATATCACTTTGCTGTGTAGCCCAGGCTGACCTTGAACTGCCTATCTTCCTCCCTGTCTACCCAGTGCCGATAACATGCAAGTTTTTCTTTTTCCATTCAATGATAGTTGCCGTAATATTTAAAAGGGCAAATACATTCCCTAAATTATTGTATTTTCACACCGTATTGTACACATATACTTTGTTCCTCATGATATGTTAATTAATATCAGATAATATTAATCTACATATATTTTGAGCAGATAGACCAGACAGCAGACCAGGCCAAGGTGGTTCCACGTGGGAGAGGTTTATTGTGTAGGGATAGGGGGGCGGCGAAGCGGGTAGAAGGGCAGAGAAAAGGAAAAAGAAAGAGGGGTGAGAGAAAGAGAAGGGTGGTGGTAATTCCTTCCCCCCCCCCATTTATACGGAAAATGACGTCACACCAGTGAGGGTGGGAACTGAGCCAAGTGGATTGTGGGATTGAGGGTCGTTGTCCTGGCAACGCAGGTCAAGGGTTATATAGTTAGGCCAGGATGGAGTGTACTGGTACTAACACTTCACTTGTAGTGTCTGACCTAGGTGTCCCAGGGCTGAGTCCGGAGGGTCGAAAGCTAAGGTCAGCCTCGGATATACATGTCCATACTCTTCCAGTTGCATAGAGCAAGAAAACAAAACAACCCCCTCCTCCAATAGTCTGCACTATCTTAGGTTGCGATGTCCCTAGGAGTGGACTCTAAGGCTCGCCACAGTTTGCGCACGCGCCATGCTAGCAAACGGTTCGCGGGTATGGGATTTGCGCAGGCGCGCCGTGGAGGGGCGGGACTCTTGCCCGCGTCTCTTCTTCCAACTGCAGTTTGAAGCAGCGCCATTTTGAGCGTTCGGCCACCGCGGGCGTGATTGCGGGGAGGCTGGGCTTCCCTCCGTTACCTGGCTTTCCTTGCTTCGTTTCCATAGATACATGTGGAGACGTGTGTACCTTGACGTCTAGGCCTCATCCAGCATCCCAAGCGAACTTGCTAAGATGATGTTAAGAGGAAACCTGAAGCAAGTACGTATTGAGAAAAACCCGGCTCGTCTTCGCGCCCTGGAGTCGGCGGCCGGAGAGAGCGAACCGGTGGCCGCGGCGGCCATGGCGCTGACGCTGGCCGGCGAGCAGGCGCCGCCACCCGCACCTTCCGAGGAGCACCCGGACGAGGAATTGGGCTTCACCATCGACATCAAGAGTTTCCTCAAGCCGGGCGAGAAGACGTACACGCAGCGCTGCCGCCTCTTCGTGGGTAACCTGCCCACAGACATCACGGAGGAGGACTTCAAGCGCCTCTTTGAGCGCTACGGAGAGCCCAGCGAGGTCTTCATCAACCGCGACCGAGGCTTCGGCTTCATCCGCCTGGTGAGTCTGCGGCGGGGCGCGAGGAAACAACAACAACAACAAAAAAAAGCTGCGGGGGCTGCGGTTTGGCGTGAGGGCGCCGCAGGGCTTCTGTCCTGCTGGTCGCCGGTCGCCCGGGGCTCACTTCGGGAGCGCGCTGCTATCGCAGGGGGCGGGGTCAAGGAGGACCAGCGGCGTCTGGGTGGACGGTCTTGCGCGACAAATTTTGTTGTCACGGAGGTGAATTGGGGATGAACTTGAGGAATTTCAGCAGCGGATTTGTTCCCTCACCAGAATGATCCACAGCTTCCTTTTGCTTTCAAGGGGATGTGTCGAGTGGTGTAGCTCTGTGGCAGAACCTGGCCCAGCATTAGCATGCTCAAGGCCCGGGGTTTCTTCTGCATCCTAGCAAGTATTCGCCTTCTGTCTCTGCATTGCGTGCTGTCTACGCTAAGCCATCCAGGTCTGCAAACTCCTGAGAGTAATTGGGGCCAAGGGTGGGTGCTACCGTGTATTTGACTTATCCTAGCATTAAAATATTATCCTATACCCTCTTAAATTTAAGTAAAGAAAAAAAATCCAATTAGGTAAAAAAAAAAAATGCCTAGTTTGTCGGCTTGAAGCACTATTCATTCATTCATTCATTCATTTATTTTTGGTTTTTCCAGACAGGGTTTCTCTATATAGCCCTGGCTGTCATGGAACTCTCACTCTGTAAACTAGGCTGGCCTCAGACTCAGATCTGCTTGTCCCAGCCGAGCTCTGACATTAAAGGCGCACCTGCGCTACCACCACCAAGCTTATGCCTGATATGTTAATTGCAAGTCGCATACTTCTTTTTTTTTTTTTTTTTTTTTTTTTGGTTTTTCAAGACAGAGTTTCTCTGTAGCCCTGGCTGTCCTGGAACTCACTTTGTAGACCAGGCTGGCCTCGAACTCAGAAATCCACCTGCCTCTGCCTCCTGGGTGCTGGGATTAAAGGGGTGCGCCACCACCGCCCGGCAGCAGTCGGTGCTCTTAACCTCTGAGCCATCTCCAGCCCAGTGGCACACACTTTTAATCCTAGCTCTGAGGAGGCAGAGGTGGGATGATCTCTTGTGAGTTCCAGGTCAGTTTGGACTGCATAGCAAGTTTCAAGACAGCCAGGACTAAATAGAGAGACTCTGTCTGAAAAGCAGGATGGGGGTATGACGGAAGATGTGTTCCTCTAAATCTGGCACCCAGAGTTTTTTTGTGTAGGAATAAAAAGACCTGTTAATTGGAAACTAGTTAACTTACAGAAATTAATCTTCTTAAGTAATTTTACAGTATAATCTGAATTCTGTGCATAGCAGGTAAATTTATAAATTCTAAGTATTGCTTAAGTCTATGTTTCAATTGGAAATACATATAATTGTATAGTATGTGTGATTATAAATATTGATATACAGTGACTTAATAAGTAGATAGTAGAATGGCTTTAAAACTGATATGAATTTTGCCTGGTTTGTATTTCTAGAGATTTCCCAACTCCCCTTTTTAAGGGAGACAGGGTGGGTGCATAGCCAGCCTTCATAGTGTTGAGATTAGAGTTGTAACCAGTACTCCTCTAGAAGCACTTTTTCTTTTAAAGGTTTATTTATTATATGTAAGTACACTGTAGCTGTCTTCAGGCACCCCAGAAAAGGGCGGAAGATCTCATTCAGGATGGTTGCTGGGATTTGAACTCAGGACCTTTGGCAGAGCAGTCAGTGCTCTTAACAGCTGAACCATCTCTCCAGCCCCTAGAAGTACTTTTAAAAAATGTATTATCTTGCCAGGTGTTAGTGGTGCACGCCCTTAGTCCTAGCACTTGGTCCTAGCAGAGGCAGACAGATTTCCATGAGCTCGTGGCCAGCCCAGTTTACAGAGTGAGTTCCAGGACAGCCAGGTCTATACAGAAACCATGTCTTGAAAAGTTGAAAAAAAATGTATTATCAACTTTAAAATATATGTGTTCATATTTTGCCTGCATGTATGTGTCCACTATGTGTAGTGAGTGGATTTTTGGTTTCTGTAAAAAATACAGAAATATCATAAGAATGTGCTTTTTAAATCCCAGGTGTGGGGTTATGGGGCTGTCTGTAGCAGCTGACTATGATTTGCCTCCTGCTCTAGGAAAGCATAGTTTTGCCAGCTGCAGATAGTTTCTAGGATTGTGTGATATTTGGAATTCTGGGATCGTCTCCGAGGGTATATAAATACTAGAACCCTGTAGGCGGGGATTGTAGGTGTTGGCTGTTCATGGAAGTTGTCTGTGGTTTGTTAGTGGTTGGAAGAAACCAAAGAAGAAAGAAATTAGGTTTAGGAATTTCTCTTTCTTCCTCTCTCTAGTCTTTCTTTCCTATCTAGTGATAGGGTGTGAACCCCGGGAGATAAAGGGTGGGGAAAAAGAAGAACTCACAAACTAGCAAAAGCTACAACCATTTGTGTGCCTGGTGCCCATGGAGGACAGAAGGAAACATTGGATTCTCTTCAGCTAGAATTATAGATTGTGGCAAGCCATTATGTAGGTGTTGGAACCAAATCCAGACCCCCTGAAAGAGCAACAAGTGCTTCTAACTGCTGGGCTATCTTTTTAGCCCCTAGAAATACTTTTTTCCTTTACTTATGTGTGCATGTGCATGACAGCATATGTGTAGAGGTCAGATTCAGTCTGCAGGAGTCAGTTCTCTCCTCCCACTGTGTGGACCCAGGGATAGAGTTTAGGTTGCCAGGCTCCACAGCAAGGCATCTTTTCCTGCTGCTCTGTCTCCATAGTTCATAGAAATTATTTTTATTTGGTAATATTTATTTTTGGAGACGAGGTCTCATTATGTAACCCTGTCTAGCCTACAACATACAGAAATCTGCCTGCCTTTTCCTCCCAAGAATATTGGGACTAAACATGTCATGTCTAGCCTTAATTTGGTAATTTTTAAAAAGATATTCATTTATTTTATGCATATGAATACACCATCATTGTTCTCTTCAGACAGTGTTCTGAAGAGGGCATCAGATCCCATTACAGATGGTTGTGAGCCACCATGTGGTTGCTGGGAATTGAACTCAGGACCTCTGGCAGAGCAGTCAGTGCTCTTAACCGCTGAGCCATCTTTTCAGCCCTATTTTTCTTTTTTTTACATTCATGTAAATGTTTTGGACAAACAATGGTACAAGTATGGAGGTCAGAAGACAACTTGTGGGAGTTGGTTCTGGGGATTGAACCCACGTCATCAGGCTTGGTGGCCTCACCTTTACCTTGTGGGCCATCTTGCTGGCTGATACTGTTATTTTTTAAATTCTTTTTAGATTTATTATTTTAATTTATATGTCTGATGTGTTTTTCTGTGTGTCTGTGCACCACTTGATGCCTGATGACCATGAGGCAGAGTGTTGGACTCCTGGAACTGGAGTTAAGGATGGCCGTGAGCCACCGTGTGTGTGGGTGCTGGGAACTGAACCCAAGATCTCTTCAAGAATAGCAAGTGCTCTTAAGTGTTGAGCCAGCTTTCCAGCCTCCTAATTTATTATTATTTATTATTATTATTGTTATTATTATCATCGAGGCAGGGTCTCAGTATTAACCTTGGTTGTTCTGGAACTAATTATGTAGATCAGGTTGGCCTGGTCACAGAAACTCACCCGTGCTGGAATTAAAGGTATATGCTACTTTATAACTCTTTGAAGTGGTTTTATTCTGTAGCCTGGGCCAGTTTGGAATTCCCAATCCTTCTGCCTATGCTTCCCAAGTTTGCCATCATGCACAGATTGAATAAAGAGGTAGTGTACCCTCGGGGCAGTTTTCATGGGGCAAGCCCTTTTTTTTTTTTTTTGGTGTGGCTCTGGCTGTCCTGGAACTTTTTTTCCCAAAGAATTATTATTGTATATGAGTACAGTGTAACTGTCTTCAGACACATCAGAAGAGGGCATTGCATCCTATTACAGATAGTTGTGAACCACCATGTGGTTGCTGGGAGTTGAACTCAGGACCTCTGGCAGAGTAGTCAGTCAGTGCTGAGCTATCTCTCCAGCTGTCCTGGAACTTGTTCTGTAAACTAGACTAGCTTTGAGTTTGGAGGTCCTCCTGCTTCTGCCTTTAAACCAGTGCTGGGATTAAAGGTGTGTGCTACCACTGCTCAATGTATATAAGCATAAAGAAGCTCTTCATAGTTCTTGGAGCACAATAAATACCATTTCTACTAACTATATCAGTTATTTATTATTATATATACTTATCTTGTACCATAGATGTGAAATCTCTTCAGTAGAAAGGAGTTTCTCTTTGAATTTTTGTTAGATTTATTTATTTGTGTGTGTGGATATGTTTGCATGAGTGTGCATGCACACAGTAGTACACATGTGGAGGTCTAAGAACACCTTTGGGAGTCTGTTCTCTTTTACATTTTGTGGGGTCCTAGGGAATCAAACATCAGTCATCTTGGTGACATGTGCCCTTACCTGCTGAGCCATCTTACTGACCCACTGTTTGTTTGTTTTGGGAGATAGGGTCTCATTGCAAATCAAATAACAAGTAGTTTGTGGACTGTAACAGTTCTCATCTTCCTGTGAAGAAGTAAGTGTACATAGGCAATTACAAACTAGAAATACACTCATTTGTGATAATAGAGAACTTTCTAGCTGTGCACAATAGCAAATGCCTATCAATTGCAGCATTTGTGAGGGAACTGTTCAGTGTTGAATGTATCACTTGCTTTTCAGTACACTGGAGAAACTGCATGCAGTTCATGACTTTGAATTTGACTCCCTCCCATGATAGCAAAAAATACGTAGCCCAGGTAGGTATTTCAGGAGGAGTGATTAACAAGACCTAATGGTAGTGTTTGCAGATATGTGGATAGGTTGACATTAATAATATGTTTTGTTGTTAATATCATCCAGGCATAGTAGGTAGCACACACTTGTGTCTCGGCACTCACAAAGCAGAAGCAGGGGTGTCTGTGGGGGTGGGGTAGGGGAAGGACAACGTAAAGGCCAGCCTATGCTGCATGGGGAGATTGTATCAATAAACAGCCTATAAATAAATGAACCAACCAACCAGTGTCAAACATTGAGGTATTTGTGAAGAAATACTGTTTTCATGGTAGTTCTAGAAACTGATACTTGTTCTTAAAATAATGTTTTTTGTTTTTTTTGTTTTGGTTTATTTCTTTTTTTTTTTTTTTTTTTTTAAAGATTTATTTATTTATTATATGTAAGTACACTGCAGCTGTCTTCAGACACTCCAGAAGAGGACATCAGATCTTGTTACAGATGGTTGTGAGCCACCATGTGGTTGCTGGGATTTGAACTCTGGACCTTCGGAAGAGCAGTCGGGTGCTCTTACCCACTGAGCCATCTCACCAGCCCTTTGGTTTATTTCTTAAGACAGGGTTTTCTCTGTGTAGCCTGGCTGTCTTGGAACTTACTCTGTAGGCCAGGCTGGCATTGACCTTAGAGATCTACTTACCTCTGCCCTGAATGCTTAATGACTGAGGTTTGTTTTGTTTTGTTTTGTTTTCAAGACAGGGTTTCTCTGTGTAGTCCTGGCTGTCCTGGAACTCTCTTCTGTAGACTGGGCTGGCCTTGGGCCTCGAACTCAGAAATCTGCCTGCCTCTGCCTCCCAAGTGCTGGGATTAAAGGTGTGCGCCACCAGGAATGCATAGTAAATCATGTGATGCCAAGGTTAAAGATGAAAGGGACCTTAGTATCTGTTTCTTAGTGATACCCAGTCTTCTTAGAGCCAAACCACTATTTTAATTTTCTTGTAATTCAACTTTTAAAAAATTGACTTTTCCTCCTAAAAAGGAATCGAGAACACTGGCTGAAATTGCAAAAGCAGAGTTGGATGGCACCATACTGAAGAGCAGACCTCTCCGAATTCGCTTTGCTACACATGGAGCAGCCCTAACGGTCAAGAACCTTTCTCCGGTTGTTTCCAATGAGCTTCTAGAGCAAGCATTTTCCCAGTTTGGCCCAGTAGAGAAAGCTGTTGTGGTTGTGGATGATCGTGGTAGAGCCACAGGAAAAGGTTTTGTAGAATTTGCAGCGAAACCTCCTGCACGAAAGGCTCTGGAGAGATGTGGTGATGGGGCGTTCTTGCTAACAACGTAAGTTTTAACTCTCTTGTCCTCTGTCCAGTTAAATATGGACTTGTGTTTGTTGGGAATTGTTTTTGTGTGTGTGTTTATTTTTAATTTTTTTAAAAAAGATTTATTTATTTATGTATGTATTTATTTATTATATGGAAGTACACTTCAGACACACCAGAAGAGGGCATCTGATCCCCATTACAGATGGTTATAAGCCACCATGTGGTTGCTGGGATTTGAACTCAGGACCTTTGGAAGAACAGTCAGTGCTCGTAACCACTAAGCCATCTCTCCAGCCCTTGTTTTTAATTTTATTAATTTTTTTGAGACAAGATCTCTCATAGCTCTTGATGGCCCTGAGCTCACTATAGAGACAGGCTGGTCTCAAACTCAGAGAAACTACCTGCCTCTTGCTAGTGAGCCACAGGGTTTAAAGGTGAGCATGTGCTATTAGGCCTGGCTTTTTTATTTTAAAGACAGTTTTTTGTTTTTGAAATATAGGCTGCAGATGTTGCCTTTGAACTTGCAGCAGTCTTTCACCTCAGCCTTTTGAGTGCTGGGTTTACACTTAAGTGTGTGCAATTATGTATGGTTTGTTCTGGAATAATATTTGTCCATGTTTGCATAGGATAAGTAGATATTGAATACTCATTTTCTTGGTGTGCTTTTCACTAGAAGTCATATAGAGCAATCCTAAGAAATTGTAGCTTTCTTGGGGTATAATTTTCTTACATCAAAATCCATCTTGTTTTAAATGTAGAACCCAATGAATTTTTTTGGGGGGGGTATTGAGTCTTTATAGTCCAGGCTGGCCTGGAATCTTCTTGATGTGTAGCAAACCTTGAGATATAGTCGTCCTTTCTTAGCTTTCTAAGCACTAAAAGTGTGTGGTGCCTAGATGGCTCAGTGAAGTGTGTTGTTGTTTTGAGACATAGTCTTACTATGTAGAGCAGGTTTGCTTCAAACTTCGTATGCAGCTGAGGATGACTGAACTCACTCTGATGTGTGTGTATTTGTATCATTGCAGATATGTGCTATCACACTCAGCCTTGGGATAGGTTGCTGACTGTTTAACTTCAGGACCTGTCAGACTGTTTCACAAAGTGGCTATCACTTCTGAGTCCCACCAGCAATGAACGGCAGGCTTTAGTTGTTGTTTTTTCTTCGAGACAGGGTTTCTCTGTGTAGCCTTGGCTGTCCTGGAACTCACTCTGTAGACCAGGCTGGCCTCGAACTCAGAAATCTGCCTTCCTCTGCCTCCTTAGTGCTGGGATTAAAGGCTTGCGCCACCACAGCCCGACAGCTTTAGTTATTCTATAGTTCTATTATAGTCCTACCAACTTCTGTTTCTGGACTTAAATATGTGGACAAATTTCATCGCATGCTAAATTAGATTTTTTTTTGTGATGACAAAGGTTGAACATTTTTGTATGTGTGTACTTTTGGCCAGTTATATCAAATACATACAACCATGAAGTATCTGAAAATTTTCGCCCAAATTTTTTTTTTTTTTAGTTTGCCTTCATGAATTATATAATCAGAATTGCAAATATTTCTTTTGTTTGTGGCTTGTGTTTTGTTTTCTTTTGATGTAGGGTTTCACTATGTAGTCTCTGTAGACAGGTTAGCCTTGAATTCCCAGAGATCCACTCCCCTCTCTGCCTCCTAAGTAGTGGGATTAAAGATTCAGGCCACCGCACCATGTTCAGCTTGTGGCTTGTGCTTTGAAGAGTGTGGGCAGTGCATGGCATGAAATCCAGGGCATTGTATTTGGTAGACAAGCTCTCTACTTGAGCTACATCAGCCCTGTGGCGTACTTTATTTTCTTTTTAAATTACTAATTTTTATTTATTTATTTATTTTAAATTAATTAATTAATTTATTATATGTAAGCACATTGTAGCTGTCTTCAGACGCACTAGAAGAGGGCATCAGATCTCATTATGGGTGGTTGTGAGCCACCATGTGGTTGCTGGGATTTGAACTTTGGACCTTCGGAAGAGCAGTCAGGTGCTCTTACCCACTGAGCCATCTCACCAGCCCTAGTTTTTATTTTTTAATTATACATACATTTACATATACATATGCTTGTATATGTGTACATGACTTGAGTTTCTCTTGGAGGCTAGAGTTGTCAGGCATTAGATAAATTCTCCTCAGCCGGTGTTTTAGGCAGTTGTGAACTGCAAATATGGGTACTAGAAGCTGAACTTGTCTCTTCTGCAAAGCCAGGATATACTCTTAACCACACTAGAACAATGGTTCTCAACCTGTGGGTTGATACCTATGGGGGTGTGTATGTCATATATCAGATATTTGCATTACAGTTCATAACAGTATCAAAATTATTTAGGAGTAGTAACAATAATTTTATGCTTGGGGGTCACAATAATATGAGGAACTGAATTAAAGGATCGTGGCACTAGGAAGGTTGAGAGCCTCTGCTTTAGAGCTACATTTTAATATTTTTTATTATTATTTTATGTATATGAGTACACCATTGCTCTCTTCAGACACACCAGAAGAGGATATCAGATCCCATTACAGATGGTTGTGAGCCACCATGTGGTTGCTGGGAATTGAACTCAGGACCTCTGGAAGAGCAGTCAGTGCTCTTAACCGCCATTTCTCCAGCCCACATTTTAATTTTTTTATAGTGATTTTCAAAGAACAGCAGTAGCTGGAGTTACTGGTACTTCTGAACACCTGATGTGGGTGCTGGGACTTGAACTAGGGTCCTCTGGAAGAGCAGCATTGCACTTACTGCTGAGTCCTCTCTACCCTCAGGGACCTAGAGGCATCTCACTTACTGGTCAACTGCTACTGACAGGTGAGGTGCATAAAAGCACTGCCCACCCTAACCCCCATTCCCTACTTGTCCTGCTCAGTCCCTTGCCTGTGTTCTCCTCTCCTTCTCCCTCTCTCCCCACTTCCCTCATCTCTCTCCTCCCTCCTTCACTCCCTCCCTCCCCTTCCTTTCTGCCCCCTTCCTTTTTCTCTCCTTCCCTCCTAGCCTCCCTCCTTGTCTTCTTTTTCTGCCCCTCTCTCCCATGCTCATACTCCAAGATGGCCTTTTGCTATCCCCTTCTTCCTTAAGTAAACCTCCTGCACTAGATCTCTCTGTGTGGCTTCATTTCTTAGCAGCACAACTTGGCACAGGCCTGCAAAGATACCTTACCCTTCGCTGCTTTGTCCTATCGCCTGATGACTTATAGAATATCTCTCAAGTTGCTAAACAATGTATTAGGTGGGAAAATGGGATAGGAGACATCTTTCAAAATTGAAACTTCAGGTTTTTTTTTTTTTGTCTTTGTTTTTTGTTTGTCTTAGTGTGTGTCTATATGAATATCATCAAGGGCCAGAGATAAATGTTGGTTGTTGTCTTCTAGAATGGGTCACCTTGTATTTGAGACAAGGTCTTACTAAGACCTGAGACCCACTGATATGATTAGCTATGCTTGCTGGCTAGTGAGCTCCATGTATATGTCTGTCTCTGCCTTTCCAACTCTGGAATTACAGTACCTGCCCTACTTGCCTTTTTAATGGATGCTGGGGATTGAGCTCAAATCCTCATGTTTAAGTTACAAAAATGGACAGAGGAAGCTTCCACAGGAGTGGTAGGCATTGTGAGACCAAGGGTAAGATGGGAGAGCCCCTTAAGTACATTATACCTCAGATTCCTCTTCTTTTATTATGTCATGTGATAAAAATGGCTTGTGACTGACTGATCTTGACCCTTTTTTTATTCCTGCATCTATTCAGGGACAAGACAATAGGGGGAAATTGGAAATTTTGTATTTGTCAGGATCTGTTACAAGAGGCAGTCCTTCCCTGCCTCCTGATTAAAGCATTCTCTACCACACCTGACTAGAAATCAGTTTTGGAAGAAATAATGTTCAATCTTTTCCTTCTCCTCTCCATTCTTCCTTTAAATTACTTAATTTTAATTTTATGTATATGTGTATTTGATTGCATATATTCTGTACCACGTGCATACCTACTGTTGATGGAGCCAGAAAAGGGGATTGGATCTCTGGTGTGAACTGCCATGTGGGTGTCAGGAATTGAACCTGGATCCTTTGGAAGAACACCAGTGCTCTTAAATCCTGAGTCCAGCCCCACCCTCTACTCTTTTTTTTTTTTTTTTTAATGGGTTCTTCTGCGGCCCACTTGGCATGTAATTTCAGATGGCTTGTAGTTTAGGTTTCTCATGCTTCTGCTTCCTAAGTTCAGAGATTATAGGCACTGCCATGTTCAGTTTTACTCAGTTTTGGGGTATAATATGTATAATAGGCAAGTACTTATATTTAACTCATTTTGTGGTTTTCCTCTAGTTAGGGTTGCAAGTTAGCAGCTTGACTTGTGTTTCTTCAAGCACCACTCTTCTGAAAGCATATTACTTGCATTGTGATGAGCAGATAGCAGAGAAAATTTTTTTGTTTTTGTTTTTGTTTTGTTTTTTTTTTTTGATTTTTGAGACAGGGTTTCTCTGTGTAGCCCTGGCTGTCCTGGAACTCACTTTGTAGACCAGGCTGGCCTCGAACTCAGAAATCCACCTGCCTCTGCCTCCCAAGTGCTGGGATTAAAGGCGTGAGCCACCACCCCCCGGCTGAGAAAATTTTAATATTATATCATCTATTCTTCTTACTTGACTCTTCTCATGAACTCTCCCTTCCATTCTTAAGACCATAGTAATGTAAGAAAGGTTTCTAGGCATATCTATCAGTACCCATTCTTAATTTCTCAGACCCTAATTTGTTCCTTGAGTGTCCTGTGGCTTCTGTCATCCACCACCATACCTGATTTAGGTCTCATTGTAGGCTTTCTCGTTCATTTTGTTCGTCTTATTTGAGACAAGCACATGGCCTTTTGTAGCCCTTGTTGGCCTAGAACACTCTCTGTAGCTCAAGGACCACAGGACATGAACTCCTCATGTTCACTTCCTGCCCCCTGGACCTCACAGGAATAATGCCTGCTTGTACCACCACCACATTCTCCTTGCCTCCCAAACCTTCCCTTCTCCCCCTTGCTCCAGCCCACAGGTTTTTATTTGTTGAGAGCCACCATGTGGTTGCTGAGGTTTAAACTCATGACCTCCAGAAGGGCAGTCAGTGCTCTTAACTGCTGAGCCATCTCACCAGCCTGCTTTTTTTTTTTTTTTTTTTTTTTTTTGGTTTTTCGAGACAGGGTTTCTCTGTGTAGCTCTGGCTGTCCTGGAACTATTCTGTAGACCAGGCTGGCCTCGAACTCAGAAATCCACCTGCCTCTGCCTCCTGAATGCTGGGATTAAAGGCGTGGGCTGCCACGCCCAGTAGAATTTTTTTAAAAAATTAGAAAAGGGGGGCTGGAGAGAGAGAGCTCAGTGTTTAAGAGCATTTTTTACTCTTCCAGAGGTACTGAGTTCAATTCCCAGCAACCACATGATGTCTCACAACCATCTATACTGAGATCTGATACCCTCCTCTGGCATGTAGACATACATGTACATAGGACATGTACATTAAATAAGTAAATAAATCTTTTAAAAAGTTTAAAAAATATTATGTGGGTGTTTTGTGTGCATGCATGTGTGTATATCATGTATATCCAGTGCCTGAGGACATAGAAGGTATTGGATACTCTGGAACTGGAGTTCATGATTTTGCCATATTTGGGTTCTGGGAATTGAGCCTGGGTCCTATGGAGTAGCCAGTGCTCTTAACCACTGAGCCAGTTCTCTAGATTTTGTTGGAGAATTTTTAACGAAAGATGATTGAACAATATTGCTAGATCAAAGAAGACTGAGAAATAGGCAAATCTGAGTGTTTGAAGTTGTAGGACTGAGATAGGAAGCCATATACATCCAATCTGGATCAGATAATGCCTTTGTATGCTGGGGGTTGAACCCATAATCTCCTGCCCTGTTACTTGAGACAAGCTCTCACTTTGCACACAGATCAGGAACTATACATCTATACATACTGTGTACTGGAATGGCAGCTGTAAGTTATTGCTTGGTTTCAGTTGCTACAGAAAAATAAACTGACCAAAAGCAACTTGGAGAAAAGGTTTATAGTTGTGGCCAATTATAAAGAGAAGCCAGGATAGGAAATTGAGACAGAAACTAAAGCAGAGGCTGTGGAGGAGTACTGCTTACTTGCTATCAGAGTTTGTTCAGTGTGTTTCTTGATACATCCCAGGACAGTACAGAGGTTTTGCCACCCACAGTGGGGTAGCCTTTTCACACCAGTCAAGAAAATAGGCTTGCCCATAGACCAGTTGATGATATTTTCATAGTTGAGATTCTGTAATAGTTACTTTTTTTTTCTTTTTTTCTTTTTTTAAATATTTTTTATTAGGTATTTTCCTCATTTACATTTCCAATGCTATCCCAAAAGTCCCCCATAACCCCCCCCCCCCCCACTTCCCTACCCACCCACTCCCCCTTTTTGGCCCTGGCGTTCCCCTGTACTGGGGCATATAAAGTTTGCAAGTCCAATGGGCCTCTCTTTCCAGTGATGGCCGACTAGGCCATCTTCTGATTCATATGCAGCTAGAGACACGGTCTCTGGGGTACTGGTTAGTTCATAATGTTGATCCACCTATAGGGTTGCAGATCCCTTTAGCTCCTTGGGTACTTTCTCTAGCTTCTCTATTGGGGGCCCTGTGATCCATCCATTAGCTGACTGTGAGCATCCACTTCTGTGTTTGCTAGGCCCCAGCGTAGTTTCACAAGAGACAGCTCTATCTGGGTCCTTTCAGCAAAATCTTGCTAGTGTATGCAATGAATAGTTACTTTTTTTGTTGGTGTGATAAAACACTTATGACCAAGGCGACTTAGGAAAGGGTGAATGTATTTGGCCATACAGTTCCAGAGAGAGCCATCAGTTTTATGATGGTGCAGTGAGGAAGACATGGTTGTTTGAACAAGAAGCTTAGATCTTGAATTGCAAGCACAAAGAACAGAGCAAACTGGGAATTGTGGGAGTTGTTGAAACTGAAAGCTCTCCATAACGTACTTCTAACCTATACTTCCTAAGATTACTAAAACTGTGATACTTGCTAGGGACCAAGTATGCAAATGCCCAAAACTGTGGGGAGCTTTTCTCATTTAAACTACTACATATTCTTTCTTAGATGGCTCTAGCTTGTCTCAAGTAGACAAAATGACCAACATAGCAACCATGCCTACCTATTTTGGCAAATTAACAATTAATTAGCTAATTTTGTGTCAGGGTCTCATTGAATAGCTCTGGCTGTCATAGAACTTGCTCTGTAGAGCATGCTGGCCTCAAATTCAGATCCTCCTGCCTCTTCCTCTGCAATACTGGATTATAGGTGTGGGCCACCATGCCTTGCATAATTTTTATCTGTGAATATGCATGATACTTAGACATTTTCCTTAACTTTTTTTGACATTTTTATTATAAAAACTTATAAAGAATGTTAATTGTAGTCTTGACATTAACTTTTATTAATGCCTTTATACTTTTATCTAGAACACCTCGTCCAGTCATTGTAGAACCCATGGAGCAGTTTGATGATGAAGATGGTTTACCAGAGAAGCTAATGCAGAAAACTCAACAGTACCATAAGTAAGACTTGATTAATAAAGACATTCTAGATCTATATTTTCTTGGGTATATTATATTTTTTATGAGGTACTATTAGAATACAATCTGGTTAATGAGCGGTTTGGTCTAAATAGAATGTTATTTTTATTGAAAGAACAATTTAATTTTATGTATATAAATATGTAAATATATATGTATATATTTATATATATGAACTACATGTGTGCAGGAGCCCACAGATGTCAGAAGAGGCATTGCAGTTCTTGGAGTTATATATAGGTGGTTGTGAAGTGATTAATGAGAGCCAAACCTAGGTCCTCTATAAGGATAGTAATTGTTCTTAACTGCTGAGCCATCTTTCCAGCCACATTATTTCCTTTTTTTACATATGAGTAAAGCATGCTAACTTTACTTAGAAAAGCTTCTTTTCTTTGCTTGCTTCCTTTCCTTTCCTTTCCTTTCCTTTCCTTTCCTTTCCTTTCCTTTCCTTTCCTTTCCTTTCCTTCTTCCTGCTCCCCCCTCCCTTTTCCCTTTCTCTCCTTTCTCTCTTTCTGTCTTTCTTCCTTTTGTCTTTCTTTTTAAAGAGAGTCTCATTGTGTAGTTCTGGCTGGCCTGGAATTTGCATGTGAGCATGTATATGAGTACAGGTACCAGTGGAGGTGCCAGAGATGGAGTGGAAGCTGTTGATGAGCTGCCCAACATGGGTACTAGCAACTAACTTTAGTCCTCTGGAAGAACATCAGTGCTTTTAAATGCTTGGACATTTTTCTGTGTTCATTTCTCTCTCTCTTTTCTCTGTCTCTGTCTCTCTCTCCTTGCAGTGATGGTTTTGTTTTGTTTTTTAGTCTGGGTTTCACTGTGTAGATGGCTGGAACTTACTCTGTAGACCAACCAAGCTAGCTACAAACTTATCGACATCTACCCAATTCTGTTTCTGGATTGAATTTATGTACCACCATACCTATTTTCCTTCCTTCCTTCCTTCCTTCCTTCCTTCCTTCCTTCCTTCCTTCCTTCCTTTTTGAGATGGGGTCTTGAACTCAGAGATCTGCCTGCCCTTGCACCTGGCCCCGTCTCTTGCCCTCCCACCTCCATCCACAAGGACCAAATCCTGTGCCTTATTGCCTTATTCTGTATATTACTGACCTAAATTCCTGGACCCTATGTGATTCTGTGTTCACTACCTGTTTTTGCCCTGTGACTTTCTGTATTAGTACTTGGAATTTAATCATATCAGCTCATCTTCCCTTTAACCCCAAGTAAAAGGAAAATTCCAGCTGTAAAGTTTCTATAGGTGAGATGAGAATTGTGCTGGTATTAATACTTTGACCAGACACTCCTCTTAGTTGAGAATGGTTGAAAACTTCATTTGAGCTTCAGTTGTGTTTGTAGCTCTTATTTGTTTATTGTCTTTTTTGATATGAACTCACTAGGTAGCCCCTGGTGGCCAGGAACACACTGTGTAGAGCAGCTTGGCCTTGAATTCATAGATCCTTCTACCTGGGATTAAAGGCATGCCCCACAAAGCTTGCCAATTTTTATTTTTTATTTAGTCATTTCTTTGTTCATTTGTTATTTAAATTTTGAAAAGGTATATATGTATAGTAGTGCCATAAGTTATATGTCATAGGAATTGTATTACACATTTGAGATTAAATAGTTGACTGGTAATGCCTGTCCTATAAGGGCAAAACTGTTAAATATGTAATTACAGGAAGAGTGAGCTGGTTTGTTATCTTTAGCCCATCCACGTAGCTTGGTACATAACAAAACGTTTTTATTACTAAGAAAATCTGATTCTAAGCTATTAACTTAGGGCTTACTGGGATTGTATGTTACAGGTTTCAGTATGTGTAGTAGTTGAACGAAAACCAGAAAGTCTTTATGAGAGCTAGTAATAAAAGCATAGGTTGGAGTATTGCATTTTGTAAGTTTGAATCATTATTTCATTATTAATTTGGCACTATTTGAAAATTTCATAAATTTGTGTTTATAGAATCTATTTCATGATCCTGTCATGAGACAATGTATGGTGCCTAACTGTTCAGGCCATAAATGTCCAATAAGTGATAGTTACTATTCTCTGTGGTTGTTTACCTCTTAAGTATACACTTTTGTATGTTTTTAATGTTAATACAGGGAAAGAGAACAGCCACCACGGTTTGCTCAACCTGGGACATTTGAATTTGAATATGCGTCTCGATGGAAGGCTCTTGATGAAATGGAAAAGCAGCAGCGGGAACAAGTTGATAGAAACATCAGAGAAGCCAAAGAGAAACTGGAGGCAGAGATGGAAGCAGCTAGACATGAACACCAGTTAATGCTAATGAGGCAAGGTAAAGGAGATGTGCCAGTGAGATGTTAGTCCTTTATTATTAGTTGTGGTTGTGGAGAACAGGGTCTTTCTATATATACCAGACTAGATTTGAACTTGCAGATCTGCTTGTCTCTGCCTTTTGAGTGCTGTGTGCTAGTATTAACTTGCCAATTAGAGTTCAGAAACAGGAGTTGTAACTCAGTATACTAGTTCTGAGAGAACTTTGTTGTTTTAAAAACAGACTCTTCTTACCTGGTAACTCAGGCATTGTTTGAACACCTTATTATCTTGAGTACTGGATTTCAGAATAGAGCCACAACAACTGGGGAGAACTTTTTTATTTGTTTTTGTTGTGGTTGTTGTTGTTTGTTTGTTTGTTTGTTTTAAAATCAAGGCAGGGTTTGTTTCTCTGTATATCCCTGGCTGTCCTGGAACTTGCCTTGTAGACCAGGCTGGCATGTAACATGGAGATCTGCCCGCCTCTGCTTCTCCAGTGCTGGGATTAAAGGCGTGCGCCACCACTGCCTATTGAGAATTTTTTCTTTTAAAGTCAGAAATTTAGTAGGGATTGAGTATCCCTGATCTAAAAAGATTGGGAACAGATTTGTTACAGATTTAGATCTCTGGGTCGGTACCAAATGTAGTCTGCAAGTATGTCTTTGTAACAAGTGTGCATGCTGCCCCTCATAAGCCAGAGAGAGTATTAGAGTGCATAGCTAACAGTAAGATAGACTGCTTAAATATTTCCTAGACGCTTCTGTGTCTTTGTTACATTCATTTTTTGCTCATATTTTCCTTTTCTCTTCTTTGGAGGTGTTTGTTTATTTTAGGTTACTTTTGAGTTACTTGTCTTTATGTATATTAGCTGTTTGACTTAATGTGAGCCATGTGTGTGCAGTCTTTTCAGAGGCCAGGAGCTGTCAATCCCCTAGGGCTGGAGTTACAGTTGGTTCCAAGCTGTCATTAGGGTGCTGGGAATTGAACCCAAGTCTTCTGGAAGAGCAGCCCAGACTCTTAAATGCTGATCCATCTTTCTAGCCCTGTCGTGTAACTCAAGCTGACATTGAACTTCTGTGAGGCTGGGGATGACCTTTATCTCCTAATTCCCCTACCTCTACTTCCCAAGGGCTAGAATTAAGTATATAGCTCTCCAGCCCCCGTTCTGGTATTTTAGCTTTAAAAACCATTCTAGGGTGTTTATTTACTTATTTACTTACTTACATATTTTTTGAGATGGGTGAGGTTCATGTAGCCCAGGCTTACCTCTAACTTGGCTAAATCCTGGAGGATAAACCTGAGCCCCTGATTCTTCCCTCAGGTATTGGTGTGCACTACTGTACCTGGAATAGTACACGTTTATTACTATGCGGTACCCTATGCTTGCACTCCCAACATCTGACATAGAGTCTGAAGAATCATCTCAGGGTTAGCCTAGGCTACATAAAGTGAGTTTAGAAAGTAGAAAACATTGATGACTCGTCTCTGAATTTACCTTTTGGTAAATTCTCTTTCTGCCAGGATAAAATAGAGATCTTTTACTGTGTTTCTAACAGTCTCACTGGACTCTGCAAATATTTCTTTTAGAACAAGGCAGTGGTGGTACATGCCTTTAATCCTGGCACTCAGGAGGCAGAGGTAGGCAGACCTTTGGGAGTTCAAGGCTAGCCTGGTCTATACAGGTAGTTCCAAGACAACCAGGGGTACCCTGTGTCGGGAATAAAAGAATTCTTTGTTTATGTATATGGGTGTTTTGCCTGAGTGTATGGTATATCTGTAGCTCAGAGAGGCCAGAAGAGGACATTGGGTCCCCGCGGGTACGGTTACAGAGTTTTTTGTTTTGTTTTGTTTTTATGTGGATACCAGAATGGATCTGTGTGGCTCTGTAAGAACAATATGTGTTATACTCTTTTATTGAGACAGGGTTTCTCTGTATAGCCCTGGCTGGCCTCAAACTCAGAAATCCATTTGCCTCTGCCTCCCAAGTGCTGGGATTAAAGATCTGTGCCACCACTGCCTTGCTATTCTGTACTCTTTTCTTCCTTCCTTCCTTCCTTCCTTCCTTCCTTCCTTCCTTTCTTTCTTTCTTTCTTTCTTTCTCTTTTTTGGTTTTTCGAGACAGGGTTTCTTTGTGTAGCCCTGGCTGTCCTGGAACTCACTCTGTAGACCAGGCTGGCCTAGAACTAAGAAATCTGCCTGCCTCTGCCTCCCAAGTGCTGGGATTAAGGCCTGTGCCACCACCGGTACTCTTACTTTGAGCCATGTTTCCATCCCAATTTCTTGGTTGCTAATGTGTATAATCTTGGCACTTTTGAAGCCGAGAAAGTGGGCTGTGGTGAATTTGAAACTACCTTGGACTACATAGTGAGTTCTTGTTTGATTCAGAGCAGTGGTTCTCAACCTTCCTAAGTGCTTCAACCCTATAACATAGTTCCTCATGTTCTAGTAATTTCCTACCATAAAATTATTCTCATTGCTACTTCGTAACTGTAATTTTGTTACTGTTATGGATTGAAATGTAAATACCTGTGCTTTCTGGTGGTCTTAGGTGACCCCTGTAAAAGGGTCATTTGATCCACCAAAGGGGTTGCAATCAATAAGTTGAGAACAACTTGTCTAGGGTATGATCTTATCTCAAAAAAACTCACAAAAATTAAAAGACTGAAAAGAAAATGTGACTGGAGAGCTGTTTCAGCAGTTAAAAGCACTGGCTACTCTCCTAGAGGACCCAGCTTCAATCACTGTACCTGGAACTCTCTGTAACTCAGTTCTAGGGGATCTAATGTCCTCTTCTCGCTTCCTTGGATACCAGCCATGATGTTGTACACACATATATGCAGGCAAAATGTTCATATATACAAAATAAAAATAAATCCTTGAGACAAAAGCAGAAAGGAAGCAGTAGAAACAATATTTCCTTAGCTCTTTTTTTGGGGGGGGGCAGGAGGGGTTGAGACAGGGTTTCTCTGTATAGCCCTGGCTGTCCTGGAACTCACTTTGTAGACCAGGCTGGCCTCGAACTCAGAAATCCGCCTGCCTCTGTCCTTAGCTCTTATATGTGCCAGTAATAGAGATTCCACTTTTGGATCTGAAAACAGAAGGAAGGTTAGATAATATTAATATGTAGTTAATATTTTCTAGATCTAATGAGACGTCAAGAAGAACTCAGACGTTTGGAAGAACTCAGAAATCAAGAACTGCAGAAACGAAAGCAAATACAACTGAGGTAAAAGAACATCTAATATAAATGTGTGTGTTTCAGTGAGAAAATTTCCATTTATTATAAACAAGTCGTAAAAATAGTAGAAATACTAAAGAAAACTTTTTTTCCTTTTTGGCCACATGGAAAATTACAATATACCATAACTCTTTTTTGGTGGTTCTTGTTATGATTCTTTAGCTGGTTAAGGTCACTTTGACTGAATTGCAATGGTAAGAATGCTCGTGATTTGCCAGTTTTTCCAGATATACATAGATTTGGATTGCTATTTGCCTTGGTTTATTTTGAGTCAGAGTCTCACTTTGTAGCATGGGGTTGGCTCATCACTCTATTGTATACTAGGTTGGCTTCAAAGTCTAGATCTTCCTGCCTTACTTTTTCTAAGTGCTAGAATTACAGGCTTGTGCCACTATGTCCAGTTTATGTAGTGCTGACTGGGCTCTTGCATGGTAGATCGATATCTTACCAACTGAGTTACATCCCTAGCTCAAGGTATGTAAAGTACTTAGTCTTCAAATTTTCAGAAATCAAAGTTAATGTTTTTGAATTTTTGGTTGTTGTTTGTTTGTTTGTTTGTTTTTAAGAGTGCTGTATCTTAATGTACACCTACATGCCAGAAGAGGGCAGCAGATCCCATTATAGATGGTTGTGAGCCACCATGTGGTTGCTGGGACTTGAACTCAGGACCTCTAGAAGAGCAGATTGTTCTCTTAACTGCTGAGCCAGCTCTCCAGCCCCCAAAGTTAAGTGTTTTAAACAAAGCTATGCTAGATGAAACAAACTTGATATTTTTGTTTTGGAAAATTATTGTTTTCAAAGTACGATATAAAGAATCTGGGTTCAATTCCCAGCACCCACATGACAGCTCACAACTGTGTTTCAGGGGATTTGACACCCTTACACAGACATACATGTAGATAAAACACCAATGCATACAAAATATTAATAAACAAGGGACTCCCCTCCCCAACATTGTTTGTTTATTATGTAGCTACAGCTGACCTTGGAAAAGAATGAACTTGAATAAGCTGAAATTTTTAGATGATAGAATATTTGACATTGATGTAGAGGAATGAACAATTAAGTCAGAAGACATAGAAGGAACCTTATATGCCTATTGCTGAGTAAAAGATAACAATCTAACCTGGTCAGGTACTGTACAACTTTTAGTTATAGTTTTATTGCTATGAAGAGACACCATCACCAAAGCAACTACAAAGGACTACATTTAATAGAGGCTGGCTTACTGTTCCAGAGATTCAATCCATATCATTTCTGGCAGGAAGCAGACATTGTGCTGGAGGAGGGGCTGAGAATTCTACATCTTAATCGAAAGACAGCCAGGACAGCCAGGAGGAGACTTCCTTCCATAGGTAGACAGGAGGAGACTCTCCTATACTGGGCAGAGCTTGAGTACTAGGAGCCCTCAGAGCCCACCTAAACAGTAACACATTTCCTCCAACAATTCCACAACTATTTCCACAAGGCCACACCTCCTAATAGTGCTACTTCCCATGGGCCAACAATATGTAAAGCACCACAGACTCTAATTACTATGGAAACAGCAAGCTAAAGAGATGACGATTGTGATTGTCATAGTTTAGTGAGTAGAGATGAAGATGAGAAAATTGTTTTAAAATTTTATTTTTATTTTGTAAAAATTTCGTATTTTATATGAAAGTGCCTGTATGTATACAGTAGAAACCAAAAGTGTGTATCAGATCCTCAGAACTGCAGTTACAGTTAGTTATAAGCCTCCATGTGGATTCTGGGAACCTAGGCTCTCTACAAAAGCAGCTCCTAATCTCTGAGCCCTCTTTAGGAAATCAGAGTTTTAGGGCAGAAAGACTTGTTTGTATAATGTTACATTTTGTTTTTGAACTTACAGCATACACATCAAAACTGAAACCTAACAGGACCATTGAACTCTGGATGGTAATGATTTGTCGTTGGGGTTCATGGATTTTATCAAATGTGCCACTCTAGTGCACATATTGACAGTAGGTTGTTGTGGGTTTAGGAGTGGAGGAAATATTTGGGAATACAATATACCACTATGTTTTCTTCAGAGCCATAACAGCTCTCAAAAATAAAAAACAAACAAGCACACTCGCAGGCACACACCCACGCATTTACATACAGTGTGGGGGGGGCACATGAATGTGTACATTCAATGGCACAGGATTACCTGCAGGTTTTCAAGTGCTGAGATTATAGGTATGCACTCCCATACCCAGCATTGTATATTCTTTGTTAAGTGAACAGTAACTGTAGTATGAGACATATTTCTCACTATTGGAGCAAGGTCAGAGGTTTTCAGTATATATAGGTAGAAGCTGTACAGTACAGTTCAATAAAAGGCCCCGAAACAGTTTTGTCTCAGCCACAATGAGCACATGTATTTTCCACATTCTAGTAAGTGCCATTCCCTAATAGCAAAGACATTCTATCAGTAGTAAGGAAGTGCTCAAAACAGGGTAGGTTGTATCAGAACAACCTGGAAGCCAACATGACAGCTTCTAATGGCCAAACAGTTTCATCAAAAGGAGAAAGATGGAGACACTGAGAATGAGATCATTAGCTTTCAAACCATAGAACAAAATTTCTGTAAATTTATAGTGCTAAAAGTACTGAATAATAAATACATAATGGAGAAAAAAACAACTGTTCACAGCGGAATTCCATTTAACAGTAAAGAGAAAAGATGAAAAGGGATAACTCACTGATAAGTAAATAGTTGTAGTCCTGTGCGATGCCTCTCCTCTCGGGGTATCTGGACACTGCTGCCAAAACACCTGCTCACGGAGGACTGGCTGAAGTCCTGAATGGATGGGGTCCAGAGTCTGCCTCTTCCTTCCACGGTATCAGATACTGCTGCCTGATAGTCAGGATCCGGTCTGGTTGGGGCACAGGCTCTAAAAGAGCAACAGCCTTCCCTGACCAAATGATCTTTAATAAGGCAGCTCTCTAAGAGGATCTTAGCTTGTTTGTATTTCTTCATCGGAGGTAGGTTTGATTGGATACACTTTATTAGGGTAAACTTTATTGGAGGGACAATATCCAGGATGAGGAAAAGGTCATTTGGCTGAAGGCTAATGTACTGAGTTGCCTCAGTACTGAGTACATGGTTGACTACCTCGTTGTGGGTAGCCTGGTGACCAGCTGCAAGGTAGCACTGAGACAGGGAAGGAGCTGCTCTCTCCTTTTCCTCCTAGTCTCATCTACTCCTGCTGGTCTCAAGGGTTGAGGTTTCCGGGATTTGAACATGCTCTACCTCACCAGTTCTGTGCCAGTTCCTGTTGTGGCACGGTCCACATGCCCCACCAATAATAGAGTAATTATTGGTTTTGACACAGTGTATCATGTATTCCACAGGGGCTTCTTACTTCAGTCTCCCTGTGACTGGCTCTGCCTACTGTACTCATTCTCACAAGAGAAGATTTATTTATGAATATGAAAGTAGGTAAAGCCTTGAACAACAGGATTTTTGCATAGTGTTAATACAAATATTCCTATCATTAATAGCTTATTTGTTGGGGCTAGAGAGATGGCACAATAGTTAAAAGTACTAGCTGCTTTTTCACAGGACCCAAGTTCAGTTCATGACACCTAAAATGGCAGCTAACAACCAAGGGGGATCTAATTCCTTCTTCTGCCTGCCTTAGGCAATGTATGCATATGATGCACAGATATTCATAAAAAAATCTTTAAAATATTGTCTGTATTAGAGAGATGGATCAGTGATTAAGAGCATGTACTTCTCTCTTTACAGGTCTCTTTAAATTACTTTCTATTTATGTAGTATGCGTGGGTGTTTTGCCATTGTGTTTATGTACCACGTGCATGCCTGGATTGCCCTTGTGGTTAGAAGGGAAAAGCAAACTTTTTGGGACTGGGTTTACAAATGGTTGTGTTGCCATGTTGGTGTTGGGAATGGTTTTCTGGACAAGCAGCCAGTGCTCTTAACCGCTGACTGCTCTCTCCAGCCTGAGTGCACTGCTCTGCAGAAGACCCAGTTAGATTCCCAGCATCTACTTTAGGCAACCTCCGGCTTGAGGGGAACAAGATACTTCTGGCCTCTTGAGCAGCTGAACTCACATACCCATACCCAGACATTCACATACACATAATTAAAAATGATTTTTTTTACATCTTTACATATTTGTTTTTACAAACAAAGATTTTTGTATTAAAGTCAAGTGGAAAAATTGTAAACTGAAAGTCCAGTAAACCAGGAGATGGCACTACAACTAAATGTCAAAACTTCCATTATCCTAGTGAGACTTCATATTAGATATCTGATACTACTCAGTAAAGATTCAGCAACTGATAGCTTCCCTGGCATTCTTGCTAAATACTCATAACCTCATTGCATTGTCATCAGGAGAACACACTAGACCACTGCAATGAAGTCACAGCCGGCTGCAGAGGTGGGTCAGTGGTTAGGAGCCATATCCTGCCTGTGCAGAGATTCTGGTTTCATCTCCCAGCACCCATATGGTGGGTGGCTCAGAACCTTGTAACTCTAGCTCCAGAGTATCTGCTGACCTCCACAGCCATGCTCATGATACGCACACGCACACACACAGGCAAACACTCATACACACAGAATAAAGGAAAATTGTTTGTTAGTTTGTCTTTGACTAACCTTGCTATCTTGAAACTCACTCTGCATGCAGTTCAGGTTGGTCTTAAACTCAGAGATTTGCCTGCCCCTGACGTCCAAGTGCTGGGATTAAAGGTGTGTGCTATCACACTTGGCTAAAATAAATAAATCCTTTTGTCTACTTGTTTTATTTCTCAAGACTGGGTTTCTCTGTATTCTTGGCTGTCCTGGAATTCTCAGGCTGGCTTTACATTACACTACAGAGATCTGCCTGCCTCTGCCAAGTGCTAGTAATAAAGGTGTGTGTCATCACTGCATGGCTTTTTTATTTTTTAAATAAGTAAATAAATAAAATTTAAAGAGATAGAGGAGAGGGAAAGAGGGCTAGGGTGATTTCTTAGTGGGTAAAAGCACATATTTTGCAAGCCTTTACCAGAGTTGGATCCCCGAAGCCAGGTGAAAAGCTTGCTAGTCTGGTATAGGTCTGTAATCCCAGCACTTCTACTTAAAGATAGAAGGCAGTGGACTCTTGGGACATGTAGTAATCTGGAGGATACAGTAGGAAGGCAGAATTGAGAGTCCTGTCTGAACAAGGCAGAAGGACAGAGTCAACTCCCACAAAGGTGTCTTCTGACCACCACACGGGGCTCGGCCATGCATGGACCTCTACACTCACATGAAAAAAAGAAAGCTAAAACAAAACAAAAACAATAATACAGTTTTTCAAAAGCATGGTGGCTCATGCTTGTAATCCCTGCATGCAAATAAGAAAATAAATGCTTAAGAGATAGCTACAATACAGTGGGTTTGGGGGTAACCTGAATTAATGAAAGCAAGTCTCAAAAATAAGCAATAAGAAAATAATAGTCACTTTGCAAGTTTCTGTCATGCAGCACTGCAACCTGCCTGCTTCATCATGTCTTTTCAATTTTTGTATTTATGTGCATGTGTCTCTGTATGTGCATGTGGGTAGAAAAGCTAAAATGGGATGTCAGAACCGTGAAGTTGGAGTTACAGGCAGTGGGTGCTGGAAATGTAATTCTGGCCCTTTACAAGAGCAGTAGTATTAACTGCCAGGCCATCTCTCTAGCCCCTGACTGTCTCTTGAGTAATTTTTCTGTTTCCTTTCTATCTGTTTTTCCTTGAGATGCTTGGTCAAAGTCTAGATGTGCTGTCTTTTTCGTCCTTCTGAGGTTCCCCCTTAACCTTTTTCTGCAATGCCTCTGATTTCCCACTATTCCTCTGCCTATTTTCTTGTGCTCCAACTCAAAAAGTGGCAATATTTCTTTCCATTCTCTATCTTTCCATTTCTATCTAGTAATTGAAGAGACTTACATGTTGTTTGTTCTGTTTTTCTTTTTCTTTTTTTTTTCTTTTCTTTTTTTGGTTTTTCGAGACAGAGTTTTCCTGTATAGGCTTGGCTGTCCTGGAATTCACTTTGTAGACCAGGCTGGCCTTGAACTCAGAAATCCGCCTGCCTCTGCCTCCCAAGTGCTAGGATTAAAGGTGTGCGCCACTACGCCCGGCTCTCTTTTTAATTCTAAGTTTATTACACTTTTCTAGCAAAACAACTAATACCATTTCTTAAAACTTTCTTCCTCAACTTGTTTGAATCAAATCAGGAATTCTATAGAATCATGAATTCATATAAACAGCATAGTTTATCTTTATGATGATATGCAGGAAATCTGATCACTAGAGTGGGCTAATGTTTGGAAACTAAAAAGGGGCCTGGGAAAGAGGGGGTAGGGAGGATAGCCCACGTCTGGCCAGAGTTCCACCTATGCTCTGGGCAGGTGGATGTGGGAGGGCTGCCAGGTGGGCATTCAAGCCTCTGACCCACTCGACAGGGGATGGACAAGGGGTAGCCCCCTACCTGGGTGCCCCTGGGGCCATACCCTGTATCCCTGGGGTTCTGAGAGAGAGGGCTGAGGGAAGAGAGGTTCCCACACAGATGAGAGTGAGTGCAGCTGAACAGAGACTGTCTATGGTTTCAGAGCTTCATTATAGAAAGGCAGGGGGAAAGAGAGAAGGTAGAAAAGAGAGATACCAGCCATGGCCAAGCGGAGAGGGGGGGGGAAAGGAGAGAGAGAAAGGCTAGAGAGTAAGAGGGAGAGAGGAGAAAGGAGTGAGAGAGTGAGAAAGAACGAGGGGCCAAACAGCCCCTTTTAAAGTATGCTATCTTTTCTGTTGCTAGGTAACTGGGGAGGAGTTTAGCTGGGAGGTCAGAAGCTTGGGACTTTACTTACGTGACTTCTAACTAACAATGCTTCTCTTGTGGGGGCTTAGTGGGGTGCTAACTTAGGCAGAACCCAGAGTTCCAGGAGCATGAGAGAATTCCTTCTGTCCCATGTAGGTAAATTACCACCACCGGGTTCCGGGGTTCAACATCTCAGCTTGACTGGAGACTAGCCTGTCTGTGCATAGCCCGACACTAGTGCCCAGGGATTATTATATTAATTTAATAATGACAGGAAAGGCATATCAGCTGCAAGAAGCAATCCTGAGATGAAGTCTCTTTGGGATCTTGCCATCAAGCTGACACATTGCAGACTATAAAAATGGCCACCTCCAGGAAGACCATCTGCTAGCCTTAGCCTACCCCTAAATGGCTTCCAAACAATGTGGCTACAGATTTTTACCATCCATTCCATATAAATAATTTTTAGAAATGATAATTTGAATACATTTTTAGTTGGGTCCTGGAGATTGAAAACCCGGCCTTGTACATCCCAGACAAATAACTCTACTTAACTTTAGGCCAGTAGTACTGTACTGTTCCTTTTCATGTGTGTCTGTGTGTGTGTAGATATGGTGCGGGAAGAGAGGGGGATATGAGTATGAATGTGCATGCCTGCTGAAGCCAGAAGAGGACATTGGAACTCCTTGACCTGGAGGTAGAGGCAGTTTTGATCCACTCTATGTGGATACTGGGAACTGAACTCATATATTTTCAAGAGCAGGAAATGAATGCTCATATCCACTGAGCCATCTCTCCAGTTCCAGAAATTTTGCCATAAGCCCCTGAGTTTTCCCTCTGGCAATAGAAAAATACTTCAGTGAACTTGTAATTTGCAGGTAAAATTTACACATAAACCATGCAGTAATATCTTGCAATTTGAGAATTTTGCTTAGGTTCTTAATCTCGAGAGGGGCTTCATGAGATTGTAAACTTGTTAGTACTGTAGGAGCATCAGCTGGATATGTCTCTTCCACGTTTTTGGAGATAGGTTTTCACTATGTAGACCTGGCTGACTTGGAGCTTGATTTGTAAAGTAGCCTTTCCGTGGAGATAAGGCTGTCATGGCTTCCTGAGAACTGAGATGAATGTCTTGAGCCCCCCCCCTCTATTTTACTACTTAAATTACTGTTTTACTTACATGTGTGTGTGAAACAAATGTTCAATTTCACCTGATTTAATGCCAATATCATGAGAATTTTACTTTAGTATGACTGTTTACTGTCTTAAGATTATTTTATAGCTTAATTATGGTTTTGATATTATTATACACATACATAAAAGTTAAGTTTGCAGTCTCTTGGTCAGTGTCAACAAATATTTTTCTTTTTAAAAAATATTTTTTTAAATATATTTTTTTATTACGTATTTTCCTCAATTACATTTCCAATGCTATCCCAAAAGTCCCCCATACCCTCCCCCCTAAAAAATATTTTTTAGCCAGGTGGCAGTGGCCTTTAATCCCAGCATTCTGGGATCTCTGAGGTCAGCCTAGTCTATGGAACGAGTTCCAGGATATATATTATTTTATATATTAGTTGTATATATTATATATTAATATATATATAATAATACATACTATTTTATGTGTTTTAGTGTTTTGCCTACGGGTATGTATATGAGATACATGTGCATCTGTTGCCCATGGAGGTCAGAAGTTAGTGTTGGATCCCCCTGAAGTGGCGTTACAGATGGTTGTGAGCTACCATGTAGATGTTAGGGACCAAACTTGGGTCTTCTTTAAGAACAACAGATCCTCTTAATTACTGAGCCATCTTCTCTATGCATAGTAAGTGTCTGAAAAAGGACAAAATAGCAACTGTCTTTTGATATCTAGTTCAACTACTTTGCTACTATGGCCTTAAAGTAACCATAGACAGTAAATGACTGATTTACATACAGGTTTTGTATTGAGAATCCCCAGGAGTTTCCTTAATGGTTTAATGAACGTAGAAAATATTTTTTTATACTACCTCCCATGCATAATTGAATTTTTATGTAGTTGGTTCTTTGTGGTAATGTACTTTTGATTTCTTTATTTAAAGGTTTATTAGCATATGTTAATTATACATAAGAGAAATCATTATAACATTTTTGTATCTAGGTAATCTATTTGACCATATTCAACCCCATCATCCTTTCTTGTTTTCCATTCATTCCTGCTGGTCCCCTTCATCCCATCTTTGGTTAGACTTTGAATGTAGATTATAGATTGTAGACTTTCTCCTTTTTTATCCCTCACCCCACCCCCTCTTCTTACTCTGTCCTAGTACTGGCTTGAACTCCTGATTCATGCTTTTTACATTTTAGACCAGTCTTTTACCACTGAGCTACCCTCTTGTCCTTGATCTATTCCCTAAGCAGATAGTCCATGCTAGATTTTTTTTTTTAATGTTCATGTATGTCTGTGTGAAGGTGTCAGAGTCTCTGGAGCAGGAGGTATGGACAGGAATAAGCTGCCATGTGAGTGCTGGGAATTAAACTTCAGTCCTCTGGAAGAGCAGCAAGTGCTCTTAGATGCCGCTCAGCCATGTCTTTGGCCCCACGATTTAAATGACATTACAGGTTTTACTAGCAAGTTGATTAGAGTTCTTTGATACATGCATAGTTATATATTGGACTTGTGTTTTTGTTGTTGACTTAGAGCTTGCAACAAACTAGAAGGTGAAATCTCAGATGCCATAAGCAGCCCTCAGTCACAGACTGGGTATATACAGTGTAACAACTTGGTATAGACAGTGGAACTCACAACAGTTTTACCCCCAGCTTCCTACCCCTCCTGAATACAGTATTTAGAAGCTCAAATGTGAAATTTGTGCTGAAATTTAAAATAAAAAATATTTTCAGACACGAAGAAGAGCATCGTCGTCGTGAAGAAGAAATGATCCGTCACAGAGAGCAGGAGGAGCTGAGGCGACAGCAAGAGGGCGGCTTTAAACCAAACTATATGGAAAATGTAAGTGAGATACCGGCTAGCCAAGATGATTCTATATATTGTATGATGTATACTTATATTTCTTTAGATTTTCTTTTTTTAATAGTGTATTTTCTACTTTCTGAATTTTTCAGGGCTGTTAAACTAGTGGTTTTGTTAATGTCTTGTAAGTAGTACATTAGTTTCTGAAGTCATTCATAGCTTATAAAATGGCTGTTATAGTTCTTCTGTTTTAGTTGATTGGTAAAAAATACATGCTCTTCGTAGGATACCTTGATATGAGCATCAGCTCTACCTGAATTTGTATTGTATTGTTTTGTGTGTTTATTTTTGAAAGTTTCAGATATATACAGTCTCTAACCATAAAGCCTCTAAACATAGAACTGAACCTTTTCATCTTGCACATTACCTTTTCTGAATTATTTTGTATAAAATATCTAACTTCATCCAGTTTTGTTAGTCGGTATGTTCATATTAACTGTTTAAAGCCCAAATTTGCAAAGGTCTTAAATAGATGTGTAAAGTGGCCTCTGACTGTTTGTTCCCTGATGCATTCATTCCCTTTAGTTTGATTTTGTAGGAGCTTCCCCCTCTCCTTTTCTTCTTCCTTTTCACACCATGCACCATTATGTAGACTATGGGCCTTCCTTCCTAGTTACAGAGTAGTCTACAGTTTTTATCTCTGAATTTCTTTCAAGGTAGTCCAGGCTTAAATTTTTTAAAAAAATTATTCATTAGGTGTTGGTAGCTTGTTCCATGGTGTGTGTGTGTGTGTGTGTGTGTAGGTAGGTAGGTTATAGGGCAACTTTGGAGTCCTTTTTACGCGTATTCAGGAATCAAACTCAGTTTTTCAGGTTTGCTCAGCGAATGCCTTCTTGCTGAGTTTAGGTGTTTGTTCTCTGGTTTTGTTATTCCCCAATGATGGCGGCTCCATAAATACTTCATAAGTACCATATTCTCCAAGTTCTTAATGATAGTTAAGTGAGAGTTTCACTGTTCACCTGAAAGAATACCAGCTATAGTCTTTATTCTGAAAAATAGTCGGTGTTAGTTTTTTTCTATTGTCAAAAGCAATGATTCTTTCACAACTAAAACTTAATACATTTCTGAGGCTGAAAGTATTAAGTCTTTGGTGCTAGCTACTTATTTATTTATTTCAAATTCCCTTTCTCATTTTTTTGTATTTGGAAATGTTAGTTTTGTTTTTAACTAGAACTTATAAACATAGTGAAACCTTAACTGATAATAACAGGGAAAATGTTTATCCTATTATCAACTAAATATTTTTGGTTGGAAAATATCTGGCATTTAAATTTAGTTGAAGAAATGTTCATAATTATTCTATCAACAAATTAACTGCTGAAGAAATTTTAAGTCCTATTGAAATTTCTATTTATTTAATTTCTTTCTTTCTTTCTTTCCTTCTTTCTTTCTTCTTTCTTCTTTTTTTTTTTCTGAGACAGGGTTTCTTTGTTTTGCCCTGGTTATTCTGGAACTCACTCTGTAGACCAGACTGGCCTCGAACTCAGAAATCCGCCTGCTTCTGCCTCCCGAGTGCGGGGAGTAAAGGCGTGCGCCACCACTGCCGGGCTAGCTTTACTTTTCTGTTGTCTTTTCTTCCTTGATATTAAGTATTTAACAACTTATTTTAAACTACAGTTTCGATTTTGAACATAAATCTGTTGGAATTATCAATGTAAAGATACTGTTTAAAAGGAAGTGGAAGTTAACATTTTCAGGCTAATACTGCTTTTTAGTCTTTAATAATCATATGTAAGCCATATGTGATATATTTCTTACAGAATTTCCATTGAGAATTAAGAAATAATACCTATTATTTTTATTTATCTGAATATTTACAAAAAGATTTTCTCATAGTAAAATAGGTAAATATTAACTTCCTTGGTATTTTTCCTGACATGAGCTGTACATGTTTTATAATGAACATAGTTATTTGTAGTATTATTAATACTGTCATTGCAGTGGACTAGAAAGGAAAGATTTAGTAAAGTATTCCATTTCTAAACTTGTAAAGAATCTTTTTATTTATAAATATTAGTTTATCATACCATAAATGCAGTTGTAGAATGTTTTTGAAATAATGCCATTTTTTGCTTTGTGGAAATTAACATAGATATTAATATGCCTGTAGATATAATCATGAATGGCTGGTTTTAATTTTACTTTTCTACCATACAACGTAATGTTATATGTTCTGTGGCTGGGAAACATTTTAGTTTAAAATTGAGTTATGAACTCCTTAAATTTGCTAAGGTAAAATTGGCGCGTGTGAGTAGGGTGGTTGTGAATGGATGAGGTAGCCAGGTGTGGAGTTCAGAGGACAGCTTTTGGGAGTTGGCTTTTTCTTTTCATTATGGGTTCCAAGGATGGAACTTCAGGTCTCCTTGTTGAGACATGTTTCTGGCCCTGAAAGATTTTGTTTGTTTTGTTTTGTTTTTGTTTTCCAAGACAGGATTTCTCTAGTCATGGCTGTCCTGAACTTCATTTTGTAGACCAGGCTGCCTTCAAACTTATAGTGATCCTCCTGCCTCTGTCTCCCAAGTGCTGTAATCAAAGGCATGCACCACCTTTACTCTGTGGCTTTTTGACTTTCTTTTTTAATGATAAAAAAAAAATTAGGATGCATATCTCTGGTTGCGTGTATTGTGTGTGCTGGCTGGGATTTCCTGGAGCTGGAGTGAACTGAATTGATCTGAACCCTGCTCTTTTGGCAGAGCTGCAAGTGCTCTTAACTGCTAAGCCATCTCATCAGCCTCTAAATTCATAAAAAAATACAATTTTCCTTCAGAAAATTTTTAAGTTGATAAAATTTTATAACTATCTAGTGAACTTGGGGAATAAGAGATATTAGATATTTAAAATACTCAGGCTGAATTTATTGCCTTTTGTAAAGTATATAGTTTATTCTTTCACAAGATTATTTTACTAGAATAGGATTAGATAGTATATTTAAACATTTAGATAGTTTTCTTTTTTCTTTTTAAAGACTTATTTATGTCATTTATCTGAGAACACTGTAGCTGTCTTCAGACACACCAGAAGAGGACATCAGATCCCATTACAGATGGTTGTGAGCCACCATGTGGTTGTTGGGAATTGAACTCAGGACCTCTGCAAGAGCAGTCAGTGATTTTAACCACTGAGCCGTCTCTCCAGCGCAATTTAGATATTTTTCAAATTATTTAAAAAACTATGTTTTGCATGCTTAAAGCCGCATAATAAAAATCTGATTAGAATATTAAATTACAGCCTGTGACTACTGCCCTTTGTCATACTACCAAAATTTAAAGATAAACATGCTCCTTTCGTTTTTAAAAAAGGTTTTGAGGAGGCTTCTAAGTGGCTGAGTGTATCAAAGCACTTTATGCCAGGTTTCTGGGATCTACACCTTGGAAGGACACAAAAGACTTGCAGAAGTTGTCCTCTGACCTCCACACAGGCTGTATCATATGTACAGAAACACTCAGAAAGATTGTTGTCATGTCTGGGATGTGAAGAGAGATTCGGTGTTGACTGCAAGCAGGAGGACTTGAGATTAATACATGGCCAGGCTTGCTTAGTTTCAGCAGGAACAGTGGGCCAGAGAGGGTAGATGGTGGAGTCAGGCAAAGACTGGCCCATTTCCAATTGTCTGGCCAGGTAAGGGAGCACCAGGTTCCGTGAGAGGCCTTACCTCACAAGCTAAGTTAGAGAAGACAGGGAGGAAGACAAGCCCCTGTCACCTTGTGCACTTCACCTGGCATCCCATGACAGACACAAGCTATTGAAGGGTTGAACGTGATAGCATATACTTGTATTCCAAGTACTTTGGAGGTAGAGGCCTGAGGTGTGCTGCAAGTTCAAGACTCGCCTGTCTCAAAAAACAACAGAACCAAAAATAAAAGTAAATCGTTGTTAAAATGAAAGAAGCTAGGTTGGTGCAAGTTAACAGTGGCATTTGCTTCAAAGTCAGATGACTTTAGAGTCTCAGGACTATACAGTTAGTTTAGAACAGCTCTCAAGTCAAAGGAGCTGTTATCTTTTGACCTTCAAATGCATAAAATAGAAAAGCATAAGTGTTTAAATTACATAAACACATGCATAATGAATGAATGAACAAAAAAGAAAAAGTGGAAGAAAGATACTAAAGACTCATTCCAATTTACTTAAACATTTGAATTATGTTGAGTACATCGGTTGGAATATTTGTAATTTATTCTTAAAATAACACTTAGTTTGTAAGTCTATATAGCTACTATTTTCTGGAGAGCAGTCATATTTTGACTATACTTAATGAGCTTGATCATGAAATAACAATGTAATTAATACAGGGAAAATCAGAGGTTCTGCTTAGATTTTTTTATTTTTAATTTTTCCTATTTTTAAAAAAATATTTATTTATTTATTTATTTAATTTATTTTCGAGACAGGGTTTCCCTGTGTAGCCCTGACTGTCCTGGAACCAGTCTTTAGACCAGGCTGGCTTTGAACTCAGAAATCCATCTGCCTCTGCCTCCTAAGTGTTGGGATTAAAGGCATGCACCATCACTGCCTGGCCTTAAAATTTCTTTTAAAGAATTGTTTCATGTATATGAATGCTGTTTACATGTATACTTGCATGCAAAAACAGGGCATCAGATCCCATTATAGGTGGTTGTGAGCCACTGTATGGTTTCTGAGAATTGAATTCAGGACCTCTAGAAGAGCTGACAGTACTCTTACTGCTGAGCCATCTCTGAAGCCCTGTTTTTGTTTTTTGAGATAGGGTCTGACTATGTAGTCCAGGCTCACTTGGAACTCACAGAGATCCCCTGCATATGCCTCTGGAGTGCTGCAACTAAAGGAATGTATCACCGCGTCTGGTTGTTCAGAATTTTTTAGTAGATAAGAAACTTTAAGCACAAGTTCTTTAGCTTTATAATGCTTACTGTTATTGTAAGTAAACTAAACTTACTAGGTTGCTCAGTGTATCAAAGCACTTTGTAGCTAAAAGAAGTAGTAGAATAGTTTTTTGTTCATGGGCAAACATTGTGTTAATAGGCATAGTGTGAGGCAGTTTTCACATTCTTATACTTAGAAAATGTGCCTTTGGAAAAGTTATTAAGCAGTTTTAATTTTTTTTTCTTTTTTGAATTTTAAAATTAGAATATTTTTATGTGTTCTCTCTTTTTTTACTGTTCAGTTTAAAGGAAGAAGTCTAATGGCAAGTTGATCTTTCCCAAATAAGAGCCTAAGCAGGCTTCCTCAGTTAGTTTAATGTGCTCCTGCTAGCTTGTCCTCCCCTCACTGGGTGTACTTGAACAGCACCAAGGGCACAAATGGAGGCCATGGAGTGTACATTTTTTCTTTTTAAGGTTTATTTATTATTATATGTTAAGTATACTGTTAGCTGTCTTCAGATGCACCAGAAGAAGGCGTCAGATCTCATTACGGATGGTTGTGAGCCATCATGTGGTTACTGGGATGTGAACTCAGGACCTTCGGAAGAGCAGTCAGTGCTCTTACCCGCTGAGCCATCTCTCCAGCCCCTGGAGTGTACATTTTATTTCATCAGGAATATTGTAGCATAGGATGAGGAACAATAATGCTTAATCAATTTAGACATTTTTTGGTAGTTTTTAACATAATTATTTTTGATATACATGTTTTAGAATTTCAGGGATATAAATTAATTTTCATCAGTCTTAATTTATACTTTATTTCTTTTTAGAAAATGTCAAATTCTTTGATAATTGTTGTAATTATAAATTAAGTACGAGTTTTCAGTCTTGTAACATGTCTTAATTTCGCTACCTTAAGTATGTGTGTTTGTTTATACATTCAAAACTTTTTCTTATTTCATGTGTGTGTTTTGCCTGCATGTATGTATGTGTGCCATGTGAGTGCCTTGTGCCTGTGGGGATCAGAAAATGCATTGGATCCCCTGGAATTGGAGTTACAGAGTTGTGAGCTGCCACATGGGTGCAAGGGAATTGAACCTATGTCCTCTGAAAGAGCTGCCAGTGTTCTTAACCACTGAGCCATCTCTCCAGGACCCTGCCTACCAAGTGCTATGGGTAAAGGTGTCCACCTCAAGGGCCAGTGGAATTCTCTGTGCGGTTTTTCATAAATATATACATCATATACTTGAGAATAGTATATAATGTGTCAACTATTAATTCATGTTGTGTCCAGTTTTCAGTGGTCTTCTATTGGTGCACTCCTGTCAAGGCTGGAAACGTGGTTGGGGATGAAATGCACCTTCATTAATTTAACATTAGTAAAACTCTGAGTTCATCCCATACTGCACAAACCTGCCAGGATGGTATAGTCTTGTAATCCCAGCACTGGATAGGTGGATGCAGAAGGGTCAGAAGGTCAAGGCCTCAAACTTACAGGAGATCTCCCTGCCCCTTTGCCTCCTTATTGGTGGGAGTAAGAGTGTGCATCCCATTGTTCCCAGTAAATCCCTACATTTTATACCTAGAGAGAATTTTGTGTTTGTGTGATTAGAGTAGATTCTGGCATGTACACCTGGGCATAGTGTTCTGCTAAACCAGTAGGTAACAATTCGTGACATATTCATAAACTAATGAAATATACTTGAGATCCACCAATATCTTGTAATCAGTAGGTTTATATTGGAGACATATAGTTGGATTTTAAAATGTTGGACAACTTACTAACTGTTTTTGAAGCTTAAAATGCACTTAAATGTGTTGAAATTATCATGGTCGTAATACAAGACTTGGGCAAACATGGGAGAGAATTGGGGATTCATATATACAATTTAAATAGTACAGCTTTCTGTATGAGTATTGCCTGGTGGATTTGGATGTCAACCTTCAATTGGTTTCTCATACTATATGTATGCAGGAGATACAGTCTCAAGTAATGATATTGTTACTTTTTAGTGATTTATTTCATCTGGACCAGGGATCAGCAGACTAGAGAAGGCCTGCTCAATCTGCATGCCTTCTGTTTTGTATTTAAATTTGAAATACATTTGTTAGCTTTGTTTGTTTGCTTTGCCTTACAAAGGCTAAGGTGACCAGTTGTGAACAATATAAGATACTGTATCAAGAGTTTCTGACAAGCAAAGGCTAGAATATTTACTACTTGGCCCTGTTTGCTACTCCCTGATCTAGAATCAGTATGATAATTGGGGGATTTTTTAAAAAGGGAGGGGGAACTCAGATTATCCAAACTCAACAGTTGGTAAATTACAATGCAAATTAATTAATTTATATGTTTCCTTTCCAGTGTTTTTAGAAGGCCCACTGAGCAGATCTGCTCATATCGTAAGATCCAAGGTTCCTGAGGAATCCAAATTAGGTTCATGATAGTCTTGTAAAAGTCAGAGCAAGAGTCAAAGAAACAACTGCTAAAGTGATGCTGCCAAACATGAGTCCTTACGAGGTTTCAGATACTTTTCTTTCTGTCCATAGAGGCTTAAATGTATTCTGTCCAATGCTGCTTCCTCTTAGTCAGTAGCATCAACTTTGGTATGTTATTATTGATTTTGTGTCTTGTATGGGTATTGTTTCCCATTACCTCCATCATTTAATTATACTTGATTTGCTCTGGTGTGACATGTATAGGACTCAAAACAGGAGGTTTGGGAATGATAAAACTTGAGTAATGTAAGCTAGCAAAGAGAAATGACACCTATTGTTTCTTACTAACGAGGGGAGGGAGGCACACATTTATTTTCTGAAACTATGTATTTTTTAGACAAGCTCTAATTTTGTGCTTTCTACATGGCTTATTCAAGTTATCTTTCTTTCTAAGTTATCGAACAAATAATTTGATTGCAATAGAAGTTTTTTTTCCCCCCAGAGAAGTGGAAAAAGACAAACAAATGAACATTCCAAGGATGGATTTTATAAGTCATTTATTTACATGGTCTTTTCTTTCTGTGGAAATAATTGAGGGAATTATAATCAAGGCAGGGTTTGTTTTAGTTTGGTATGACTTGCAGGTCAGCTAGTTGATAGATGTTGGACATGTTGGTAAAACCAAATGACTGATACAGTGGTGTTGCGATGGTCACATTTAATGTTTTAGCTTCATCCATTTTGGGCTAGTGTACTTTCACTTAATTTTTTTTTTCCTCTATAAGCGAAGGACTTCTAAATATTAGGGAGGGCTTTTTTTTTCCCCCCAGAACTCCTTTTTTTGAGTACAGTAGAAAAGAACAAGGAGTCTGGGTAATTAATTCATTAGAATACCATCTGTAGCTTAGGGTATGTAATTGAAACAACTTAAACTTATAAGTAAACAAAAATACACTTGTTAAGCTGATAATTACTCATGTTATTGACACCATTCTTTAGGATTTTGATGATTAGATATATTTGAATTGAAAGTACTGGTAAGGGAATTGATGAGACACCTTAGCTATTAAGAGCACTTGCTTTTCTAGATGAGGGCTCAATACCCACACTGTATATATGGCAGGCTTACTGCCTGCTGTAATTGCTGCCTCAAAGGACATAGTGCCTTCTTCTGGCCTCCAAGGGCACTGCATGCATGTGGTGCACAGACATGCATGGAGGTAAAACATATCCATATGCATAGAAATACTAGACATTTTTATTTAGATAATTATTTAATTATACCGAATATTGGTTTTAATAATATTTAGTTGCAACATTACAAGGTTTTTTGTTGTTGTTTGTTTTTTGTTTTTGTTTTGTTTTGTTTTTCGAGTGTAGCCCTGGCTGTCCTGGAACTCACTCCCTAGACCAGGCTGGCCTCGAACTCAGAAATCCGCCTGCCTCCTGAGTGCTGAGATTAAAGGCGTGCGCCACCACTTCTAGCTACATTACAAGTTTTTATATAAATCAGAGCAAATTAATAGTGCTGTAAATTGTTTGTTTGTTGTTTGTTTGTTTGTTTTGAGAAAGTGCGAGAGTGCTCAAGCTCTCTGTGTAGTCCTGGCTATCCTGGACTATGTGTCTTCGTGTAGACCAGGTGGTCCTTTACTCAGAGACCTCTATGCCATTATGCCCACCTGTTAAATTAGTTTTAAAATGAAAGATAAAACATTTGTTAGTAGAATCACATACATAATTTAATAAGATTAAGAACAGGGGTTTCTTTGATTAATATGTAAAAGTTTTTTTTTTTCTGAATACATTTGATGGAAATTATGGGAATATCTTATTTATATGTTATTCACCTTATCAAGAGACAACTTGGTGTTTCAGGACTCTATAACCCAGATATATCCCTCCCTCCCCCTTCCTCCCTCCTTCTCCCTTTCTGGGAGATGGCGTGTTTAGACACCTGCAAATTATGTTCTAAGTTTTAAAATGCTTTTGTTTACTCTTATACTAAGTATTTAGAGGTCAGGATTTGTTTATATAGTTATTTAGAAGCTAACAGAATTAAATAGTTTTGTGTGTGTTCCCCACCCCACCTGCCATTGTAGGTCATAATGGTGCTCAAGCTTATAACCCTAGTACTCTCAAGAGGTAGGCAGGAGGATCACGCATCTGAGGCCATCATAGGTGCTACATAGGGAGATGTTGTACAATAAAAGAAAAATAGGTAAGTAGGTAGATAATCTGAAATCATAACTTTAAATGTACTTTATGATTTACTGTGCCTTGGTATATCGTCGTAGATTAAGCATTTGGTAGATTTTTGGAAAAACACTATGGCACTGAGGTAAAGCTACTGGACTGTTTTTATAGACTTCATGGTGGAATCACATAATGAATAAATAGTTCTTTTTTTAACTGTCAAATAATCAACTTTCTTATGTGCATGCTTGGTTGTCAGCAAACCTAACTTTTTAATGTGAGACTTCTACATACTTTATAGGAAGGCTAGTTTCCATTACAAGAAATTTTTTCCATTTAGGGAAAAAAAATCCTACCTTATTTCCTGTGTTCTGGGTGTTTTGGTACAGAGTGTTTATGCAGGGAAGGACCTCTAAGAGATAGACTAAAGTATTCTTAAGATTTAGGGAATAAAGTTTTCTACTGGGAAGTATTACTGAGAATTTATTTTTAGTGTTTTCTAAAATCTTAACAGGTAAAATTGGTGTATTATTCTGCTGTGTTATAGGTATACCATATTTGAAATGGTAAGTTTTAATTTTTGTTACAATGGTACTATCTTATTTTTAGCAGATATTTACCATTTTTTGAGTAAATGGAGAAGAGAATCAGTATTGGAGATTTGAAGTGGTTGGGCTAAACATGGCTTTGGAACTGTCATTAATATGTATAATGTAGTCAATACATATGGATTGTAAGTAGTTTGAATTAGTAACAGATTGTAAGAAGACATATTTAGATTGTTACTTCTGCTGTGTGACTTTAGTGCAGAGCCATTTTGCAGGAATTATTTTCCTTGGTGATTATATTTTTCAAGATGTTTATAGAATCGCCTATATCTAACATTTGGTAACTTTATTTATTCATTGAGATCATGGAGCTATTATCACCTAAATATTAAGAATTGCAAATTAAGCTAGATAAATAGGCATTTTAATTTTAACTGCTAGAGGTGTAAAACTTGGTTTGTAAACATACTCTAGTGGTAATGTTTTTAAATTAGATTGTTGATAATTATATTTGTGTTTTGAAAGACTTATTGAAAAATTTCAAACGAAATGTATTGCTTTTTTCCATATGTCTTCTGTATCTTAAATCTTTTAGTTGTAAATTCAACCATATTTGATGTAAGCTGACTTCTTTTGCTATATTAGTACATCTTCTGCATCGTCAACATTGATTTGTTAGTAGAAATAGCTTCTTTTACAACTTCATATAACTGAAGCTTTATTTAGTAGTTGAAATCTAAGCATATATTAAAGGTGTTACTTTGAGTGGCCTGTTATGAATAATGTCTTTGTTAGCACATCAGTGCTCCCGCAAAACTGTTGGTGTGATGTGAACAGCAAATGAGCAGATAAAGACCATCTTCTTTTTGATGTATTTGATGCTTCATAATATTGGATCCAGTGATGCGTTCTTCATTGCTTTCCTCTCTCCTAGGGACCACTTTCAGATTGTCGCCTGTATTGTATATGCTTGCTTTTTGGTTCATCTTTCATAAGTTGACCTGTCCAATCCTAAGAGTTGCGTAATGTTCATAATAAAATGTGCAGGGTGATACAGAGACAAGTAAAGGGATGTAGACCCCCTCCCATTGGTGTTAGAAAGCTTTGTTACTATCTGTCTGTCTGTCTGTCAGTAGTATCTGCTTGTAGCTGATGCCATTGTTCATTCCTTTAGTAGTTTGGTATTAAGAAAAAATACTAAACTAAATTTGAGGGCTAATTAAGTATTACTGATAGATTCTAGCAATTACACGTATCTTTTCAGTGATGTAACCCCAGTAGTCAGGCTGAAAAAGAAGGAGCAAGAGTTTTAGTTATAACCTACCTCAGGAAGCAAAGCAAAACAAGAATATTTTCAGAGAATTTCATATGGCATTTGAAGGTTATAGTTATTAATGTTCTCAGGTAAATGTATTAAAAATAAAATTCTTAACTCAGTATATGTGTCCAAATATTAGTTTATATACAGTGTATTCCCCTTTTGTTTACTATTACCTGTTACATTTTATGTGGTTTGTTCAATTCAGTCTCAGAAATACCATGAATTAAAAAGCAGCCATTGATTTTGCTGCATTTTAAAATCTGAAAAATGCACTGTTGTGGTAAAGCCCTTGTGTTTTTTTTTAAAAGATTTATTTATTGTTATTTATTGTTAAGTACCAGAAGAGGACATCAGGTCTCATTACGGGTGGTTGTGAGCCACCATGTGGTTGCTGGGATTTGAACTCAGGAACTTCGGAAGAGCAGTCAGTGCTCTTAACCGCTGAGCCATCTCTCCAGCCCAAAGCCTTTGTGGTTATCTATCTATCTATCTATCTATCTATCTATCTATCTATCTATCTAGATATTTATTTAATGTGTATGGGTGCACTGTAGCTGTACAGATGGTTGTGAGCCTTCATGTGGTTTTTGGGAATTGAATTTTTAGGACCTCTGCTCACTCCGATCAGCCCCACTTGCTCTGGTCCACTTCGCTCTCTCAGGTACACTGTAGCTGTCTTCAGACACACCAGAAGAGGATGTCAGATCTCATTACGGATGGTTGTGAGCCACCATGTGGTTGCTGGGATTTGAACTCAGGACCTTTGGAAGAGCAGTCAGTGCTCTTACCCACTGAGCCATCTCACCAGTCCCAAGCCTTTGTGTTTTAAGTAATCTCTCTATTCGTTGTTACTTTGATTTCTGATTGGGCAAAGATGAACTATTTTGATTTTTTTTTTAAATGACTAATTTAAAGCATAAATTTAGTTATTGTTAAAATGGAAACATGAGACATTTATCTTTTTTAAATTTACATTTCTTTTTTTTAATATATATTTTTTATTATTACGTATTTTCCTCAATTACATTTAGACTGCTATCCCAAAAGTCCCCCATACCCTGCCCCCACTTCCCTACTCACCCATTCCCATTTTTTGGCCCTGGCATTCCCCTGTACTGGGGCATATAAAGTTTGAGTGTCCAATGGGCCTCTCTTTCCAGTGATGGCCGACTAGGCGATGACATTTATCTTTTAAGAATTTTTTTGAAGGCTTGTTATCCTATCCACCCTGTTCTTCCCTTTGTGATGTTTCCTCCTTGTTTTCTTCCCTGTTTTATTTAGTACATTCTTTTTTTTTTTTTTTTTTTTTTGGTTAAAGATTTATTTATTTATTTATTTTATTTATTATATGTAAGTACGCTGTAGCTGTCTTCAGACACTCCAGAAGAGGGCGTCAGATCTTGTTACAGATGGTTGTGAGCCACCATGTGGTTGCTGGGATTTGAACTCTGGACCTTCCGAAGAGCAGTCGGGTGCTCTTACCCACTGAGCCATCTCACCAGCCCCTATTTAGTACATTCTTAAAAGTAGTCTTAAATTTCTAGCAAAGCTGATAGGAAGGTATGACGATTTCCATCATGCTTTATCTCCTGTATCCTCCTATCTCTTCCAGCATGGCATATTTGATAGCACTTTGAACCTGTATTGGCACATCATTATCCATTACAGGCAATAGTTTAGGGTTCACTCCATGTGTTAGAATTAAGAGAGTTGTGATTTTTACCATTCAGGTATTGGCCAGAGTGTTTTTCCAAACACAGCTCTCCTCTGTCTTAATCCTTTTCTCCGCTGCTTTAGTTTTCCTTCCTTACCCTTACAGTCTGTTCTTTCTAGTTGTGCCCATGTTTTATTGTCGTTCCCCCAGCACGCACGCCCCTGCTCCCCTACCCACCCACTCCCACTTCTTGGTCCTGGCGTTCCCCTGTACTGGAGCATATAATGTTTGCAAGACCAAGGGGCCTCTCTTCCCAATGATGGCTGACTGTGCCATCTTCTGCTACATATGCAGCTAGAGACAGGAGCTATGGGGTACTGGTTAGTTCATATTGTTGTTCTACCTATAGGGTTGCAGACCCCTTCAGCTCCTTGGGTACTTTCCCTAGCTCCTCCATTGGGGGCCCTGTGTTCACTTTTCTTATTTCTATTTTGTTAACATATTACATGGTGATATATTAACATTTTTGTTGGTTATTAATGTTTTTCATGGAAATTTGGTCATTTATCTAATTTTAGTACCCTCTTACATTCCTTTTCTTTTTTCTTTTTTTTTTTTTTGGTTTTTCAAGACAGGGTTTTTCTGTGTACCCCTGGTTATCCTGGAACTCACTTTGTAGACCAGGCTGGCCTTGAACTCAGAAATCCACCTGCCTCTGCCTCCCAAGTTCTGGGCTTAAAGGCGTGCGCCACCACGCCCGGCTCACATTTTCTTACTAAAGAATAGGAGAAAAGAAAAATGTAATGAAATGCTGACTAGAGTGATGACTCAGGGGTTAAGAGCATTGTCTGCTCTTCCAGGGGTCCTGAGTTCAATTCCCAGCCACCACATGGTGGCTCATAGCCATCTATAATGAGAACTGGAACCCTCTTCAGGCCTGCAGACATAATGCAGGCAAAACACTGTATACATAATAAATAAATCTTTAAAAAAAGAAATGTAAGGTATGGTTCATAGATTTATAAATTTAGGTTTAGAAATACTTATTGATAAGATTGAATCTATTTTTTAAAGTTTATTTTATGTATATGAGTATATTGTAACTGTCTTCAGACACACCAGAAGAGGGCATACTTGGTGTGAGGAAGAATCATTTTCTTCAAGTCCTTTGTTTTTTATATAAACACACGTTCTATACACACAAAATAATTGTAAGAAACATAATCACATTATGTGGAATCACATATTTGTTCTGAATGTTAAAGGATATATAGTATCAGATGCCAGTAGTGGCATGTTTAACGTGCTTTGGGAATAGATTCATGTAGACTGGTGTAGCCTTTTTTTTTTCTTCCTTTATAATTTTATTGAGGAGGAATGTTTAGAACTTGAAAGATTTCTCTAGGGTCTAGAGAGATGGTTCAGCATTTAAGAGTGTGAAATGCTCTTCCAGAATATCTGAGTTTGGTTCCTCGTGCCCACGTCACTGGCTCAGAACTACCTGTACCTCCAGCTCTAGGAGATCTGATGCTTCTGGCTTACTCACACACCCAGACGCTCTAGTGATGTGCACATGATAAAACAATTAAACAGGAGCTTGAAAGATGGCAGAACAATTAAGAGCATTGTCTGCTCTTGGAGGAGACCAGCACCCACATGGGGGTTCACAATGGTCTTTAACTTGAGTTTCAGGTGACCTCATGTCCTCTTCTGACCTGTGGGTACCAGGCAAGCATGTGGTGCATATATATATATATGTATATATATACATACATACATATATATATATATATGTATATATATATATATACACATATATATACATATATATATATATACACATATACATATATATATACATATATATACACACACATATATATATACACACACACATACATATATATATATACATATATATACAAATATATATATACACACACATACATACATACACACACACACACACAAATATACAAGAAGGCAAAATACCTATATACATAAACTGATAATAGAGAAATATTCCCAAAAGAAATGTTTTCAGTGAGATTAGCAGCATATGCCTCTATTCCATCACTTGAGAATTAAATTGGAATTCAAGGCCAGCCTCAGCTGCTTTAGTAAGATACAGTCCAACTCTTATATATGAGATCTTTCCAAAGAGAGCAAAAAGACATACAACAATAGCAATAGGATGCCACTCTTTATGGAATCTAAATTCCTTTATTAAAATTTACTGAAGACCCAAAAGAACTTTTAAATGTTATCACTATTTGCCATTTTGCAAATTACAGCCAATTAAAAATGTAAGGGTTGTTTGTAGAAATGATGCTTCAGTGGCTAAGTGTGCTTACTCTTCCTCCAGAGGACCCAAGCTTGATCCCTAACATCTTTACTAGGTTGGTGGCCCACAGCCATCTGTAACATCCTCTATTGGCTTCTGTGGACATGCATAAACGTGCCGCGCGTGAGCCGCGTACACACACACAAACACACAAAATTAAAACTACAATTTTAAAAATGTCTGTCTCATTTTATGTTTCAGAGTCTTAATGTTTAACTTTGTGAAGTTGGGAAACTGTTTAAGTTTGTAAATTTGTTTAATATTTTTCTGTAATAAATAGTTATCTTCCCACATTTGATTTTGTATTTCAAGAGATGCAAAAATATTCCTGAAGCCAAACATGGTAGTATACGTGTTTATTCCCAGTACTTGGGAGGCTGAGAGAGGCAGGTCCCCGAGTTTGGGTTCAGCTTGATCACCCATCAAGTTCTCAGCCAGGCAGGGTTACACAGTGAGAGTCTATATTACTTGCCCATAAAAATGTCTTTAAAAAAACTCTTATATAGTTTTTTAAGCTTTTACCTTTCTTACTTTCATCTCTAGCCCTCCTTCTCTCTCTCCCTTTCCCCCTCTCTCCACGTGGCCATGGCTGCCCTCTCTCTTTCTGTCTTCTTTCCTTCCCCCTGCCTTTCTACAATAAAACTCCACAACCACACACACACACACAATTTTCTTATATAAATAATATTTGACTGGTAGTGTCTTAGAAATGCTTTTGCACTAAAATGTATTGGTCTGCCTTCAACTTGGAATGGAACTTTTTAACATGGAAAAAAATTTAAGGTTCATGTAAATTATTAGAAAATTATTGCTTTTTAAAAGCAAATCATCTAATTGTCTCTTTTACTCAAAAACTATATTTCTCAGTGGCAGGTAGGCAGTTAGATACTAACATCCTAGGTAAAAATGTTACTGTGTGTTGAAAATGGTTTGTTTACTATGTAGCCCAATCAGACAGGAACTGGTTTTGAAATAACCATCCTCTTTTATATTGTAGCAGAAACACTGTTTGTGTCCTGTTTGACTGTTCAGGGTACTAATAACATCTATATTGGTGTTGATAAAAGTTTATAAAATTAGTCTATTCTTGGTGCTTCATTCAAATATTCATAATCATTTTATATTATATATATATACATATATATATGTCACAAATGTGGTAGTTACTATTATTATATAGTGGTGTCAGTTTCCCTGGTTTGTGTTAAAACATCAGAATTTTCTTATTACCATTGTTTTTGCCACATTGGAATTTCATGAATGTTGACATTATGCAAATGTGTGGTAAGGTCTCAATATTAAAATTTAGTTTTAGCACTTTTAGTGTTAAAGAGAATTTTTGTTACTTTTGTTATTTTCTGAAAGAGCTGTAGATATTCCAAGTAAGACTTTATAAACTGCTAGCCTGCACTGTGCTTCTAGGCTTAGTTTTGGAAAACAGTTCTACTTTGCTTCTTCTTTTGTCATCTGTTCATTCATAATTCTTTATCGAGCTATACATTCTTTATAAGTTAACTTCAGTTTTTTTTTTCAATGTTGGCATTGTTGAAGATTGGAGGTATCTTGTAATGGTGGGATTTTATGAGTTTTATTAGAATTTTTGTAAGACAACTTGGTCATTTTCACTTTGTATTGCCTTGAACAAATTGTTTACTACCTCTGTATCTGTTTTATCTTCTGCTTCAGGGGAATAGCTATAGAAATGGACTGAGGAGATGGCCCAGTTGGTAAAGTGCCTACCATCCAAGCACAGGGCTACAGAACCCATGAATATAACCCAGGTGTTGTAGCCAGGCATGGTTGTATGAGCCTCTAATTCTAATCTTGGTGGCTGTGTGCTGGGTGGGCATTGGAGCCCCATTCTGAAACTTCTTGTCCTTCTAGTTGATGAGCTTGAAGTTCAATGAAAGATTCTGCTTCAAAATAAAAAGCTGGTCTTGGCATGGTGGTGAGTGCTTTTAATTACACGCACTCAGGAAGAGGTGGTCTGATACCTATGAGTCTGAGGCCAGCCAAGGTTACATAGAAAGTTCCAGGCCAGCCAAGGTCTCAAAAGCATGGTGTTGCACTGTGGTAATCCTGGTACTCAGGAAGCAGAAGCAGGAGGATTTATGTGAGTACATAACAAGTTCTAGGATAGTCAGGTCTAAACAGTGAAATTCTACCCCTATTCCTGGGGTAGAATAAAAACTGGAAAAGGATTGAGGAAGTAAGCCCAGCATTGACCTTGGTTCACCATGTGCCAGAACTTTGCCCATAAAACACAGAGGTCGTCTGCCTAACAGGGTTAAGTTTCTATTTTAAAATTTGAGTTTTTGTTGTAGTTTTATTTTATTGGAAGGAAATCTTGAATCCTGTGTGTTATTGTGCATGCACATGAGTCTGCATGAATTAATTTGTATCACACAAGTCCAGGTACCTACAGGAACCAGAAGAGGTTTCTAGTTTCCCTAGCTGTGAGCTACCCAGTTGTGAGCTACCCAGTTGTGTGCTCAGAAATGAAACCCCGATCTTTTTGCAAGAGCAGTAAGTGCTCTTTAAGTGCTGTGACCCATCTCTCTAGCTGATATTAAACAGTTATTTTTCGTTTTAGGTTTCTTCTTCTTTTTTTTAATATAGGTGTCTTTGTGAGTATATGCTATGTATGTGCAGGTAGGTATCTTGGAGGCTTGGGTCCATCAGATCCTTTTTTTAAAAAGGGGATTTATTTTTATTTGTATGAGTACCCTGTAGCTGTCTTCAGACACACACACCAGAAGAATGCTTCAGACCTCATTACAGATGGTTGTGAACCACCATGTGATTGCTGGGAATTGAACTCAGGTCCTCTGGAAGAGCAGTCAGTTAACTGCTGAGCCATCTCTCCAGCCCATCGGGTTCCTTGGTACTGGAATTAGAGTTGGCAATAAGGTGTTGGGTGCTGGGAACTGAACTTAGGTCTCTGGAAGAGCAGCAATTGCTTTTAACTATGATCCATTTTTTTCTGTTTCCTATTAAAAGTCTGTTGAGATGTTGGTTACAGTTTTTTTCTGTTTGTGTGTTTTCAACCTACACTAGAATAATTTTGTAAAGTAAATAATTATGGTCAAGAAAATGTTATCTTTTTTTCTATTTTAAAACATATTAAAGGCTCAGCTCTTGTCTATCCGCTTGAAGCTCTGAGTTTTATCTCCAACATCATTAAGAGAACTTAATGGCACATGGTTGCGAATTCTTTAAGTTGTAGATAGATGGTATTCTGGAGTCTCTTCGAGGTTATAAAATGACCATGCTAAAAGCTTTGCTTCCTTTGCATTTTAGTAGAAGTATCTGGAAAGTAACAGCCTGAAGACCCAAGGAAATTTAATAATTAACATGTTTAAAGTGTTTGCTATATGATGCTTGGTTGGTTATCATTTTGATCTTATGATCTTCCTTTTTTCGTTTTGAGAACAGGATCTCATATAGCCCTACCTGACTTGCCTGCACCTCACAGAAATACCTGTTTCCCTCTGCCTCCTGGGTGTACTGGGATGAAAGACATGCTCTACCATGGCCAGCTTTAGACTTAACCTTTTCATATGTTAATGATAGTATCTATTAATAAGCAAATTTTATGAGAAGGCAAAAAACATCCTTCTAGGAAAGTTGAAAAATAGCTTTTATGGAGGTATTGTGTTTGTATCTTCTAAATAATGCAACGAAACATTTCTTTTGTTTGGATTATAACTTTGTTCATTATACATTGCTTTTGTTAATGTTCTATTAAAATATATATTTCGTTAGACTAAGTGGGCAAGGCTTTGCCCCCCTCATGCCTATGCCTGGGGATCTGGCCATGGACTTTGTGCTTGGTAGAGCTGCTCTACCATTAAATCTCTCTGCAGATGTCTTTGAAAGAAGTCGCTTATTAATGCCATTTATTCTTCCATTGTAGCATTTTATGGCCTTGGTTTTGTATGGTGTTCAGTGTTATATTATTTCGTTTACTAAAATTTGCTTTTATCAAAAATAATTGTGTTTCATTCAGCCATGGATTGACTTGAAACATTCATTGATACTTTTGTATCTGATTGCTTTTCGTGATTTGGACACTTAGTACATTGGTTCAGGTAGTGTTGCGATTTCATTGTTATTGAGTGATTTCACACAGATTTCATTGGTTTACTTTTGAAGTAAGTCATAGTAAACAATTCTATGAAGTAGCTGCTGTAATGAAATTTCAAAAGTTCTTAATTTATATGACCTGCCTCTTGCGTTATAGTTAACTTCTACAATGTATCGTTTCAGAACTTGGTAAATGTAAAAGAATTTATTTATGTTTTAAGTAAAACAACTGCTTATTTAAAGGGAAGCGATATTGCATAAAAATTTTATAACTCCCTGTGTCTACTGAAAGAGTTAGGGTGTATCTGTAGACCACAGGTGGAATTATACCTGGTTAGTTAAATAAAAATGCAAGACTCCTTTGTTTGTTTTATATAATGAAAACCACCTGTAACTTTTAAGACTTTACTTTAAGTTAAATATAATTGACGTTAATTATTAATGCTCGGTTTTTCTCTGATATAAGGTCTAGGCAAGTTTCTCTGCAGTAGCAGCCTTACCGAGTAATGGAACATTACTCGAATGGTTCATGTGGTATCTAGTCTTCCAGTGTAAATGGGTATTCTAAGACTTAATGGGTATTAGCTTTGGATTCTTGAAGGCTTGGTGGTGCTTGTTGTTGTTTTTGTTTTGAATTTTGTTTTTACTTTTTGTTTCCTCTCTTCTAGTAGTCTTGTTAAATAAATATTGTTGGAAATTTTCAGAATTTTTAATGGACAGTGATATCCCAACTCACTCTTTTCTGTTTGATTTTAGATGGGAAATGTCAAATCATAAGATCGATAGGTTGACTCTGACAACTATGTTTACTTACAGAGAGAACAGGAAATGAGAATGGGTGATATGGGTCCCCGTGGAGCAATAAACATGGGAGGTAGGGATTTGAAGCAAAAGACTTATAAAACTTACTTGTAATTCTTTTGGGGACTGTATGCTGGTTTTGGTATCTATATGCTGAGAAACTAAGTCATGCAAACAGTTATGAAGTTGATATCTTTTTTAAAAATGGAATAAAAGTGTATCATAGGAAAAATATTTTACAGCTCAAATATGGTTTGATATCATCAGTGAAAGAAGCCTCTTAGCTAGGTTTTTCTATATGGTGAGACAAGTTTAATCATAGTGAGATATAAATACATTGCTGTCATATTGCAAAAATCAAGTTTCATTTTACCTTGGATGCTGATAGTTCTTGAGTTATTTTCAAATGATTTTAGAATTTCTATTTTAAATTTGTTTTTTGGTTGTTTTCCTTTGAGGTCTAGGCTTTTTATATAGTACAGAATATTTTAAATGTTTTCTTTGTTTACAGTATTTAGTATGAAAGTATTTTTCAAGAGTCTTCAGTGGCTTGTTGAGGAAATGAGATGTTAAGAAGGTAGTTATATTAAAATTTTCACTATTGTATAGTGAAATAGTGTTGTGAACCAACGAGAAAATATGTGGCATATGATGGTTCTTATTAGAAACATTAAAATTTGAACTGGCATACTTTAATCATTTCCCAATAATGATATATGTTTCATTTTTATATTAAATTGTCCCACCGAAACTTCTCATGAAATTAAAGTCTGTATAATTCAGATGTACATGCTGTTTGAATAATTACACTATTAGAATAGACAATATATACCGAACTCATATGTTCTTAAAATATGTAGAGTATTAGATAAAACTTAAACAAGGAATGTGTTCATGAATATTTTCTATGGCTAGCTCTTAAAAATTCTTGTCCTTTCAGTTATTTTAGTCAGGTAATATAGTTTATTACTGTCCTTTTGGTCACTTTCCTTGGCCACCAAGGTGTACTGACTAGCATTTATGATATGCAAAGGAAGCATGAAACTGTGTAGTTAGTGCGTAGACACAGGGAGTCATTAGTGTAAGCAGATTTGTCTATAATGGGGACGTGGCTCTTTAGTTTTTTCATAGTAACTTTTAGGTAGTATATAAGACAATAAATATAGTTTCAAGGGCAGTTAGAGGAAGATACAATTAAGTACAATTTCAAAGACAGTTATAATTATTGTCATTAACATCAGTATCAAACGTATTGTAAATTTTTAAGCAATTTCTGATAGTGCACATAGATCTGGAAATATTTTTTCATTGGATTAAAAACTTTATGAGGAGAATATGCTTTAGAAATTAGACTTTTATAATGTTCCTTAGAAAATTATAATCTGTTAGTAGTTATTCTCCTAAAGTCTAGTCCATTTCTTTAATCTTCAGTGTTAGACTATATCTTGATGGCTTATTGCAGTTCTTATTCCGTTGAATTGTTGAATTGTTAAAACTGTTGTAGCACATCAAGCTTTGTAAATGGGGCTAGAATTTGTAGCTCAGTGGTTGTGCTCAAGGCCTTGTATTCGCAACCACATATGACCTATTGATAGTATGGCAGCATCATTTTTTGATGTATACCAGTGTATATATCAGATACGTATGTACGGGTATTATTTTACATATTTTGACTCGTATTTTATCTAAGTTATGTACTATTATAAAGAAGGGAGCCATGGTAACTCATACCTATAGTTCTGTCATGGAAGATACATTAGGCAGGAGTATGTGACAGCTGACAGCAAATCACCCTAGGCTACAAACAAGACCTTGTCACCCATTCACTCTCCTTTTAAAAACAGTGAGGGGAAAACAGTACTTTTAATCTGTTCTTTTCAGGAAAGCTGAGCTAAGATAAGAGGGCTTGTAGATGTTACCGTCTACCTTTTGTCTCTATTATCTTTCTTTATTATATATAGCCTTCAATATTGAGGAAGTAGAAAATTTAAGCTTAAAGTGTTGGTTATTTAAATAGAATAAGTTGGGATTAAGAAAACTATTCCTTCCCTTGAAATTGCTTGTTTCTTGAATTAGAGTTGTAAGAGCAGTAGCAGGTGACGTGATGGATACCTGAGGAGTGCTTCTTCTTTTTGCTGCTCCTTAGCCTTGACACTGTAGAGTGTTCAGCTGCAGTAGTCATTGTTCTGTGGACTTAAATACACCAGTGTTTTATGTGTATATTTAAGAAGTTCAAATCTGACAATTTGAAAACTGGCCTATATAATGTAGAAGAGATCTCTAAATTGGCATCAGCTTTGAGTTTGAATTTTTATGATTAAAAGGTACATATACTTTTTAAATAATCAAATCCTTTGAGATGTTTTTCTTGAGACTACCATATATGTTACAGGACAGCTCAGACAACACTGTGATATGAAACAGGTGGTTATCTTGATGACCAAATTAGAAGCATCATTGTCTCCCTGTCTAAAGTTGTACTTGTTAGAAGTAGGCACATAATCATTTTATTTGTTTGCATGAACTGTGTTTTAAAACATAGCTTCATCCTAGTGTTTTTGGGTTTTTTTTTTTTAGATTATATATTTTAATATAAAATTGAAAACCATTCTTTGATACGTTTTTAAAGTATTTAGTACTTATATAAAGCCACGTGATTAGTTTACAGCTGTCTTTGTGTGATTATCTAGAGTAATTTTCCTTAATATTTATTATTTTTTATATGCTAATATTTTTAGCTCTGACTTTAGGGGAAAACAAGTTGTGTTTTTTGAGTGACAAACCTTTACTGTTTATTAAAGCTCATAGAATGTAAATTATTCAGAGTCATTTTCTTTAATTTAATTATAAGCTACACCTAATATTACTGATTTTTGAAACTCTTAATATGATAGTTCCAATGGCTCTAAAAAATTGACATGGCCTTTGTAGGTTTGTTTTAGTAATGAGAATTTTACTGTATATATGATGTTTATTGTTGATGGTTTAGTATTCCACTCTCAAGGAAGGAAAGTTATTTTGATGATAGTCTTGTGTATAGATTTGAATGAATTGTATAGTTTTTAATGTTCACTGAACTAAGATAGGCCAGCTCTAAGTGTAGATTGTTTTGCATAGATGCATTTAGCCCAGCACCTGCTGGTACCCAAGGTCCTCCTCCAATGATGGGTATGAATATGAACAACAGAGGAACTATACCTGGCCCACCAATGGGTCCTGGTCCTGCCATGGGACCAGAAGGAGCTGCAAATATGGGAACTCCAATGATACCAGATAATGGCGCAGTGGTAATGTATCACTAAAATTTTTTTGGTTATATTTTGTAAATAAGCATTTTGCTGCCTCAAAGATAACTTCACACTTAATATAACGTGGTGTCATTTCCTTTGGTAGTATGGATGTACAGCCAGTGAAGAGAAAGCAACTTTGTTAAATTTCAATTTATTAGAGACAATTTTAAAGTGTCTTAGTATTGCCATCCCCACTTATTCTTCTTCCTCAATAGAGCGCACGTCTCACTACAGTTCTCTGCAGTGCGTTTAACTCCTGTCTGCCAGTGAATGGATGCAAGGCTAAATGTTTATGATTGCGCTTTTTCTGTGTAGACTCTTTACCCTTAGAAACAGAACTCTACTGTGTGTGGAAAAAACCAAGTTTTAGTTTTGACACATCTCCTTGTAATAATTTATTTCAAAACATTTCTCTTTGTTGACAAAAAGTTAAGATTAAAATTTTAGTTTTTCAAAACATTTTAAAGGTTTGCAGTTATATGCTCTTAATGTGACTGCTGATGGCTTTTATTACTAAATTTAATATGTACAGACTTTTGATCCAGGAGTGTGAAGATACCTTTGTGTGGCTAAAACGTAAAAATTGATTTTCTCTGTTGTAATGTCTATCATCTTTACACACCAGTTAGCTGGACAGATGGCTCTCACCACCTCTGTCTGAAGTTTTCTAGAAATCATTTCTTCCTCAGGTGATGATTCCTTAAAGTTCTGAAAAAGAAAATTGGTGACCAGATTTCACAAAGGCTGTTTGGTTTTGGGATTACCGTCCTAAAAGTTAGCAGTCTACCACTGGCTAAGGAGGAAATGCACTGGCAGTTAATGTAGACGGGCCATCCCTTTTACATCCATTGGGATCAGAGAGAGATTAAAAGGAAGGCATCGTTCATTGTAGAACTGAAGAGTAATACACTGGTCTTCTTGATATCATTTTCAAATCTATTGTTTAAGGAGGTAGAGAGGCAGGGTCACAGTATCCAGGACAGAGAGATGGCACATAAAGTGGTCAGTGCGTTTGTCCCTTTAAGAGAGGCAGCATTTATATAGTGTAATCCCTGAAACTTGAAGTATGTTGGTTCAATTTCTCTTCTGCATTTAATCATTAGCAGTAACATAGACATTATTGGCTGTATTCCTATACACTTTCCTAAAATTGTAAATTTAATTTAAATGTCATTCTTAGGTTTTGTGGTTTTTTTTGTTTGTTTTTCTTATTTATACATTTATACTTCTTAAGATTGACCTTTGTAAAGTTTCAAAGAATAAATGACTCAGATATTTAATGTGCTTTTAGTTATTCATATTATTAAAACAGTTCTTAAAACATACTGTTTTCTTACAACTGGTCTTTAAAGGAGCACTTCATATGTCTCCATATTAAATCCCTGAATTTTGTGTTGTTTCTTAATGCTTTGTTTCTTAAAAGCATTGATCATTGAGTTTGTAGAATGTTTACTTTTAAAACAGTACGATGCAGCTCCTCAGTGTACATCTCTGATTTCTTTTTAAAAAGTTTCTTTCTTACCAGGCCTGATGAGACATGTTTATATTATAGTCCCAGCACCTGGGGGCAAACGCAGAGACAGAAGAACCCTGAGTTAGAGGTCAGCCTGGGCTGAGTAGATAGAGACTCCAACTCAGAAACAAAAACACATTATTTGTTACTTTCCATCCTAGTTTCATGCAGTGTAAACTTTTTAAAAAGGGATCAGAGTGGTATTCTATGCTGATCTGGCATAAGGAGGCATTTGCTTATGTCAGAATCAGTTCTTTCCATGAAATGGAGCGTAGCATTTGCAATTTGTAAATCTTCAGATGCTGCTTATTATTATTATTACTACTACTACTACTATTTTTTAAAAACAGGAACTAATTAACTTGCTCCTTTCTTCCTTCTATGTTTGATCCTGACTCTGCTGGACTTTCTGCTGAACTTCCTGACACCACCACTTGGGATTTTGCCAATTTTTCTTGTCACTTTTATTTTGGCGTGTTCCAAATGGACTTTATTATATGTGATTATAGCACAATGATAGGTTTCCCCAAGGACCTCCATCCCAGATGGGTTCACCCATGGGAAATAGAACAGGTTCTGAAACTCCCCAGGCACCGATGAGTGGTGTAGGGCCTGTAAGTGGTGGTCCTGGCGGCTTTGGTAGAGGGAGTCAAGGGGGCAATTTTGAAGGCCCTAATAAGCGTCGGAGATATTAAATAATGGTTCATTCCTGACTGTTTAGAAAAACATTCAATGGTATGTCTTTACACCATGTCTGTTACTAGGGAGAAATGGTTTTACTGTTAATGTATGTAGACTAAAGTTTTTCTTTTGTAAAACTTGAGTTTTTTTTGTATTTTCTTTATTCATAAGCTTTGTAGATTAGCTTGGTGAAAAAGATGCCCATCATTGTGAATGTTGAAAAGTGTTTGTGACCTTAGCTAACGATAGCTATGTGGCATTATTATTAAGTCTGTGTAGTTACTTAATCTCAATAAAGAAATGATTTTGCCTAATTTAAAATGTTCTTAGTGGTATTCCCTCATGACCTTACAAAACTTGCTATGGTTGCTTTAGCTAATCCTACCTATTTAAACGTGAAGATGACTTTGTTTTTCTGTTTGTTCCTGTAGCCCTTAAGTCAGACTGTTAGTGAAAGCTGATGTCAATAAGGGACACATACTGTAGTATACTAGTGGGTGGGAGGCATGGGGGTTAAGATTGTATAAACCATAGATCCTGTGTAAGTTAGAGTTGTTGCTTACATTTCATATAGAGTCTCACTATTCATATATTCTGAGAAAAGTTATTGAGGCTATCTTTGTTCTGTGCTGATTTTTCCAAATAAACCTTTTGAATCTTAAAAAAAATGTTTGAAAGTAAATCTCTTTTGCTTATAAAATAACTCCTGGTTTTAATCTTTTGCCATCATTCATTTACATTTCCCCCAGTTATCACTTTAAGAGTTAGTGTTAAGCTTTAACCCAACCAGCCATACCGACAGAGTGTTGGCAGCGAAAGGAAGGCGTGACCTCTTATTCCTAAATACTAGGTCAGCCACTTAGCATTTCCTGTTGTTTTTAAGAAGTGTTTTAAAAGGTAGTGTAACTGATGTATTGGAATATTTCCATTTTGTTAAGTCTGTCCAGTAACTCCCATGTAATGTTAGTACTGTTCGTTTTTGAGGAATATCCGTTCAAACGCTCATTCTCCCTTTTTCCTCAGCCTGGTAAGGTCTGTGACACATCCTTCTTGGAAATACAGTTTTGAACTTTCCTTTTTAGTTCCTCAGAGAAAGTGATGCCATATTGTGATGTTCCTTCTCTATTTATTTAAAATTTCAATATGTATGTGTGTGTGTACATTTATATAAGTATATGGGGTCTCGTATTTGAATATCCAGTTGCCCAACCCATGATCGTGGCAGGTGTTTTCTCTCCTAACATTTCCATGTATTCATACATCGTCCTCTTACAGAACACCTCTCTGAAGAGCAGCACACATTGCAGTAGATTTTGTTTGTTTTTCTGCCTGGTTTTGGGGGAATAAGCTATAATTGGGAAAGATGACTTCAGTCGATCAGAAGTCTTACATAAAAGCAACTGGTTATAAAACATGACTGAGATGTAATCTTTTGTACAGAATCTCATTTTGTCGTTTTGTGTTTCTACTCCTTTTGTGTGCAGCAGCAGGGTGGATATATTTTCTAAAACCTTGGAATATTCAGAAACTTTGTTTTTAGTAATTACTTAAGTGATTTTGAGATTTAAAAATAAGAGGCAGACTAATTCCCATTACATATGTGTCAAGAGTATAAGCTGATGGGGGGAGTGCACTTTGTTTTAACTTGTAACATTATTTTGGGAATGAGTTCTTAAATTCAACTTTAAGTGATTTAAAAAAAAAAACATTTTCAACTGTCTTTTCAGTCCTTCAGCAGCACTTTTCACCAGTGTTTTTGATTCCATCCTGAATTAAGATTTGGAGAAGCTCAATTTTTTTTTTTTTTTTTTTTTTGTTTATACCAAGCTGCCTTTGTCCAAGGCTGTGATGATTGTGTTATTATTTAAGAACACTTAGTGACCCTAGTCTCCTCAGAGCCTAGTGTCCAGGCTCAGCTCTAGCTCCAAGACAAGAGTCTACACAGCCTTTTTCACATCAAGAAAACCCCGTTCCAGTGCTTACCAAGGTTTCTCTGAGAGAAGTCAGCCTCTGAGGGACAGTCAAGTGGAACATCATGAACGTCTAGCTATTCAGTTGTTAGTGGCTTTGTGAGTTATCTTACTTCACAGCTCTTTTATTCAGGATTTTTAATTTCATTAATTAGCATTCCATAGGTGATTTGAATATCATTCGCTTAATAATAGGAAAATTCGTAAAAAAATAATAGTTTTGGCTTTTCTGATTTAGTGTGACATTGTCATATGTACTATTATAATTCCTTCCTACAAAAGTTAATATGCCATAATTTTATTCTTATAATAGTACTACAGTCTTATTTCTTTTCTTGTCTTGAAATAATCAATTTTAAAATCTTGAAGAATTCAGAATGCTCGTGCTAATTGTAGTTAATAATCATATAATAAAGAAAAATCTAATTTTATAATTGTTTTATTGGAATTTTCTGTTTTTATTTTCTAAGTCAACAAATTGATTTTTTTTTCTTCCTGTCAGATGTGGGGTTTTTTTGTTTGTTTGTTTTTAAGGCAGAACCTTGGATTATCTGTATTTTGTAAATTTTCACCTATTCTGACATTTGTGGGCATTTCTATTAGAAATCTATGTTCAGTACCACTCACTGAAATAATAAATATTTGTTTTAGAAATGTCATTACATTTGGGGGGATCATCTTAACTGTGATTGACATTTAATAGCAATAGGATTTATGGACTAGGACAAGTCTACAAGTCTTTGGCTCTTGTTTACCAAACACTAAATTATAACTTAAATATTTATTCAGAAATACTTGTTGAATGCTATAGTATCTTCGTATTTATATGTAAACCTTCTATTAAGTATCAGTGTGAATGGCTAATAACAGGACGTTAACAGTTACAACATAGATTATGAATGAGGGAAGGAATGCAAATATGTTATTCAAATGAATGGGATTTTATGAAAACTACGATCAAATATGTGGTTAAACTTTAAATGAATTGAAATTCAGTGTCAGACAGTACTAGCCAAAATGAAAAGCTCATAGTCCTTTGTTACTGCGCTAGATGCTCTGGGACCTAGGAAATGGAGCTGAATGAGGTGCACAGAAATCACAGTGTCAACTTTGTTCAGCGCATCAGACAGTTTATTCTCAGAGGGTTATGAAGAGTCACATGAGTAAAGTGTATAGTCACATGGATAAGCTGCAGACAAGCTACACTTGCCTTTAAAACATGTTTTTCTGTAGAAGATGATAACAAATAGCACTAGCCAGCTGTGATAGATAATCTCGAGGTCATTCCTGTCTTCTGCACCTAGGAGGGGATGAAAGCACATTCCAAGAAAAATTTTGTGTTTTTAAAGAAAATATGGTCACAATATTCTTATCTTGGTTTTTTTTTTTTTGGGAATTTTCTCAAAAGCAGTCAGAATTCTCACATGACTCCACTCTTGAACAGTGTTCTAACAACCCTTAATTCCATAGCTGGTTATAGAAGGCCAGTTTGGGATATATGAAACTCTGTCAAATATGTGGAATATGTCCTTATAGAGTAAATTGAGGCAGCTTCCTGAAGATTCAAGTGATAGTTAAATGTTTTGCGTATATAATTTTGTTAAGGCCTCAAAGATAACCAACATATAACCTTAACGTTGACAGGGTGGTTCATTGAATAGAAGAACTTGCTACCAAGTCTCATGGCTTGAGTACTAGCCGCTAGATTCAAGCACTAGAATCCACGTGGTGGAGGGAGAGAACCATTTCTGCCAACTATTCGCTGACTGCGTGGGGACGTAAGATGAAAACCCCCAAGTACCACCACTAGGAGAACTAAAACCTTAATTTTTTTTTTTTTTCAAAATCCCAAATTCTGTCAAATATGATGCACCTAACTAATCCTGGCTATCTGTAGTCTGACACAAGTAACTATTTTACATTGAAGGCTAGTATCAACTATTGCTGATCCCAGTCAGCCAGAGTAACAGGATAAGAAAAGGCCACGCTGGGTCTGTCAGGGTCAGGGTTGCTCCAATAAGGCCCTGGATTCATTCTCTAGTACCACTGATGGAAAGGGGAAAGCAGGGGGTGTTTGTCTCTTGAGTTACAAATGTTACTTTCTAGCTAAATATATAGGTAAGGAGTCTTCTTTTTGGGAGGGTGGGGTAGAGGGAAGCAAATAGATGTAGCTAACTTTTCACATACAGCTCCTAAAACTATAAATATCTTAAATCCAACTTCATAGAGTATATTCATTTGTATATCAAATAAAATGTATCCCAGTATGAATTTCTTTTATGTTTACAGAAGTTGGAAATTGTTTTCTGTATCACCAACACGCTTTCTGTGTCACAAGCATAATAATGTTTTGTTGTTGTGGTTTGTATATTACTAAATAGTCATTAAACTTCAGCTGGGCATTGTTAGAACAAACCTTTAGTTGCAGGGAGGCAGAGACAGGCAGATCTGAGGTTGGGGCCAGCCTGATCTACAGAGCAACCCAGAGCAGCCAGAGCTGCACCGAGAAACTCTTGTCTCCCCACAAAAACATCAAATAAATAAATAAAATAATGCTTTAAACTGTGAATGAAGACTCTTAAACTCCAGGAACTGTTGACCTTTCAGTAAAACTATTTCTAGATTATAAATACCTCAAAAAGTTCTTTTTAATTGTTTTGTGTTTAATTACTTGGTTAAGTTAATGCTTTATTGTTTTATATTTTGTTTTCCTATTGAATAACAGAAACAACCTATTTCCAGGTCCAAGTTACTGAAATTGTCTGTATGGCCGGTATTGAGATATAAATTCACATTGAAAGTAGGTCCCTTCAAGCATATTCTTGTATGGTTTGAATTAGCCATTGTTGCTTCTGCTTTCCTCTCTGCAAGAGATATTTTGTCAATTAAAGATGGCTAAGTCAGAGTTGTTTATCAGTGTGCCTTTCTATTTTATTTTAAAAGACAACTACTGGGGCTCAGGAGATAGACTTGCATTGCCTACTCTCAGAGAGGACTGGTTCAAATCTCCCACATCAGGCTGATTATAACTGTATTTAACTTTAGTTCAAGAGGATCCACTTCTGGCCTCTGTAGTCACCGGCTCTGCCAGGTACGCAGACATATATGCAGGCAATATACTCATACATACTAAATAAGAGGTATTTATCTCATGAGACCTTATTAAAAAACAAGCTAAAGGCTACTTAATGTTTACAGTAGTGCTTTATCATGTAGACTATTAACTACTTTAGTTCCTATGAGGGTTTCAGATCCAAAGTTGAGAGTTGGGTAGAATTAAGTTCAAGCACACTTAATTTGAAAAAAATTTCTTGTTCATTTTCCTGTATTTTAAAGTTCAGTCAGTAGGAAAATGTATAGAGCCCTTTCTTAAAGTATGTAAAAGTTGCATATTGAGCAGTTTTAATAATGTAGGAGACTTTAGCATTGATAATCTTATCAAAATTTTTCTGGTCATATTGTGAAAGACCAAAGTCACACAAAATTATATATTGATTATATCATGTAAGGTGCATACATGCATTAGTGTCAAAACTTAAAGCCACATCATTCATTATGTTCCATGCTTTTGTGATACGGGTTTAATAATCTGTGCTCTGGCCTCTTTTATGAGAAAAGATTTGTATTTATCAGTCAACCAGGCTAAATAAGGTTTTCAAAGAACTATGTAAGTCTATGCCTATTAACTTTGTTTTTCATGTTACCTATATCTTAATTTTCTTATGCCTTTGTAAATAATTGAGTTTTTAAAGTTATGTAATCTCCCACAAAATACATAAAACTTGTGTTGTATGTATTTTGTCAGTAATTACAGCTCATTTTTTTCCCTGGGTATTTTCAATTATTAGTTTTTTTCACAGGTTCTTTTAGACTTAAATGTTAGCAGACATGTTTATGGATCAGAAACATTAGACTGAATCTCAGTTCCCTCTTGAATCAGTAGTTTCTGAACTTTTTGGTCCTAGCAGTACTAATAATTTGCCTGGGATTTACTTAACTTCTGCTAATTCTTTGAACTGGTTAGAAAATTTTACACATACCTAGGTTTGAGTATTCTATACATATAATGGTAGACCTAACAATTTTGCAGAATAAAAATGATCATGGAAATAATTGTTTACACATGATGTTTTCTTAATCAGACAGATGCTGGGAAGATGGCTAAGGCGTTAAGAACACTGGCTGCCCTTGCCCGATGACCCACCTTAACAGCTCATAGGCAACTGTAACTCCAGTTCCAGGGGGTCTGATGCCTTTTTGGCCTCTGTGGGCAGTGGGCTGTAGGTGATACACAGACAAAGCACGTACATAAAAACAAACTTCTTTTTAAAAAGATAAATCTGTGGGAAAATTGGGTCCTATGTGGGAGAGCAGCAATGAGTGTCCCTTTAAGTCAGTATTTTTCAGACTTCCAGACAAGTCTAGAATCTCTGTGAGGCTCCTTCAATACAAATTCTGTTCTTTCCACTGCATGCAGATTTTTATTTTTAGTGAAACCAGAAACAATGAACATTGCGTTCTACCAAGTTGTCATGTGATATTGATGCCAGTGCTTTGAGGACCACACATGGACAGTGTGGTAGGCTTCATTACTCAGAAGAGATAAAGGGCTGACTGGTAGAGCACATGGTACATGCACCTGTCCCTGGGTTAAATCCCTGGCACCATCTACAAATTTACTTTTTGGTTATAGCTTAATGTCCCAGTTTATTGTAGGCTGTTTAAGATTCCTGTCCATTGTACCGCGAATGACTCCCCTAAGCATTTTTAGCTTGTGACAGTTAACAAGTACTGCCACATTGACTATTCCAGTTAGGAAATGTACAGGATCCTGAATTGCTTTGTGTTAGATTAACATGCTTATTACACTTTTCTCACCGTCTGTTGCATTGTGTTCACAAACCTTCCTAATGCAAATGAAGAGATGGAGAAAAGTTCATTTTGTAGGGAGCTAGCAACAGCTATCTTCCATGAGCTTGGTGGTTAGCCATCCTTGGGTGGGCAGGTGAACAGCAGCATCTTAGTAGTTCTTTTCTATACACATGTCCTCTGCACATGTGTACAGACCTAAATGAGGACATTTTGAAAGTCGCATTTAAAAATTTCACTTTATTCTCGTCTGTGTTAGTGTTAGTAATGAAACCACTTAACAGCTCAGCTAGGGTTGGTATATTTGGGGTCCCTGGAGAAGAGGCACTGGGAAACAGTTGTAATCTGTGCTTACAGCATGGTAAACGATGCCTAAAACGATAGCATTTGCTGTGTTAGTAATGGGTTGACTTTGATGGTCATATTTCCTGTGGTCTTTAAGTATACTAAACAATCTTCTTTGTTTTCTAGCCTTGTGTCCTTAGTCATGTTAGAAAGTAGTACTCATCAAAGTTCAAGAGGAAAATATTTTTGAGACCAAGAAAGATATATTCTAAATACATCTCTGTTTAAAGTTAATTCAAAATTATGTAGTATATTACATTTTTAAATTGGTTTATAATGAGAACCCATTGTTATTAGGTTGACAATAATTTGTTTCAAAAATCAAGCTCTTCAGTTGTGGAGATGCAGCTCTCTGGAGGGAAGACCATCCTGGGCTACATAGTGAGACACCGTTTCAAAATAAAGAAAAAACAAAAATAAACTTGCTCATGCTTTACATAGAAGTTTTAGTGTTTCAGAATTTTCTTCAGGAAGATTAAATTGTTGGGAGTGTTTTGTGATCCTGCCCCCCCTCCTCCCAACTAAAGTAGGATTTGGCTCTGTGATGATTTCTTCTACTTATGATCAAGAATGTTGTCCTCTTTACTGTATTATTAGCCTTTTTATTTTAATGATGAATTTGAGTGTTTGCCTTTGCATCATGTGTGTACCTGATGTCTCTTGTGGGCAGGAGGAACTGGAGGTGCAGATTGTTGTAAACTACCACATGGCTGCTGGAACCTGAACTCAGGTCCTCTTAAGAAGCAGCCAGCACTTATGGAACTCTGAGCTATGTCTGCAGTCCCAGGTTTTGTGTGTGTGTGTGTGTTTTCAAGCCACGGTTTTTCCTTGTAGCCATGACAACCCTGGAACGTACTCTGTAGAATAGAGTGGCCTTTAACTCAGAGATCTACTGCCCGTTTCCACTTCTTTTGTGCTGGGAGTAAAGGTGTCCACCACCACCAGGCCTGGGCTGTGAACAGATGCTTGCTTCCTCTAACTTTTTTCTGTCCAGAAGTCAGATGAATCCTTTTTGAATCCCAGGCGTAAGATAAAGGCCTCTCCTACATGAAGATGATTAACCAATGAGCCTGTTTCTAAATGGGTTATTGCCATATAGACTCAGATCCTTTTCAAAATCTCATCCAGGTACAGAATTGCATGACACAGTAAACTGTACATTGTTTTCTTTCTTTAAGAAACGATTGAGTCCTGTTATACTAAAGTAAGTTGACCCCCCCCCCCCAAAAAAAAAAAAAACTTAGTTCTTTACTTTTAGATGTAAGAGTTCAGTAAAGTGGGGAGGGGCTCTGGGAATAGCCTTTGCCCTCCAAGTATAGGCAAGTGTTCTTAGAGCTGTATCCTTTTTCTGTTGACACATTTTAAAAAGTAAATGGGCATGTTTGCCATCTTGAAGAAGATTGAAATCTGATTCCAAACATGGTTTGACTCCCTACTCCAAGCTACTTATTTAACAGTAAGACATTGACACTAGAGTGTATTTACCTTTGTACATAGTACTCACCGTTGAAATTCACATTGTAGCTTCACTCTTACTGTCACATGTCAATACCTACTTGGAGCCATTGTGGTTTTCTAAAAATCAGAAGAAAATTAGAAAATTCTAGAAAATGACATGTATTGATATTCTTAATTTCTGCCTTAAATAAAATGTGTATGATTTATTTTTAATGGAGCCACAGGAATAGAGGTGAAGTAAACCTTAGCCTTAGGTTTCATACCCGCTTTGATACTTCTTAATGTAGTATCCAGAGGTTGTTGGAAGCTACAGTTATCATAATGTGAGTTGCTTTGGAATATTGGAGTGATAGAATAGAAAGATAACCTGTTACAAGTTGGTCCTTATGTTTTTATAATTTATGTTCAGTACCTTAGCAATATCTGATACTCTTAATTCAAAACTTACCTCCTACAGGTGCTGTGCTATGCCCTTCAGTTTGGCAGTACTTGGTCCAACTCTATGGGGTCGCTGGGTCTGCTTTCCCATGGCTGTGTGTATTGTAGTTGAGAAGAACAAATACCATAGAAAGAGTTTCCCATGTAGTAGCACAGGAAGAAGCACTGGTAGCTACTCTCTCTCAGATCAGGGAGAATAAGGTTCTTGAAAGAAGACACTGCTGGCACAGTGACTCGTGAACAGGTAACTGGATGAAGTGAAGCCTGCTAGACCGCACTGTCCAGTGCTCTATGCATGGCTGGCTGTTGACTGTGTGTGTGGACCTAGTGAGTCTGTAAGACTTTGGTTAAATTTTATAATGTCATCTTTGAGTACAATATTAATCATAACTCCAAACAATGTATTTAAATTTTTGTACCTTCACTTTTTGTATTCAATTATAGACATTTTATAAAGGAAATTGTCTGAATCAGTTGTAAAAAGGTTAATATCAGTAAAAATGTAAAGTAGCTTATTTTAGCTTTTTGTTAGGGCGATAATAAGAGTATCTTGGGCTCAAATCAACCATTCAGCTAGTATCTGTTACTTTTGGAAACTTGAAATGTTCATATTCTGGACAGGACTTGTCCAACACAGCGACTTTGCCAACCTTTATCTGGTTATTTGTGTTCCTAGAATCCCATTACATTGACTGTCATTTTGACTAATAGCATGCTGAACTTTCAGTGCTGGGGATGTATGAAGTGATTATTAAACATTTGTTAAGTATGAGCAAGCCACTAGCTCTCCCTGCCCTCTACAAACCAGATAAGCAGTTTGATTATTCATCATTACACATTCGAATTTGTATAAGATCTATTTCTTTAATCAAAATAATGGGTGTTTGCCATACATCAAAGGAAGATTTGGAGCAGGCAGGTCTCTGGAAGTAAGTTACATTGTATCAATTTTATTGTTATTAGTTGTATGTATTACCTGCTTTATCTATAAAAGGTATATATATTCAATTTCTGAAAAGGGATTTGTCATACAAATTTTTTCTTAAATGTATGTATCATGTTCATTTTTGTCCCATCTCAATACCAGGCCAGCTAGGTGTGGTGAAGCAGGTAGATCACAAAATTCAAAGTTCATAAAATTCACAGTGGTTCTTAGATTCCTGATGTCTGAGAGGAGTTACATAAGACCTTGATGGAAGAAAGTAAAGCCCCATCACAGATGGCAGGAATGTAGTCTTTCACTCAGTGGTGGTGGGTTTGCCTCAGCTGAGGCTTAATCCCCAGTGTCACAACAAGGAAAAGAAAATGCCAGCCCCAACAGTGTAAGAACTTATCCATTACATAGTGATTTATGTTTGTTTGCTAGCAAGTCCTTAGTAAGTGTTTAATGAATGAATGACACCAGTTTAAGCACAGGTGTGGTATTTACTAATGAATGTGCTCCAATCTGAAAATGCATTATTACCCTGTAGTTGGGATTTAAAATTTAATGGTTTATGGAGAGTGGTACTGTGGTAGCAAGAAAGGATGCAAAATGTTTTGAGGGGAGAGGTACTTGCTGTGCAAACCTGCTGATCCTAGCCCACATGGGGTGGAAGGAGAAACTGCCTCCTGCGAGTTTTCCTCTTCCTGGGACAGCATGGGACCTATAAAACACTTGGAACACTTGGAAGCAAATACTCACTTCCTCTTGAGAAAATTGCGAAGAAGTCACTGGGATGGCAACATTTAAGTAGACCGTGTATATAGCTTTGGGTAGATAACTTTTAGACTGTTTGAGTCCATAGTAATGTTGTAGGAAGCAGAGACCTTTGCTGCTCTGGAACAGTCTTCATGTGAATAATTCAGAGTGAGTTTAGCTTTTCTGTTGCCAGAAAAGAGGAAGATACAAGGTGTTCCATGAGTTTCTAGTGCCAACGGTAAGTTCAGGATAGAAGTGTGGCCTTGAACGAAAAACTTTGGCTCCTTTCCTGGAAGTGATGTTTAGCAGTGATCTGGTGGAATTTAAAATTATAAAAAGCCTTTCTAGGTGATGAATAGTGTCCTTGGGCAGGTGAAGATGGCTCAACAGTTGAAGCGTCACTCAGATCCATCTGTAACTCCATTCCCAGGAGATCCAGCACTTGTTTCTGTCCTCCTTGGACACTGCATGCATATGGTGCGCAGACATACACACATACAGGCAAAAAATAAAGGCAAAGTTCATAAACACATTAGAAAGTATTCCTTAACGTATCGTCATTAGTACCTGAGACCAGGACAGCAGCCTCGCCATCCTCTTGTGTAGTTGTCTCCACAGAATGTTGAGTGCATCCTTTAAAGGATTAGCCTCTAGCCCTGTTCTTTTTTACATGGAGTAGTTGCACACCTGGAAGGAAGCAGTTGTATTAAATCACAGAACTATCTGACGTTGCCAGGTCTTGTCAATTCAGTCTCTCTGAGCCTGTTCACGGAAGTGTTTGGTGGGTCTTCTGTCTCCAGATGGCAAGCTTTGCAGGTTCTAAGGGTTTCCATCACCTCTCTTCATCTCTCTGCCCTGTAAGGGTATCCATCCCCAGCTCTTTCCCTGCATTTTATCTTTATCAGTAGCCAGAATACCTGCACATTCTCTCTGACACTCACTGCAGCTTGCCTTTTCTCTACAAGTTCCAAATTCATGGACTCTACCAGCGTCCAGTTGTACATACTCAAAGGTATTCTGGCCATGTACAGGGCTTTTCATGTTACTCCTTAAGCTGCAGACATATAGTTCATGTCTGTAGCATCTGATTAGATTTTAAGTAACTTGTGACTTAAAATCTGTAAGAGCATTGTGCATAGGCTCTATGCATGATCCCCAGCATACTGTCAGGGACCTAGACAGCAGCGTGCTATGGTGTCTGAGGAGTTGTAGGATTCCAAGTGATGGCCTTAGTTCTCAAACCGATGAGGTCTTCAGGAGAAAAAAAATATTGCTTGATTTTAAAAGTTTCCTAAGGCAAGTATGAAGGTGCATACCTGTAATTCTGTATCAGAAAGTTGTGGTGAAGATCTCAAATTGAAGACTCATGTTGACTAAGCTACATAGTGAAAAATGGATATTTCAATACCAATAAAATTATGTTACTGCGAATCTCATAGTGTACGCATTCAATAAATAATTACTGAACATTTCTGTCTCAGCCTGTGCCTAAAACATGAGAGAAAATTCAGTGGGTTCTTTTGAGTTTGAGGCCTACTAGTTGACAAGAGAACTATGGGGAAAAGCCCGTCAAAAGTTTGAGCTACACCATTGTGTCAGACCAAGAATCGCCCAGTTTTCAGGAGACCATAATAAAAGAATAAAGCAGACAGAAAGAAAAGCTGAGTGGGTGAGTACCAAGGCATCCATCCATCTCTGAGGCTGGGAAAGTAATGACCAGGCGGCCATTCTGACAATCCACCTTAAAACTGAAACCATAGTCTATGTTCTGTATGTCAGCTCTACAAAATGCAATGGTGTTTGGTGTTGGATTTCCAAGCATGAAGACGGGAGGATCTAGAAGTTTCCTAGGCCTACCAACAGTATCTGCAGGAAAGTGGCCTACTCTTGATTGAGTGTAAAAACTAAGCTGGCCAGGTTTTATAAGTTTGTGCGTTTGTTTCCTTTAATTTTGTCTGCATTGAAGATTTAAACCAAAAGTGGAGAGGATTGCTCTAGAAGTTGATCCACATCCATGCCCTGTGTATGAACTACTTCTGCATGGCTACCCACACTGGCTGTCTTACTGTGTAAGTTCTAATCATTGCTGTGGCAGGAGGTGCTGTGTCGTCAGGACAAAACCCTCAAGCATGTTCTGATGAGTAAGTTGGTATGCTGTAGACATCAACTGAGAGCTGACTGCCGAGGGACAGCACAGTGGAGGGACACTCGACCCGCGTGCCTGAAGTCTCCAGGAAGTGGCACGAACCTTACCGGTCTCAGTGTAGAAGTATATAATTCATAATTTGGTGCTACTTGCAGAACATCCTACTTGGTCTATTTTTTTTTTTTTTTTTTTTTGATTGTTAAAATACTTTGGAGAAGCCAGGCAGTGGTAGGCACTTTTAGTCCCAACACTCAGGAGACAGAGGTGGGCAAGTTCCTGGTCATCCGGGACAGCATACACCCTGTCTTGGAAAAACCATCAAAGAGTGGGAGAAATCTTCAAGGTCCTCAGGATTCTTCGGCGTTTTCACATGCTTGCTTCCACTGTGGTGTTGGGGATTAAATGGCAGCTGTCCCGCTGAGCTGTGCCTACATCCCTGGGTTAAGAGTTGGTTCTGGAGCCAGGCATGGTGGCGCACGCCTTTAATCCTAGCACTCGGGAGGCAGAGGCAGGTGGATTTCTGAGTTCGAGGCCAACCTGGTCTACAAAGTTAGTTCCAGGATAGCCAGGGCTACACAGAGAAACCCTGTCTCGAAAAACCAAAAAAAAAAAAAAAAAAAAAGTTGGTTCTGTTCAATAGGGGACTGCACAGATTTACAGATTTTAAACATTACTGAGCTTTTATATGGATTAGGTTTTTTTAAGGAGGCGTTAATTACTTCCTATTTGATATTTTTCTTTATAGAGTATGCATACTTCTCTTCCTTTATAAGGCACACCCCGCTCCTCTGCATCCTGTAATTAAATTGATTTGCATGTGCGTGCTGCAGAGCTCACTGCAGGCTCCTTTCTCTCCAGTCCATGTCATGAGTGCATGTGCCTCATGGTATGAGAGGAGCTTGGAACTTTTCGAGTTACATTATTGGCTGATTGTGCTACTTTGCTGATACACTACTGATGTATCTCTTTTGTGCTTTTCCACAAAGATAAATGGTTCAGGGCAGCAAAAACTGGCTTGTTCCTATATAGCAAATGCATAACAAATAAATTTTTAATATATTCAGTAAAATGATAGTTAATCCAGACTGAATAGGGAGCAGGTTTTTAAAGACAATAGCTCCTTGGAGTAGTATTTATAAATTTCATAGATTTTTTTTTTTAATGTATAGTTTAGTGTCTGCGATGTTCCTGTGTCTCAGTTTATTTTATCCTACCTCTGGTCCCCAGCCTCACCCCAGCTTTCCCCTGTATAGAACTGTCTTTTCTGTCTGAGCTTGTTTTTTCCAGAACAGCTCCCTCTGGAATAGAAGGACTTGTGGCTGCATTAATCTTAGTTAGGCCACTTGACTGTTGGGATGGTCAACTACCTCTGTCTGTCTGTCTGTCTGTCTGTCTGTCTGTCCGCCCGCCCATCTATCTATCTATCTGTCTAGTCCTTCAGTAGTTCCTTTCTCCTGGCCTCCGCAGTCATAAACACAGTCACCTGGGTACTACAGGAGTAAACAGTGTACAAAAGTAATGCAGTTAGTTTGGATTCCTTCAAAAATAATTCACTACAATGTTAAAAGTAATTTAGAGTCAAGCATGGTGGCATACACCGTGTCCCATGTCCCAGATTTAGTCTCTGAGACATCATGGTCATGAGCTGGAGGTTAGACCTTGTCTGAAATCCAAAAGGTTCCAAATATGAAACTTGAGGGTATTGACATGATGCCATAAGTAGAAAATGCCACCTGTCTGTGTGGGCCAACAGGTAAAGAGGATGCATTAGGTAGGACCCACTGCATAGAAAACGAACATGACTCACTTCCTACATATGTCACTTGCTAGCTGTGGTGCAAACTGCAGCCTGGCCTTCACTGAGTTTCAGGTCAGTTGGAGCTACATGGTTGGACCCTATCTAAAAACAAAAGTCGGCCATGGTGGCGCACTCCTTTAATCCTAGCACTTGGGAGGCAGAGGCAGGTGGATTTCTGAGTTTGAGGCCAGCCTGGTCTACAAAGTGAGTTCCAGGACAGCCAGGGCTACACAGAAAAACCCTGTCTTGAAAAACCAAAAAAAAAAAAAAAAAAAAAAGGAAAAAGAAAAAACCAAACCCATGCAATGTGTATATAAACATCTCTGAATCCCTCCCCACCAAAATGGCAGCATCTAACAGTCATCTTCCAGGCATTGTGCCAGGGGATCCTTAATGCATAGTAAAAGTTTAATTTAGTACAAGTATTTTATGACTGCCATGCCACAGTTGAAGCAACAAAGGTAACACAGTATCTGGTCAATAATTGACTTTAAAAAATTGTATAGGGCTCAAGAGTGAATTCTAACATGCTGCTGTCACATTTGTGAGCAATATAGATTGTTTCTGCTTAGGTAAGAAAATAAGCCGGTGTTACGGTGTGTACCCTTAATGCCAGCCTGCAGATGGCTGAGGTTGAGATTCAATGTTGCATTGTGAGAACTTTTCACAAAAGGAGCTACTATAAGCAGTTGCAGGTTAGGAATATCTGGTTCTCTAGTGGGCGTGGGAGACTGAATAAAAGCTCTTGTTAGCCAGTGTTTGGTCTTCTGAAGACTAAGGCAGCTCACGAGCTAGATGTAGACTACTCTCTTACAAATGTCAGGTAGCACGCTCCGCAGCAGTGCAGAAAAGGTTAGCAAAGCAGCTGTAGAGAAGGTTAACTACCTTAGGCTCGCCTTCCAGATACACAAAGGAAAGCTCAGGTATTAGGAGTTGAATATAACAGAGTCCTGTTGTCCAGGGGTTTGCTTGGTATGAATGCCTAAATGTCATTTTTCAGTTGATTATATATGCCTGTTTTGGGTGGTATATATGAACAGATAGTCCCTTCCTCATAGGACATGTTGGGATCTGGGAAGTTGACACAAGCTGTAGGGATTCCTAATAAGACTGAGAAACTAGATAGTTCTAGTTCCACTGTTAGGAACCATTAGAAAATTCTTGCCAAGGTAGTCGTGCTAATGGAGTCATGATCAGTGCCTCTAGTCCCAACTATTTGCTAGGGTAAGGCACGAGTTCAAAGCCAGTCTGGTCAAAAGAACCACCTGTTCTTAAACACAATGAGAGGATAGATGGATGGCTTGGTGCCAAGTCTGAAGCCCTGAGTCTGGTTTCTGTGTCCGTCATTCTGGGGTTAAGAAGTGACTTCCCCAACTTGTTCCCTGATTTCCACACCTGTACAGTTGTATGAGTCAACCTGCTTGGATGTAAAACACTTTAAAGACATTCTCATCTGTTTTTTTTTTTAATTTTTAAAAATTTTATTTATTATATATATGTACACTGTAGCTGTCCTCAGACACTCCAGAAGAGGGAGTCAGATCTCCTTATGGATGGTTGTGAGCCACCATGTGGTTCCTGGGATTTTAACTAAGGACCTTCGGAAGAGCAGTCAGTGCTCTTAACCGCTGAGCCTTCTCACCAGCCCCTGTTAAGATATCTAGCAATTTACGCATTTTTTAAGTGCCTCAGATATAGACAATCCAGAGTTATGGCACGGTAACTAGGGTTTGAGAGTATAGAAATCAAGACCTGGCAGTTGGCATGGGATGGTAGAGCACATGGGAATGTCACAAGGACCTGGGTTGGCGCCCAAGCAGCACATAGGCCCGTGGATTAATTAGTGCTGAGTTATTTACAACGCAGCACTTTAATTTACTGGCTGTTAGGCATCTTTGTGAATCAAAGGGCAGAGATTGTGTTTGGTTTTTTAATTATAATTAAGATCAATGTCTGGATAGAAGGCTCTTGTCACATTTAAAAGTTTATGCCCCATAAAAACTGGTGCTTAGGGGAAATCTTAGCTAACTGTCCTCAGTAAAAGTAGTAGCGTTTGGGTTAGAGAGAGGGTTCAGTTGCTGCTCTGGCTGAGAACCCCAGTTCAGTTCCCATCACACGTGTGGTACCTCAAAACTAGCTCCTGGTGATCCAGCAGCCCCTTTTTGTTCCTTTGAACTGTACTCAGGTGTACAGACACCTGCTTACATATACATAAACAGCAAGAATTTAAAAGGTAACTGTGAATAATGAAAAAGTGAGGCCCACCATGGTGCGCACATTTACTATATCCAGCACTTGTGAAGCAGGTAGATCTCTAAGTTCCAGGGCAGCCTGGTTCATGTGGTCATACTTGTCTCTTTAAAAAACCAAAACCAAACAAACAAAGATGAAAATTGATGTCTTCTTGAGTCAGCTGGGGGCCATCCTGCAGTGCGCTGTGCGACTGTCTACAATATGTAACACATAATCAGACAAGCAGGACGTGTCCCCTAGACAGGAAGGGAAAGTCAGAGCTCTGCAGAATTCCTAGAAAGGAAACACAAGTGAGAAATGAGATGGCATTAACCTTGACAGCCAGAGCCTTTTTCTTCTTAGTCACTTTTAGGAGGAAATGGGAAACAGTTTGGGCTGCTTGAAGCATTTGATCTTAGCAGCATGAGCCTGGTCTGGTGTTTAAGGCTTCTCTGTCTAGTCCTCTTCCGAGAACTTGTTCAAGTTTCTCTCCAGCACTAGGTCTTAGACCTTTCCCATAGTTGGACTGAATGATTCTTACCAATTGTTCAGTTCTTGGCCCTCTGCTAAGGGTGACTTCTTGGGGCACAGAGACCTCATATTGGTGCTGACTGCACTTTTGTTGAATTAGTGAACAGTTTATTTAAGGTAACACTGGTATCATTACCATAATCAACATGGGATGTTGGGGGCAGGGCGCACGTGCATGTGCTCTCGGGCCCCATCTGACTAAAATGAAGCACAGTGAAGATTAAGGATGCCATGAGTTAAGGGAGGAGCCGTGCTGTCTGCACAGAGCCTGCACTGGGAAGGCACTGAAGACCTCAGTGTTAGGCCCACGGAGGCAGACACATCTGAGATGGGAAGTCTTATTCTGCTAGATTCATGTGCACTCTTTAATATGGTTTGATTGCTTTAACAGAGGATGGCTGAAATTGTCACCCAGGCTGGCCTTGTAACTGTAATCTGTGCCAGCCTCCCAAGTAGCTAGGATCACATCCTGTGTCTGAGGACCCAGCAGCTTCTTACTAGGGTTTTTGTACCCCTCCCCCTGCCTGCTGACAGTGGCAAACACTGTGGAGTTGGATAAGAAAGTCATGTTCATAGATCCACATTTGATCTTAGGAAATTACAGCTGAGTTTATTGGGAGGGACCAACCATGGCAGCTACTTGGCTGTATTGAAAATGTTCACTTGAGAGCAGATATGTTGTGCACACCAAGGTGGACTTGCTGGTTGGTCCTGTTTGCTGGTTGAGCACCCTACCTCAGCATGGTCTGTATAACACCTGTGTCATTCCTCACTAATCGGAGAGTCCCCATGATGTCTGGATCCCATCAGTGCTACACTTGGACACGGTAATGCACGTGACAGGTGCAATGCTTTTCCTCAAGCTTGGCTTCCATGTCATCTGCAGAGGCGCTACTTTAATACCTGGTGAGAAAAGCATGAATGGAATTTAATATTGGCTAGTGCCTTTCACATTTTTAATGAAAAAGAATACTTGTTTTTCTTTTATGTGTATGAGTTTTTGGTACATATATGTATGTGCAATCACACACATGCCTGTTGCCAGGGAGGCCAGAAGAAGGATTCATACCTGGATCCAGAGCCTCCGTGTGGGTGCTGGGAATAGAACTCAGATCCTCTGTAAGAGCAGCAAGTGCTCCTGACCTCTGAGCCATCTCTCCAGCTCCTCGTACTGCTGAGTTATTTCTCCAACCCCTCTCTCTCATGCCTCTGGTATACATAGTAAATAAGTGGCTGACCCTTTGAAGATGGTCATTGAACTTTTAAAACAGTGCAGCATTCTGAGTTCATCACCCTCAAACCAAATGTGAACTTACTATTCCCTGTATGTGTGCTGCTGCCTTCCTGTCCCGGCCACTAATGACGGGCAGAGAGCCAGGCCAGGGGCCTTACATAGTGGGACACTATTTCAGACAGCAAATTAAAATAAACATACGTCACTATGGTCCAGCTCGCCCTTGACTATCCTCTTACTGCTTTCTTTACCTAGCTATTGACTTGGACGTGCATAAGAAACTACACAGGCGATTTTGGATCTATGTTTGGGATGCTGGGCATTGTGGCACATCCCTGCCATCCCAGCTGCTCCAAAAGTTCAGGCAGGAGGATCACTGCTTTGGGCCTGTATGTGCTTCTGAGCTAGTTCAGGAGGAATTTAAGCGGTAGACTTAAGGCCCCTCTAGTCATTCCCCTGCATCTGGGACCTGCCTCCCCCTGGGCAGGGTGGTTGCTTCAGATTGTCTCTGGCCTGGCCTACAAACTGAGGTGGGGCTGTAGAATGCTATGTCTCAAAAGCACACAGTAACAAAAGGAGGGAAAGTCTGTAGAACCCGGGTGAGCAGGGCTGAAGTCCTCAGCCTTCCCTCCTGCTGTTGACATTGGTGCTGGAGTTTGCTGTGTTTCAAGTCCGATTATCTGAACCTGGGCCTAATTATTTTTTCTTTGAAGTTCCTTATCCACTGGAAATGGTGCACGCTTAGGAGATGGAGTAGGGAAGGTCAGAGTTCAAGGTCATCTTCAACTACATAGTGCAAAGTTAGTGTGATGTGTAAGATCTTACAAACAAAAATAAAAATCATTTGTTGAAAGCAGTAATTTGTAAATTACTAGATTTTTTTGTGTTTGCAAACGTAGCGTTTCTTTAGTAACCTGTAACCTTTAATGGAAAGATAACAAGCTGGGAGAGATGGCTCAGTTACTAAGCACTGGCTGCTCTTCCAAAGAGTCTGTGCTTAGTTCCCAGTACCTACATGGTGGCCCACAACCCTTTAGCTGTAGTCGCAGGCCCACATGTACTGCACACATGTGCAGACAAAAAGATGTGCACATGAGAGTTTAATTAAAAATATTAAAAGATAAGTTTTCTGAATCCTAGACCTCTGTCCCTGCTTTAGACAAATGGGAAGGGCCATAGTTGGTTGTAGTTCTGGCCTCTATGTCTCTCTGGTGGTCATTTCCTAATAAGTCCCCTGGAAATGTGCATTGCTTGGGAAAGAGTCCCTGTTATTGAGTAGGGAGCACCTGTGGAATGTCATTCTTCCCGGCAGACAACTGCAGACACCAGCAAATGTCACCATTTATTTGTTACTTTATAGTAGCAATTTTTAAATGTTTCTCTTTAAATGCCCTTGAGTTTCTACTGTTCATGTGTTCTGTGGATAACTCAGCCTCCATTGGTGTGTGTGGTTATCTGTTAAGTCTTCCTTAGCTTCCGACAGACTTAGCAAATTAAACAGCATGTGTTGTATCTGATACATAGTGGGCAAGCCCTATCATTTTCTACTACCAGAGAATGGTTCCTAGAAACACGGTGTCGTTAATATTCTTGTAGTCATAGGAGTATGCGTGGTACTGTGTATCTGAGTATACAAAAGGGCTGAGCTCTTGTTGGGGGCTGGAGAGATGGCTCAGCAGTTAAGAGCATTGACTGCTCTTCCAGAGGTCCTGAGTTCAATTCCCAGCAACCACATTGTGGCTCACAACCATCTGTAATGGGATCTAATGCCTTCTTCTGGTGTCTCTGAAGACAGTTGCCACAGTGTACTTGTCATATATATTAAATAAATAAGTAAATAAATAAATAGAGAAAATGCCCTTGTTTAGTCTTTTGGTGTACTTAAGAGATCCTACCTCCTCATACAGTTATTAAAGTTGATTTATAGCGCATAAAACCATGCTTCCTATAAGTTCTTAGGGTTTCTTTAAATCATTAATGTATATTAGTAGTCCTGTGAATCCCCAGTAAACATGTGCAGAATTTTGTAAGCCTTTTTTACATGAATAATCCATCGAAAATTACGATTGGGGCAATATTTCTTATGTCAGGTTTAAGACCTAAGCAACATTTTTATACTGTACTGGTCTAGGTAGAGTTCCAGTATTTTGTGGTTATGTACTTTCTGAGTTCAAGGCCAGACTAATCTACTGAATGAGTGAGTTCTAGGATAGCCAGGGCTACACATTAAAACCCTGTCTCATACACTTGCCATTGCCATCCCCACCCCCAAAAAAAAAGGGGGGGGGAGAAGAAAAAAAGAAAAAGAAAAAACCCTGAAGCTGAGTATGATAGTTGTGATTTTTACATTGCTCCATCTTTCTCTTATTTAAAAAATCACGTTTGTGCTCTCTAGAGAGCATCATGTAAAGTAGTTCTCTTGATGGAGCACAAATGTACGCGGCCTTTGCAAAAGGAGAGAAAGGTTTTGAAGGTAGAAATGAAGATTTTTATCTGATGCACTATCATTTTAATAGATACAAGTGGGAGTTCTGTATGCATGGACTCTTGGTACACATGTGTGCTTAGTACCCACAGAGGCCAAAAGGCATTGAGTCCCTGGAACTGGAGTTTATAATCACTTTTGACAAGAGACCATATGGGTGCTGAGATTTGGACCCGTCTTCTGGTGCTCTTAACATATGAGCCCCTACAGCAGGGTTGTAAAGTAGTGTCAAGGGACTTGTCATTTGTGAACAAGAACTACGGTAAAGACTTAAAAAGGGTTTCACTGAGATGGCACTGTGCTAAAGGCATTTCTTGCTGAGCATGAACTCACCTGAGTCTGATCTCTGGAATTGATATGGTGGAAGAAGAGAATGTCTTCCCAGAGGTTGTCCTGTGACATGCTCACACACTCATACATACAATGTAAAATTTAAAAAAATTGTCAGTTGCAGATTTGAAGATCATTTAGAATTTAGGCAATATATAAATATTGCCATGGTATAAAATTAGTCTAAATCTTAGTTCAGCCAGTGTTCTTAGATGACATTGGGATTGTTTTGGATCAGAGTAATTAATTACCCTCAATAAAAATAACTCTTCAAAATAAAAGTAGGTCATGGGAGCTAGAGAGATGGCTCAGCGGTTACGAGCACTGATTGCTCTTCCAGGGGTCCTGATTCAATCCCCAGCATCCACATGGTGGCTCTCAGCCATCTGTAATGGGACCTGGTGCCCTCTTCTGGTGTGTGTACTTAGGTTTATTTAAAAAAAACAAAAAAAAAAAAACTTTAAAAATAAGATTTTAAAAAGCAGGCCATGTAAGACAAAATGGTATCTTTGTGAAGTGTTGATTATTGTTGGGCACTTGAGCCAGTGTCTGAATTTTAAAGGTCTAAAATTTTTCTCTCCCTAGGTTGTTGAGACAGCATGAATCTACTGAAGCCACTGCTGTAATACAGAAGAGTTTAAAAGCCAGGAAGTCTGGGCTCACACTGCTGCTTTGGGTCAGTTGGAGTCTCTTCTCTGTGTAGAAACTGAGCTGCTGCTGCTTACAGTTCTGAATTCTCCCGTTTGGATTGTGCTTCCTACACTCTCCATAGGTAATAGTCCCAGTGTTGTTGTTTGGTTTGGGACAGAGTCTTAATTGTGTAAACCACTGTGTCGTTCAGACTATTCATGGACTTTGTTCCCCTCCATCTTTCTGTATATGATCGTTTTGCTTGTATCTATGTCTGTGAATCACATGTGTGTCTGGTGTCTCCAGACTCCAGAAGGTGGCATTGGATTCCCTGAAACTGGAGTTGTGGGCTCTGATGTTGGTGCTGGGAGTCAAACCTGGGCTTTCCGGAAGAGCAGCCACTCTCTTCATCTCTTTGCTGGGTACCAGGCGTGTGCACGCAGAGCTTCCTTTTGTGTCTGGTGCTTCTGTGCCTTTGCACATGCAAATGTCTCATCACTGAGCTGCAACCTTACAGCTCTACCTGTGTTCAAGAGGGGTTTTTGTGTGTGTGTTTGTTTGTTTTTTTTAATTCCAGGACAGTGGACTAATATAGTTCGACCCTATTTTAAAGAATTGGGGGAAAAAGTTTAAATCTTTTCCTTTTTTTTTTAATAAGGCAGGTTCATTGGTAACCTCCTCTTGGGTGTGTGGGTGAATTACTGGCCCCAAGGATGAAGGCCAGGGAAGTTATCATGAGGAAAGGGGAATGGAAGTAAGGGGAGGGAAAGAAAAAGGGGCATGCTCCAGCACAGAGAAAGGAGAGCCCTCCAGTCTTGGAATCAGTACATACCTAGGTTTTCTTCTTGGGCGGAAGATACCCTCAAAGTCACTCACTGCCTCTGGTAAAGCTCCTGATAGGTGGCCTCATGTCACTCATTCACCAAGCTGAGTGGGTAGTCCACGGTGTGGCTTGCCCTGGCTAAAACATCCCACCTTTTAAATGCTTGTTTGCCTGGAAAGTGTTCATCTTTTTCTACTGCCATTCCAAAGTCATTTCTATCCTTGATCTTTGGGATAAGGTACTAGGTCCATGTGGTCACCAAGTCCAGACTTCTGATTTGATGTGCATGGGTTGGGGGGGTGGGGGGGCGTTTAGAATGAAATGTTTAGTGTGTGTCTCTGTCTCTCTCAGATTTTTTCTGGCAACACCCACTTCTTGGCCATGCTGCTCCAGCTGCTAGCTTTCAGTGCTCCTGTCAGCCCCACATTTCCCACTGTCACTCTGTTCCCTTGGAAAGTATATTAAAAATGGCTAATGTACAGTAGATATGCTAGGTATAGTGGCTCCTGTCGCCTCCAATCTCTTTAGGAAAGACTCATACATTTTCTGTTTTGAAAACAACAACAAAAAAAAAGGTCAGGCTGGAAAGATGGCTCAGTAGTTTAGAACAGTAACTGCCCTTCCAGAGGTGCCAAGTTCAATTCCCAGCAACCACATGGTGGCTCACAACCATCTGTAATGAGATCTGATACCCTCTTGTGTGTGTCTGAAGACAGCGACAGTGTACTCACATATAATAAAACAATCTTTTTTTTTTTTTAAAGTAAAACAGAAAATGGCAAAACCCCTGGTGCTTCTGTCCTTCCCACCTGTCCTGTTCTGGCTGCTTCAGGTGTGGTGCTGTGGACCAACAGTGATGCTGTTGCCTGGGACCTGAGATGCACAACTACAGGCAGGACATAGGGACCTGATGAATCAGATCGTCCATTTTTACAAGGCTCTGGAAGACCCATGGGCACATAGTCGAGGAAACACAGTATCTGTTTTAAGGTATCTGTTGGCATTCTCTTATGTAGCTGTACCAAGGACGCCTTGCAGCTTGGTTTTGCTACCTGTCCTTTAAACAAGCAGAACATACTGTACTAGGCCCGGTCCTGGCCAGAGACACTGTTAGTACCAGTGTTAAAGTCTTTTGTACGACTATGTAAGTTTAAGCAACTGTTCAGATATGCTTAGAGTAAGATTATTGATTCTGTGGTTATCTCACTGGAATTAAATTTTCAAATAGCTATATATGTAGATTCTTCCTTTAAGTAAAGTTTGAAGTAGTAATCTGAACATAGGCCATGTATGACAGAATCAAAGCTGTGGTCTAATTTTTTCCCCCTTTCCTGGGGATGGAGGGTTTGAGAAAGGGTTTCTTTGTGTAGCCCTGGCTGTCCTAGATTGACTGTGAATTCACGGAAGTCAACCAGTCTGCCTCCTGAGTGCTGGCATTAAATGTGCCATTACTGCCTGGCTCATGTGGCATTCAAATAGGGAGAAAATAAGATTTTTTAAAAGCTTGTAAGTGCATTTGTCATTACTTAAAGCATCTGCTTCATAACATTTTTTTTTCTTATCAAGTAGAAACATGGAAATGGGTTAACTATAGAAAGATATGTAAACCAAATTTAGTTGATAAAATGATAAATGTGCTTTTAAAAATAGTGACATACATGAACCTCCCTTCATTATAAACTATAAAAATTGCCATTTCATTTAAGAAAAAAGCAGGTCTTGTTGGCAGATTTGGAGATTCTCTGTGCATATGAGGACAGTCTGGTTACAGTGAGTTCCCAAGACAGCCAAGGCTTAGAGGAAAAGAAAAATTACCTTAAAGTGCACACATATACACACATATACTGGATTAGAGAATGCATAGATAGGAGAAACGTATTGACTGTTTAAGGCTTGCCTCTTGGCAATTAGGGCTGAAACCTCTTTTAAACAATAGAGAAAGAGACACACAGTACACAGTAACTGAGGCGTGGTAGAACACACCTGTAATCCTGAGTCTGGATTTGAGGCCAGCAGGGCTGTGTTACAAAGGACAAAATGCATGCATGTGTGCACATGTATACCATTCCCATTTATTGATGAAAGCTTTGTCTCTTACAGGTTACAGCACGCTGTGAGGAAAAACTCCTAATGACGCAAAAGCCGCAGGCAGAAAACCTTATTTTGTGATTTATGCTTATGAGCAGTCACAGCACATGTCAAGAGTATGCTACGGGACACATTTCTACTGTAGAGAGAATCTGTTGTGTACTGTATGGAAGCATCACCTGCCATAAATAAGTAGCTGATGGCCTGCTAGCTGAGGCAGGAAGGAAATAGGTGGAAGTTCTGGTAGGGAAGAGGACTCTGGGATAATCGGGTGAGGGGACAGAATTGCCTCTGACCATGGAATAGAATAAACGTGTTGGTTAAGTTACAAGCGAGTCAGAACAAGCCCAAGCTTATAATTCAATCTCAGATGTCTTTATTCTGGAAACAAAGAGGCTCAGAGGAAAATCCTGCAGCTGCATTGTTACATTTTATAATTATAATTAAGTTGCTTTTCCACCTTTAAGAATATCAAACTTAGTTGTATAGTAAATGTTTAAACCTGATTTGTAAAAGGTTCATGTTGTTGTAGACATGGCTACTCTTGAACTCAGTAGTGGGGCCCACCCTGAATCTGGTTTTTGTTTTTCAAATACAAACTCACAACGACTAGTAGAAAATTTCAATTCAAAAGGTTTTTAATTTCCTTAAATATTTCTTACACGTACTGTTCCACATTGTGGAAATAAACTAAGCAGAACATTGAACGTTTTCGACCAATGGCACAAATATATGTAGACAAACCTGAACAGGCAGCAGGCTTAAATTTTAAGTTTACAACTAGGTAGGAACATTTGAGCTGCACCAGAATTCCAAACTGCTACAGGGATGGTCCTTGGAATCCAGCTGAAAAGAGGCCGGTTCTCCATCCTTTGTGGTCACTGCAGCTGTACTCTGTATGCACCTATTAGCAACTTAACCTAAAGAAGAGAATGAATGTCAGTACACAAATTCCACCTTGTAAGAACATCCAAGTTATTGCTATAATATATATTAGGTAACCATTATTAGAATGGTCTTCTAAGTAGTCCAGCTTCCTTTTTTCATATGGAGGGATCTGTCCTAGGTGAGGGTAGTGGCATTTTAGTACTGAAGTCAAGATTTGGAGAGCTCAGCAGGGATGCCCCCAGACTTGCCAAATATGCTATGCATAGCTGCCTCAGAGAGCCGAAGTTTGCCCAACATAAGCCGTCTAGTACAAAGAGCTTGTCTGAACCATGTCTCCTGACGTTTCTAGTGAGAGGATTTATTAGTATTGCTATTATTATGTCAGCAGTTACTGTGTAAATATGAAGCAAAGATTTTCACCTTGGCAAAGGGTGCTTCCGTCAACCTTATAAACAACTTATTGGGGCCAGCAACAGGACTGAATGAATAAACAAAGTGACTGTCCTAGAGGGGAAAGAGAGAAGATAAAGTCAGACTCAAGTCAGGGCTGTGACATTTACAATAGAGACCAGGAACTCCGATCAGCGAACTGAGGGGTTTTGTTTTTGAATTTTAAGATAGGATCTCTCTGTGCAGCCCCCCAAAAACCTCACCTTCAAGGCTTACCATGTCTAAAGAGTTCTAGGCTACCTAGGGCTGAAATAAAAACAACACATGACTGCATTCAATACAAGGTGTTCATTTTATTAGCCTCTGGAAGAGTTCCAGCAGCAGAGTGTGTTAGAATGAGGGCGTGGCATGCTACTATTCTATTCTAGTCTCACATTGTTTTCTGTAGGACATATGGTAGCACGATTTAAGTGAATAAACATTAACATGTTCTAACAATTTGGATCATTTTCTTTTATAGTGAGTGGGGATTGTCTGAAGTTCACTAATATACACATTTTTCTGTAAACATTCTTTACATTTTGTTATGCACACCTGTGTGAGGTGTACATGGCATGTTGTACAAATGTGCAATCATCCTTTATAGGCAGGACAGCTGCCAGGTGACCACCACGTATGCCCAGCATTCACATGGATCTTTATCAATTTTATAAATTATGCCAGGTTTGGAACTGAATGTCCATAGTTCTAGACCTCAAGAGGCAGAGGCTGGAATATTGAAGTAGGTTCTGGGCCTGTAGCCTAAGCTGTGTAACAAGACCCTGTCTTGGGTTGTGTGGATAAAGCCTCTTGTTGCTCTGCATTATGACCCAAGTTACTACCACAGGTTGCCTTAAGCACCTACATACAGATTATTATCTTAAAAGCCTCTTCCCAAAAACTCCAAACAAAACATGAATTATGTCACCTGGCTCTGATCACAATTTTTAATAATTAAGAACTACCCCCCCAAAAAAAATCTTACCAGAAAAACAGGAAGTTGAAATTTATCATTTAAAACCACAGCTTGTACACTGCATGGTCCACAAAGCCGAGCAATAACGTCTTTGCCCAAAAAGTTTGCATGGAAAATAAAGAGGAGGACACCAGAGCCTAAGGGAGAGAAGAGAGATTCATGCTGTCACAGCATTGGGGGTTGGGGTCATCTTCTGACACGGAGGAGGCCCCACTCACAACACCTGGATTTCACTCTACAGTTTTCAAACCATCACTCTGGAGAGCTTGTCCAAATAACCCCACAAGACAGCCTTGTGTGTGTATTGAAACTAACTGGTGGCTTTACTCTTTATTATGTATGAGTGTTTTGCCTACATACGTGTATGTGTGCCTGCCGCCTGCAGAGACCTTTAAGGGGTGTTCAAGAAGAATCCTGAAACTGGAGTTATGAGCAGTTATGTGGATGCCGAAAGCTGAATCGTCCTTTACAAATGTGTAATCTGAAGATGTTCTAAGTGCTAGGGTGACAGGTGTAGACAGCAGCACCTGACTTATACATATTAAAACAGTTTTGTCTTTATATTTGGCATTTATTATATGTACAAATAGACATCCTAGTTTATTTACGTTTAGTTCCTAGAAGTCTTCAAATGCGTGCCCATAGCAAAAATCCACTCAAACATTATCATTATAATGTAGCTTACAGCAATGTATACAAAGAAACAAACCTTATTTATTCTGTGTGCATGCAACCACACAGCACATGGTGTATGGAAGCCAGAAGACTATTTTAAGGAGTTGGTTTTCTCCACCATGTGAGTGTTTGGATCAAGCTCAGGTCACCATGCTTGGTAGCAGAAGATTTACACTGAGTTACCTCACCAGTCCTACATACATAATGTTAACACTGTAGATAAAGATGCTTGACAAAGGGCTGGAGAGAGGGCTCAGCGGTTAAGAGCACTGACTGCTCTTCCAGATTCCTGAGATCAATTCCCAGCAACTACATGGTGGCTCACAACCATCTGTAATGGGATACGAGTGTATTCATAAATAACTAAATCTTAACAAAATAGTCACAGCCTTATTTTTCACTTAAAGGGAGAGATAATGTTCTCTGCCCTCCCTTGAATGTGCATGGTACACACCAGGCGACAGACAACCCCTAGGAGGAGGCTTTCTTCTACCATGTGGATTCTGGTGACTGAACTTAAGTCAGCCCTACTTTTATTTTTTCTTTTGCAACTTTGCATACTCATACTGTGATCATATTGTATCCATCACTCTTATCCCACTCCCTCAACCCACACACAAACTACTTCCCAATAGGTCCCGCTCCTGCTTTTGTTTTGCTGGCCCACTGGTTATAAGGTTGCTTGCAGGAGCACGGCTGGGTTAGTCACTTACTATTAGTTCCACCTTGAGGAGTATGACCCTGCCCAGCACCCATTAGTGCTTATAGCTCTGTCACTTACGTCCAATGGGAGAGGACAGCACCTGGTGCTCCCACCCAGGTTTTCGTAAAAAGTGAAACCAGGCAATGGTTCAATGCCTTTAATTCTAGCTCTCAGAAGGCTGAGACAGGAGTATAGGGTAAACGGCGGGAGTAACTATGACTCTCTTAAGGTAGCCAAATGCCTCATCATCTAATTAGTGACGCGCATGAATGGATGAACGAGATTCCCTCTGTTCCTACCTACTATCCAGCGAAACCACAGCCAAGGGAACGGGCTTGGCGGAATCAGCGGGGAAAGAAGACCCTGTTGAGCTTGACTCTAGTCAAGCCTTAAAACAAACAAGGCATAGTAGAGCACATTTATAATCTAAACACACAGGAGGGTAAGGCAGGTGGATCTCCTGAGTTCAAGGCTAGCTTGATGGACAGCGCAAATTCAAGGACAGCCAAGGTTGTCTCAAAAAGCAACAAAACACAAACAAGCCAAACAAGGAGGAACTTAGTGGGTATAATAAAAATTGGGAGAAAAAAAAATAATTCTAGACTAAGAGTCATGAACCCGTCTTTTAATAACTCAATAAACAACTAATTATAGAGAACCAATATTTTAAAGAGGACTCACAGTGGCAGGTAGTGGGATGGGAAGGCCTCCTGCTAGGGCAGGATTTACTTAGGGACAAGCTCGTCCTTACATACTATGGCTACGGACACTGAAGTTAGAATGGGACACATGCTTGCTTACCTTCAGGCATGTTCTGAGGGGGCATGTAATTGAAATCTGTTGAGAAATCCGGCCCCTCACAGAGCCGATGGCATGCTATTGGGAAAACAGGTTCCAGTAGAGCAAGGCGAGATTCAAAGTAATCCCTGATTGTTTCTTCTGCAACTCTGGAAAGTCTAGTAACAGAACACAAGGATATTGTTAATGCTGGTGTGGTGACTCGTGCCTCAGAGCTTAAGAATGCTAATGGAGGATTACCATGAGTTTGAGGCCAGGATGGCAAGAGTGAGACCCCATCTTTAAAACTTTTATGAAGATGTACTGAATTATTACACTATACCACATGAGTAACTATAATTAACAAATTTAAAATTTTCAGTTACCCCAATTTGACTATTAGATACTATGTATGTACTGCATCATTAGGACTCTGTATTCCACTGTACAATTGACATTTCAAATATACACCTCACTGGTTGGAGGTGTAGTCTGGTTGCCTAGTGTGCATGAAGCCCAGGGTTTGATCACTAGCAGCACATGAGTCAGGTGTGATAGCATGCATCTATAATCCTGGTACTGAGGAGGGAGACAGGAACATGAGAAGTCCAAGGTCAGCCTCCGATACAGTGAGTTTGAAGATAGAATGGAAGACATGAGACTCTGCCTTCCCTTTACCCCTCTGCAAAAGATGTATAATGCTGTATAAAAGCCTGCCTACCAACTTTTCTGCATTTTAATTTGTTTTTGAACACAGGGTCTCTCTGTAACAGGCTGTCCTGGAACTCACTCTGTAGACCCGGCTTACCTCTGCCTCCTGAGTGCTGGGGTTAGAAGAATGTGCCACGCTGCCCAGTGTTACTTTCTATTTTTTGCAGTACCTAGGCCCTTGCACACGACTACGACAAGCGCTCTCCCACTGATAGAGCTCATCCTTAGCCCTGATGTTACCGTGGAGAAACTGCTTTTCCAAGTTTTGCCTTGTACCTGCCCTGTGTGGCTTCGTGGAGGCCAGAGAACAGCACGGTGTCGTGCTTTATCACTCTTTAGTTGTCTCCCTGGATCTGGGATTCTCTATCCAGTTAGGATGGCACCTAGAATAGCCCCCGCCCCTCAGCAAGTTCCTCTTTCAAGTATCTCACTGTATTGTGGTTACAGATGTGAATGAGACCATGTCCCCACTGTTCACATGGGTGCTAAATCCTGGTTCTCTCTTAACCACCTCTCCAACCTCTCTTCATTTTTCTATGTTGATGCAGGATTTCACTACATTGCCTAGGCTGGCCTTTAACTCATTCTGTAGCCCAAGTACGGCTTGAGTTTACAGTCTGTATGCTTTAAGTGCCTGAGTAGCTGCAATTATGTCTGACCTCACAACTCAGCACTGCCTTTGTGGAAAGGACCTGTACGACTCTGGCCTCTCTTGGCTTTCCTCTCCTGTCTGTGGCCCTTCAATTTCCTTCTCATGCTCTTCTCTCACTGGAACAGGGGGTGCACAAGGGCAGCCTTTTCTGTCTTCATAATATTAACCTTTGAAACAGTGTCCGGCAAAAAAATTCCCTTAGCACTTGTCTAATGCATGAATGAAAAATTAGGAATGAGCGCTCCTAAGTCCTGACAAAGGAAGACGGCTGGCCACTGCACGGGCAGATCCTCAGAACTGGCTTCAGGAATTCTTTATGGGAAATGTCCAGGACAGGCTTTCCAGTAGGCACAACAGGCAAGATGCAACATAGTCCCTTGCCTAAATCTTACTTTGTTTACAATATGTGCCCCCTGCCTATACCTGGTGTCTAGTTTACAAGCTAAGGTCTGGGGCTGTTACCTGGGTAAATAAGGACTTCATCCTCTCTAGCAGTGTTTTTGGCAGGTGTTGCTAAAATATTACGTGGGCCCCGGGATGGAAACTCTACCACAAAATCACATCCTAGCCCATCAAAAGAATTCTTCAGTGATAAAGACATAAATTCCTAACAAAATATGCTTCAGAATTCACTTGAAAAATATACAAATAGAGAATAAAAGAGGGAGAGAAGTCAGTCTCTGGTTGATGCAGGGGTGGGCATGCACACAGACACACAGTTTTACCAAATTAAGAGGAGATGTTAACTTATTACAGTTTTACATAGTCTCGTCTAGGCTGGCCATCAACTAGCTATGTATCCAAGTTCTAGATCTACCCTAGTTCTACCCTAATTTCTAGATCTTCTTTTTGCTCTAATGTCCTAAGTACTGCTATTATAGGCTTGGCTTTGGTCTACCCCAGGACTGTGTACATTCTAGGTAAGCTCTTTTCCAACTGAGCTACATCTCCAGTCCTAGACTAACATTTTAAGATTTCCCTGGGTTTTCTAAGATTTTGGTAACTCATATGGAAGTAATATATATGCCACTTACTAAATTCATAATCTACTGAAGAGAGAATCCCTGCAGATCATCTTTTCTGAACATTTCCTACACAAACCATTCCAAATATGATGTGTTCAATAAATTTTTCCCACTCTGACTTAACCATGGTACGTTCGTTCGCCTGACACTTACGTCTCCAAGTGGCTCTTCAGCAGTTCATATACAAGCACATTATTACACTGCTTTGCAAAGTACAATGCACTATTTTGGTGCTTTGACAAAATGTTGCAGTCAGCTCCACATTCAATCACAAGGCGGACAATGTCCGAATTTCCTCTTTTGCATGCCTAGGGCAGGAAAGAGGAGTGGCATTGTAAACCATAGTAACTTTAGTTTCTCCACACGGGTCTGGCAGCAGCTCTTGGTGAAAGAGGACAAAGCCTCATAAATGAAAGGGAAGAAACCTGGGAACAGGCATTAGCAAGCACTGGCAACAGACAGTTGTGAAGTAGTAAACTAGAGGCTGCTGTGAGGAACAGCTCAGTGCCCAGGGTACCTGCTAGGACACCCTCTCCAGGTTCTTTAGGCCTTCATGGTTCCAACTGCCTTTCACCTTTCAATGGTTCTCACAGCTGATGCCCAGTGCCAGAGCTCCCTAACTCTGGAAATGTAGGTTCAGACTAATATTACTAATATCACTTATTTCAGGAACCTCCTTCCAGGTCTACAAACTGCTTGTCTTTTCCCAAATGCACTCCGTAGTGAACTAAGGAGCATTAGAACAAACCCACCCTTTAATCTGGGAACTTCTCCAAGTGCCCTTAGAATACTCCCAACCCTGGATGGTCCTGTAGAAAACGCTAGCATACCCCTGCCCCTCTCTGCTCCCGTGCTCTTTCTTCTACTGAGGTGTGCCTGCCGTCTAGCAGGTTCTCAGTAAGACATTACTGAGTGCCACCTTGGTGTACTTACGTGATAATAACAGGCAGACACACACACACACAGAAAGACCACGTAAGCTTAGACTCCTGAATAAAAGACTATTTACACAAACCCAAATCAGTCATAGTGAGGAATCACAAAGCAATGATCAAGGCTTAGGCCTTAAGGGTCTGATAGGAGGCCCAGGAGAAAGATGCAGATTATAGAACACAAGGTTCAGGACAAGCCTGGGGCTGTACTGCAATCCAATGCACTGCTCACACCTGACAGGAGAGAACTTGGCATTGCAGAGAAATCCCAGCTCAGATCACAGCTTATGCAAAGCTGTACCTCAGGGAAGAAATAAGACAGAGCCAGCTACGGACAACTGGATCTGCTGAGTCACAGCAGCACTATGAAGCAGAAACCTAGAACTCCTGCAGAGAGAGGAATGAGTCACTCTAGGCTGAGGCTAGTGAGGAACTTGCAACCTACCATTCAAAGATACAAGAAGGGTGGTTGGGAACAGCACAAACTCAATAACCTTCAACTCAAAACATAATTCCACAGGAGATGGAGTTACAAAATACAAAATAATGAGAGCATATAATCCTCTCCTCCTCTCGGGTGTCTAAACCTATTCATGTGACTACAGTGACCTTGATTGTATTGTCACTACACCTTTTGCACGTGACCTGACTCATGCTAGACAAAGTCATTAAGGCATTCACCTAATGTGTATGGACCTCTGATATAAATTTCTGAACTGGCACTAGATGTATTAATTGATACTAGAAAAGCCTCTCTCTGTCTAGCTTAGCAGACAAACTCTTCCTTCTGCTTTGAGATATAAGCATCCACGTGGCTAGAAACCACCCAAGACATCTGTAAACTGCACATTGTGCAATCTTGGATCTGTCTGCCTCTTTCCAGTGCCTTCTACTTGTAGCATAGAGTTATCATTCACTGAAACACTTGCAGTTCCTTGCATCTCCCCAACTCCTGCTGACTCAGCACCTACAACCCCCAGCTCCCATGACTCTTGCTGGGTCCCTTAGACTGAGCATGTCCCATACATCACTGATCTACCATACTCTCCTGCTTTGATGACCCACTTCTATTCTATGGGAGATCCTGACTTCCAGAGATGGCTTTGTCTCTCTGCCTTTCCCAGTCTGCAGCACCCACATACATAGCCACTGTGAAACTTGACTTACTTTCATGAGCGCAGTCTCACCATTGCTTTGCTGAACATTCACAAAAGCTCCAGCTTCCAAAAGAATAGCTACAGTTGTTAAAAAGTTCTATTAAAAAACAGGAAACAAAAGTGAGTAAATTAATGGAGAAGAAAAAAACAAACAAATTTAGTCCCAAGATTTCCTTAAAAGACAAGACCTTCCTTCTAGCTGTTTTGTAACAAGGAAAAAGACTCACAGATTCAACTCCATGCAGGTGGCTGGACACTGTCTCCCTGATTTTCACTGGAGGGCCACAGAAGCCACCTCCTGAGTCTAGTCCCTCACTGATTTGTCAGCAAGTGCCACCTGCCGTCTACCCTGTAGCTTCCATGTGAGAAACTCTACCTATGAGTCCTCTAAATCATTTAAGACTGAAATAAGTATTGGCAGTGTAGCTAGAAGTTGTGCTTACTACAAATTGCCGATTAGGCAAGTCACACTTTAAATCTGATTACAAAGTACTGCTAATAGCAGAAATTCACATCACAGACCCACTAAAAGTACAAAGTAAGGCTACATGACATGTGACCATTATATTTCACTACAAAAAAAGATTCTCAGTTTCCCTTCATGGAGTCAAGTCTCAAACCTTCTCAGCGGCATGAATGAGGGCTGTAGTCCCGTTTTTCTGGCGCCCATTCACTTTTGCACCTTTGGTGATAAGGAGTCTGAGGAGGTCGTCCTGACCGCCTGCTGCAGCCAACATCACCAGGGTCATCCCAGTAGAATCCTGTGTTAGTGAAACCTTGTTAGTCTTTAATCAGAAACATTTTAGAAGCAAGACTCTTCAGTCATGCTATTTCAAGAAGAAATCACTAAAGAACAATGACTTAAGGATCCACTTAGGTTAGGTTGCTTACTATAATATTCTTGTAAGTAATCAGAAAAAATATCTTTAGGATTTTGTGTGTATGTATTCATGGGGGGGGGGGGCGCATGCATATAGAGGCCAGAAATAGGTTCACTGCCCTATTTCTTAAGATTCACTTTTATTATTTTTCAATTTGTATTATGTCTGCGTATCTTTGTGGGGGCATGGGCATATAAGTCCAGAAGACAACTAATCCCCTGGAACTCTAGTTCATAGACTCTTGTGAGCTCTCTGTGTGCTGGGGACTGAACTGCAGTCCTCTGCAAGGCAACCACTCAACCATCGCTTCAGCATCACTCCACTTTATTTTTTTTTGAAACAAGGTTTCTCATCAAATTCAACTAAGCTGGCTGGCCTGCATGCCCAAGGCATAGTCTGCCTCCTAGATATGTGCTATTGACCCTGTTTTTTCTTTATATATGTGACAGGAATCCAAATTCAGGTCCTTCATGCTTGCGTGGCAAGCACTTTTCTCTGACTGAGCCATATCCCTAGCCCTAGCATTTTAAAAATCTGTATGTGAAGCATACAACACAACAAGTGGGCATAGGTGGGGATCAGAGGACAAACCTTGTTAAACACAAGGTCGCTTCTCTTGCACTACTGCATACAGCAGGCTAGCCAGCCTACAAGTCTCCAGGATCTTTCCTGTTTCTACTTCCTATTTTGTTTTAGTAGCACTGGGATCAGATGCTAGCTACTGTGCTTGTCTTATGTGGATTCAAAGTCAGGTCCTCATATTTCATGGCAAGCCTTTTATACACTAAGCCATCTGCCTAGCTCCTAGAATTTTAAAAATGTAAAGGTTGCTGTCGAGCACGGTGATGAACATCTTTAATGCCAACACTCAAGGCAGAGGCAAGTGGACCTCTCTGCCTTCCAAGCCTGTGAGGAATACATAGTGAGATCCTGTTTCAAAAAAATAAGTATTGCTATTAAATTTTACAACGTCCATGTATAAGCAAGCAAGTATGATGGCTCATGCTCTTGGAAGGCAGGGGCAGAAAGATTTCTGCAATTTTGTGTCCAATACGACCTACATAAACATTGAATTTTAGGCCTGGGCTGGGGTTGGCTCAGTGGTTCGGAGCACTTGTTTCTCTTCCAAAGGACCCAGTTCAGTTCCCAGCACTCAGATGACAGATCACAGGTGTAACTCCAATTCCAGAGCATCTAACTCCTCTTCTAATCTCGGCAGGCTCTGACATGCGCATGTGCATCTATATACACTTAGGCAGACACTCATGCACATTAAAGTTAAATATCTGAAATAAAAAATTTAAAGGGGCTGAAGAGATGGTTCAGAGATAAATGTACCATCTGCTTCCAGAGGTTTTAAGTTCAATTCCCAACACCCGAATAGCACTCCACAGCCTTCTATAACTGTAGTCCCATGGGATCTGGTGCTCTCTTCTAGACATACATGCAGACAAAACACCCATATACATAAAATGCATACAATGATAAATCTTTCAAAAATTAAGTAGTTTCCGTGTAATAAATTCTAGATCAAGTTTTCTTGGTATAAAATGAATGGCAAACCTAAGGCACTATTTAAAATGATCAGAGTAAGAACTTCATTAGTTGAGTGTGGAGACTCACACTCATAATCCCAACACTCAGGAGTTAGGGGTCCGTCATCCTTGGTTACAAAGCCTGTCTACAGGAGCCTGGCTCAGAAAAAAACCAATTCTTTAAGTTGCAGAAGGCAACTCACACGTACACTTCCCCCACCAACAAATAAAGATTAAAACAAGATTTTACACTATAAACATATCATTAAAGCAAAAAAACAAAAAAAACAAAAAAGAAAGAAAACCAACCACCTAGTGTAAAGATGAGACACTTCAAAGTCATAAAACACATCAACAGAGATACCTATGTAAATGCAAAAATTACTAGAGCCAGGTCTATTTGAGAAATGTAGGTAATAAAATCACCAATAATTCAAGGCTAGCCTGGGTTATATAATGAGACTCTATATCAAAAGAAAATTTTCTCCCAAAAATTCATTGTTTTACCTAAAAACTAGAGGAAAAGGACTCTAATACACTCCCATGTAAAAACAAAAATCTCACACACATTGGTATGAAAAATCCTGAGTGAAAATAAAAAGCTGGGCAATTGTATATGTGAGCTACAATCAAAATATACATTGGTCTGCAGAGATGCTCAGTGGTTAAGAACATTGGCTGCTCTTCCAGAGGACCTGGGTTCAATTCCCAGAAATCACATGGCAGCTCGCAACTATCTTTAACTCCAAAATTTGAAACTCTCACACAGACATAAGTCCAGGCAAAACACCAATACACATAAAATAAAAATTAAAATACATTTAAAAAATAAAAAAATAGCCACATATAACACAGGTTCTTTTATACTACTTACCACTGCAACTTAAGATAAATCCCCAGGCAGGGTTTGAGTGAGAAATGTCTCCCATATACTTAAGTTTTTAAATACTCGTTTTCCAGTTAGTGGCACTGTCTAGGAAGATTTATTGGTGCAGCCTTGCTGGAGCAAGTATGCCACTGGGGATAAGCTTTGAGACAGAGTCTTGCTGTCTCTGCTTTGTCCTTTGTGTCTGAGGATGTGAGTCTCACTTCCTGCTCCTGACATCATGCCTGGTGCTGACAAGACTCCCTGCCATGATGGATGGACTCTTATCCTGCTAGAACTGATTGCCCAAATACACTCTCCCTTCAAGTTGCTTCTGGTCAGAGCATTTTATTAGAGCAACAGAAAAGTAAATAATACTAAACCAGTCATTTTGGAGGGCTGGGATTCTAAGACCTCTAATGCACACTTAAAATGACTTAACATGTATTGCTTTCCTAGGAAAATGACTGAATTACCATAGTGTGTCACACTAGTTTCCATGCTGCTTTGTGAGATTTTTTTTTTTCCTAAAAAGAAAAAAAAACAAAAAAACAAAACCAAAAACAAAACAAAACCAACAACAAAAAACAGTACCTCTTGATCCAAGTTGTATTCTTCATTTGAGTTCAGTGCAACCTTCACAGCAATATAATCTCCATTTTTCACAGCATCCCTCAACAAATCTATAATGAAAAGAAAGTTACATTAGATTTTATAAATCTAGACTGGTGGAAAAGGCAAACAATCTGCAGATCACTTACTATTTGGAATCCTGTTTGTTGTGATAAAGGGCTCATCTTCCCCATCCAGATGCTTCTGAAAATCTTCTAATTTCATCCACTCCAGCTGCAGGTCCATACCCAAACTCAAAACTGGTTGCCTGCCATCTGGGACATACAAAGGCATCATTAATATACACTCTTATGGAGTACTATAAAAACAAACAAACAAACCCCACAAAATCATAACATTATTAAACTTGTCACATTTTTAACAAACTTTTATGTATACTGCATTTAAATCTTACTTGAGGGGTGAGGGTGAGTCAGTTTCTTTGTGTAGCCCTGGCTGTCCTGGTCTTGATGTAGACCAGGCTGGCCTCAAACTCTAGAGATCTGCCTGCCTCTGCTTCTCAGCTTCTGGGCGTAAAGGTATATGCACCACTGCCTAGCTTCAATTTTCTTTTTTAAATCAGATTACAAACTAGTAGAGTCACATTCCTTGATTTGGCTAACCCACCCCAATCCCTTCTCCCTCACCCCCATCTCAGCTTATACCTTAGCTCACAGTACTCCCTACCCTGCTCTTTCATAGCACACACACTGGACAACACCCTCTTGTATTTTCTATTTGAATTGTAGAGCCACAGGCTCCCAAACAGCTCCTTTGAGCCTTCCCCTGGTTCCTCAGGTATCTGCTCCAACCTGCCTTCAGTTTTCCACTCTTTCTTTCACTTCACCTATAGTCTACTAACCTCCCTCAATGCAGCCCCCAACAAAGGGCTTGTTTCTATTCTGGCTTCTGCATGTGCCCTGTGATAAACTCCCACAAGATCTGAAGCTAGAACTTATTTTCATAAGAGTGTGTGCCTGTGTGACCTTTCTAGTTTATTTACATGAAAATTTCATTTTCCTCTACAGCTGAGTAGTATTCTGTTGTGTCCATGTACCACATTTTCATTTCCTTCATCAGCTAATGGGCATCCAGGTTGATTCCATTTCCTAGCTGTTATGAGCTGAGAGGCGATGAACAAAGAAGTGCAAATATCTCTGTAGTAAGATAGAAAGTTCTTTGGGTATAATACGCCCACTTTGGTTTGTTTTTGTCTTTTTCAAAGAACTCTCCAGATCGATAAGTATACTTTTAACACAGGTCAGTATGTAACTGAATCTTTTCTTTCAGTGCTAAAATTTTAAATTGCTTGGGCAAATGATAAATATCCACACATTAAAGGTAAACTATAATTATAAAATATAAATTTGGGTGGGAGCAGTGTTTTATATTAGGATGACTTTGACCTTCGGCCTAAGATAGAAGATAGGCCTGCTTCTATCTCCTAAGTGCTGGAATTTCACATATGTGCCTCCATATTCAGTTGTATAGCACAGGGAACTGGAATTCAGGACTCAGAGCATGCTAAGCAAGCACTCTACCAACTTGAGCTATGTTCCAAGACTCTAGTAAGTCTTTCTGTCTTATTCTTTTTAAATACACATTGCTTATAACCATTTACATGAAGTCATTTTGTGTAAACTAGGCTGTATGCAAATACAAGCCATTGTTTATGATGCTTCCCTTTCTGTTAGAAGCCAAATGCTCCAACAGGGCAACAAAGCCCCATCTCACGTCTACTGGCATTCTACTCCTACAGCTAATGGCCCTCAGGTCCCTGAACACCAGTATGCAGAGTTTCTTTCTTATACTGAAACACATACTTGAGCTGCATGCTCAGTTAGGGTAGTCTAAATAGTCTGCATATTACTTTAATAAAATAAAATGAAACCAGAGCAGGGACTGGTGGCCCATACCTAGAATTCCAACACTTCAGAGGCTGATGCAATAGATTTATCTATGGCAAGATTAACCTGGGCTCAGTGTGAGACAGCCTCAATAAACAAACAACAACAAACAGCTAGCCAGGAGGATGGGCACAGACTTGAAGTTAACCTAGTGTACACAATGTGTTCCAAGCAAATCAGAGTAACATAGCAAGTCCCTGTATTTAAGAAAACAAACAAGGAAAAAGCAAAATAAAACAAACAGTAAAAAAACCCACCAGAAATACTTGATGGTAAGAATAGAATATTTTTTTTAAAAAATCAATTTCTTTTTCTTTCTTTCTTTATTCTTTTTGGTTTTTCCAGACAGGGTTTCTCTGTGCAGCCCTGGCTGTCTAGAACTCAGTCTGTAGACCAGGTTGGCTTTGAATTTAGAAATTTGCCTGTCTCTGCCTCCCAAGTGCTGGGATTAAAGGCATGCGCCACCACTGCCCGGCTAAAAATCAATTTTTAAACTACATACATGTTAGGAAGATAACCTACCAGAAAAAAGGAAATCTGGAAAACTGTGCAAATAAGTAATTTTTTTCTGAAGTCCTCTAGATTAAAACTGACTCTTTGCTAATCCCAAGAGTATGTTATCACAGAAATTGCACAGCTTTGGTGCTACACACCCTGGTTCTGTATCCCAGCTATGTAGCTCTGAGCAGGCCATATGATTATGAATATACAGCAGTGGTTATAATCCAAGCAGCTAATATTTATGAAGCTAACCTTTATAATGTATTCATATAATTAATTTACTTGACACACACTAACCTGTAAAAGAATAAGCCCTAGGTAGGACACACTTAAAGTAGCTCTGAGAATTATCAAACAAAGTCAGAGAGAGCCCTAATCTTTGTACATAACCAGGTCTCAGTTCACAATGGAATCCCTTATTCTCGACCCTGGCCACAGAGGAAGGAATGTCGGTCACTGCACGGAGAGAAACCAGACAGGATAGAAGAAGGTCCATCTTAGCAGAGCTTAACACTACTACAGTTATGAGAGCTTGGCTTCCACTGTGGCTCAGTTCATCCCAACACTGTTCATTTCTACCACATACTCAATGAGACCTCTAGCCCTAATGACAGATTTCACTTTATTTTTAATAAAAAAGAAAAAACTAAAGTATATACTAAAGAACAATGGATGCACACTGATTCCAAATGTTACTATGTGCTTTTGACCATCCCTGGCTGCTCTCTATGGTGTTAACTACATCATGAGTCTGGATAAATGACACCCTATGTAAAATTAGTTGGTGACAATCTACCCTTAAAACTGAAGTTTTGCCTGTTTCTGAGTTTCCACCCTATTAAATAACAGCTGTGATGACTTTAGTAGACTCAAACATTACTCTTGTAACTGTTTTCATACTTTTGGGAGTGGAGAGGGGTGAGTGGTGGACACATGGCAAAGCACAATGTAGAAGTCAGCAGATAGCCTGTGTTCTTTATAATGTAGGCTCTGGGCACCAACTCAGGTCATCAGGCTTGGTGACAAGCAATTTTACTTGCTAAGTCATTGTGTTGGCATCTCTTTTACTTTTGTATTAAAAAACTGGTGGGAACTATAGAGGTGGCTTATCAGTTAAAAGCACTGGCTATTCTTCAGAGAATCATGGGTTCACAAGGCAGCTTATACCTGCCAGAAACTCTAGTCACACACATGATGCAGACATACAACAAGACAAAACACCCATATACATAAAATACTTTAAAAACAAATCTTTTGAGGTAGTAAGATGGCTCAGTGGGTGAGGTACTTTGCTTGGCAAGCCTGACCCCAATCTCATGGTGGAAAGAGAAGCACCACAAGATGTCCCCTGGCTTGCATACATGTGCAGTGGAACATGACTGGGTGTGCTCATACATTTATAATCTTTTATGCCAAGGTCAGAAACTTCAGTCTCATGACTACTAGCACCTAAATCTCCCTATTCTATTAAGGATCTATTTTCCATGTACAGAGTTTTGTGTGTGGATGATCTACTATCCTGAAATAGTAACCAAGAGCTTGTTTGTTGTAACTGCTTAAGTCTGTGACATCTGCCACTTTTCTCCATCTCACAGCTATGCATGGGTCTGACAGACGACTGTTGTACTAATTATAATAATAATATAATGCAATACGATAATCTTCCTAATGCCAAGTATATACAGGTTTCTTTAATTAAAAAAAAAAGACACATGTATGTGTGTTTTGCTTGCATATATGTCTATATCGAATGAAGGCATTACCCGTGGAGGCCAGGTCTAAGAACCCACAGAACTGGAGTTATTGATGGCTATGAGAAGCCAAGTGGATACTGGACCTTGGCTCCTCTGCAGGGGCAGCCATCTTTCCAACCCAACTGCTACAGTTTATATAGTAGACTTTGATTACTACTGATAAATTGGATTTAGCGTCTGAAATATTCATATAAATCTTAAGAGTTAGGGCTGGAGAGATGGCTTAGTGGGTAAGAGCACTGACTGCTCTTCCGAAGGTCCTGAGTTCAATTCCCAGCAACCACATGGTGGTTCACAACCATCCATAAAGAGATCTGGCGCCCTGTCTGAAGACAGCTACAATGTACTTACATATAATAAATAAATAAATCTTTAAGAAAAATCTTAGAGTTAGTATTTGTAAATTCTATGGAAATTTATTTTGTTTTTATAATGTTGAAGAAGGAAACTAGGGTTCTGCACTATACCACTGAGCTAGATCTCTAGCCAATGCTAGGTGGTTTTATTCTAATTGGATGCAGTTTGAAGTAAATGACAAATGTGTAAAACATTTTTTCTATTAATAGAAATAGCAATCAAAGATTTTAATACGTTTTTTTCAGTGCTGAGTATCAAACCCAGGTCTTCACAGAAGCTAGGCATCAAATGTTTTACAATTTTATCCATACATATCCTATGTCTTAAAATTTTTTTAGCAATCTTTTTACATATTGTATACATATAAGTATTACATGCTGCTTGGAAGTTACTGGACTGGTGATACAATTGCTCTGGTAGGCTTAGGAATCTCTGAAGGAAGTCTGGGTTATACAAGACCCCATCTCAATACAAAAACAATCCTTTCACAAAAGTCTATTATGCAAAACTGGATCTGGAGATGAGGAGGGTTTTTTTTTTAGAAAAATCTAGTGTGTTATATATTCTGAATTACTTTTTACAATCACTATGGGGCTGGAGAGATGGCTCAATGATTAAGAGTACTTGCTGCTCTTAAAAAGGGTATAGGATCAGGTTCAGTTTTCAGCACCAGTGCCCTCTTCTGACCTTCTTGAGCATCAGTCATCCAACGTGTGCACGTGCACACACACAAACACACAAGGGGAGGGGTGTGAAGTATAACATGCTTACAAATAAATCAACTTGGGAGTCAGAGACAGGAGGATTTCTGTAAGCTCATCCAGTCTCATCAACACAGTATTTCCAGACCAACAAGGGCTATGTAGTTGAGACCCTATCTCAACAAAATAAAAAAATATGTACTTATAGAAAAATATTTTAAACTATTTCTTGAGATTCACAGATTAGATAATTTCATATAAGATCAAGCTATTTCATTTGTACTTATCTACAGGTACACCTTTAAACTCCTTCTTCCCGTATATACCTTTTGTATTTTGTATTTTACACAAGATCCTTCCCTTCTTGAAATGTTCCCAGGGTAACATTTACAATATAGTCTCATTTATAGCTATTTTCTGTAAAGTTTAAAATAAATAGCAGTCCAAAAAAAAAAAGTCCAACCTGGGCAGTGGTGGCGCACTCCTTTAATCCCAGCACTTGGGAGGCAGAGGCAGGCAGATTTCTGAGTTCGAGGCCAGCCTGGTCTACAGAGTGAGTTCCAGGACAGCCAGGGCTACACAGAGAAACCCTGTCTGGAAAAACCAAAACCAAACCCAAAACAAAACAAAAACAAACCTAGCAGGGAGTGATGGTACACATCTACTGTTCCAACACTTAGGATGTAGAGCTAGGAGGATCCTGAACTCCCTATGTGGCTAAGGATGACCTTGAAGTCTCTGTCTTCTTGCCACTATCTACTGAGGGCTGGTATCACTCACCATGCACAGTTTTTATATGATCATTTTGGAATGAAAGCTCAAGATAAAAGATTGAACTGAGCTGGGTGGTGGTGGGATCTGTCTTTAATCCCAGCACTCATGATGCAGAGATCTCTATGAGATCAAAGCTGGCCTAGTCTATAGAATGAGTTCCAGGACAGTCAAGGCTACAGAGAAAGCCTTGTCTTGAAAAAGCAAGCAAGCAAGCAAACAAACAAACAAGTTAAGCTGGAAAACAGAAATCTTTATAAGTGTATTAAAATTTAGAGCATTTAGATGTCAAAGAATGACTTGAGTCTTCAATATGAAGTTACTCAGCAGATCCAAATAAAATTATTATATTCTGAGAGAAAAGTAGATAATGTGGGGCGCATTCTGAAATCACTCTATGTGAACAATGCCAAGCAAACTTACCAGACGTCTCATCTGTTTGGCATACACTGTCTGAAACTTCCTGATCCCCTTCTGCAGCAATGTATGCCCAAGTGTCAGTCTCATCTCGAGTATTTCTTTTTTCTTTAAGTGAACACTTGTCCTTGGTTTTGTTATCATTCATAATTTTAGAATCCAGTGATATTTCTTCTCTTTTTGAATTATTCTCAAGAACATCATTTTTTTCTTCTGTTGTTTTTTTAAATAAATCAAATGCATTTCTGATTTCCTTAAATGCTAAAAAATAAATCAATGGTTAGTTAACCATTTATGTTAACTAAGTTGCAAATTTATGTTGCAATCAAAAGAAAATCTTATTCATATTGAGTAAGTATGGTTTTTGTAGTTTTAATAATACTTACCTTAGCTATGAATCAATTTAAGACTTACTATCAAAGTCACAAATTCATTTTAACTAGTCCTTTTGGCTGTTCAGTATCCAGAGAGCTGTGACAAAGTAGTATTCATATCTACTTGAGTAACTTCTTCCTTCCTTCCTCCCTCCCTTCCTTCCTTCCTTCCCTGTCCTTTTGGGGATGGGGCAATTGATTCCCCTGTGTATGCTGGACACTCTACCAGACCAGATCCCTCATCGTGTATGCCAATCTCAAGTACGTGTTTTTATTTCAATGGAACTACTATTTATTTCATGCATGAGGAGCACTGGTTTCCAATTTCCCTGCTAGTAAGCACCTATGTAACCAGCACTTAACAAAAGTTCTTCCAAATTCTCTAAAACTTATTACATATTTTTCCTACTTCCTCACTCTAGCTTTTTGGTGCTCAAGATAGAACCTAGGTAGGCCCTTGTATGGTAAGCACACATGTTATTATTAATCTATATACCTAGTTTTTCTTGCATTCCATTCGTAGTTAAAAGCTGGGGGAATTTTGTAGCTTTATCAGGGACATGGGCAGTGCTCTTACACCATGCTCTTTTCCCCATTCAGCATCAGAAACAACTTCTGCACAAGCTCTAGTGTGTCTTTCTAAGGTAAGGTGTGACAAGGATCACTGAGAGTGAGTCCCTCTTTTAGTAGTCCTTTGTCACAACCACAGTAGTTCAGTAACAGCAGTGTTCACCCTGAACATCTTGCCCAGATATTAATTTGACAGTATTTTAGATCTCTAACAAATCTCTGAAATGTAATAAGTGCTTTCTGTACTGTTCAAATAGATGCAGTTCTTATAGCACTTTATGTATGAGCCACTGAGATAGGCATTACTACTGCCATGTCCAAGTCTAGACCTAAAACAAAATCTACTTTTACAACTTTAGATGCAGCTAAGCATTCACTTAGCATAAAAAAGACCCTGAGTTCCACCTCTAACATGGTGAGGAAAAAAGTATTAAAAAAATGTGCATGGCTGGCCAGGTATGATAGTGCACCTCATTAATCTCAGATGCAAAGGCAGGCAGGTGGGGCTCTGGAAGTTTAAGGCCAGCCTTGAAAAAACAAAACAACAAAATACCTAAAGTCAGGAAAGCTGAAGAAATGGCATAACGTGTAAGAAGCCTTGTGCAATCATGAGACCTGAGTTCAGATACCCCAAATATAAAAAGCTAGAAATGTTAAGTATCTGAAACTCTAGAACTATGTGGGGTGTGGACAAGTGGATTGCTTGGGCTTGCTAACTGTCAGCATACCTTCAGATGCAGTGGCTAAGTGAAGAGTAACTGAGCAGGGAATCCCATGTCCTCCTCCGGCCTTCTGAGTGCACTGGGCAAATGCACATACACATCTGCATATACCACACATATGCACTGAAACACGAGAGAACTCTGAAATGCCCCAAAATTAAACTTAAGCCAGTATGAAGGTATTAAGAAGAAAATTTTACTCTTAATGCAAGACTCAAAAACACTGGAACACTAAAAACATCATAGTATTACAAAGGAGTGCATATAATGTACATATAAAACAAAATTTGGATTTAAACTTGGGCCTATTCTTAAGAAATCTCATTATATGTACATATAAATTTCATTGAACCAGGAAGAGGAATCAGAAACATTTTTGGTCCCAAATATTTCAGAAAAGAGACATCCAACCTTTACAACATATCAGATATACATATGCACATATATATACCCTGGTGTACACATAATACACATAAAATCCATTAATAATTTTTTTAACAATGGCAATGAACATGGAACTATTTTAATTTTTGTACTTACATTTTAATACCTTTGGCTCTTTTCTGGCTTTTTCTTCTTTGTCCAAATCATACCTTTTCTGGTATTTTCCTTTGGGTTCATTTTTTTTCTCTTTCTCCTAAAGAATAATGAATGCAAAACAAAAAATAAAAGATAAAGAGTTGATACTGTAATATTTGCAAACCAAATATTCTACACACGCCTGAGCACACAGCTGATTATTTAATGTTTCTCCCACTGCTCCCTCCCGCCACCAAGACTATTCTGCAGACACGCTAAGCCATATGAAATGAAACCCAAAACCCAATACTTTGTTTCTCCATTTTCTTTTAAGAATCTATTACTTAAAATGTTTGAATATACATTTACATGATAGTGTAAACCTTTAATCTTAGCACTAGGATGGCAGGGACAGATCTACATAAATTCAAGGCCAGCTCAGTCATGGAGTGAGACCTTATTTCAAATAAAACAACAACAACAACAAAAAAAACCTTGCAATTCATTATATACAGGTATGAAAATGTCACCGTGAAAGCCCTTCTTTTGTATAATAAAAACTAAATTGCTACAAAATTAAACTCTATAAAAACAATCTTGGGGCTGCAGTGATGTGATGGCACAGATGTTAAGAGTACTTGGTGCTCTCATAAAGAACCTGGGTTCAGTTCCCAGCACTCAATGACTATATGATGCCTTTTTCTGGACTCTCTGGGCACCAGGCACACGTGATACGTGTACCTATATGCAAATAAAACATTCATACCAATAAATCTAGAAATCTTTTATTGTTTTTGTGCATTTGTTTGTTTTTTAAGACAGGTTTCTCTAGTGAAGCCCTGGCTGTCCTGGAACTCACTCTGTAGACCAGGCTAGCTTTGAACTCAGAGATCCACCTGCCTCTGCCTCCTGAGCACTGGATTAAAGGTGGGTACTACCACCAGGTACTACTACTGCCAAGCCATACAAATAAATCGTATCACCGCCCTCCCCCAAATAAAGTGAAAGCCAAACGTAACTTCAACTCCCACCCAGGAAGGAGGAGCCAGAGGACCAGCTCAAGGCTAGCCTGGGCTATAGTGTAAGACATTTTGTTAGAGAGGGGCAGGGAGGAAGTATGATAGACACAAGATCAAGCTCGTCAACATTTTAACATGAAACAGGAAAGGAGCCACTAAGTTCCACTCCTAAATGAGGAGAGCTATGGAGCTGACTATTGGGTAGTTTCTAGGTTTTCTTTAAGGGTGTGTGTGGCTACTAGTAAATCTACCATGTACCTGAAGATGGCCCCACATTCAGTATATGGACAATACAAACTAGACATGATAAAGCTAAAACCAAACCAAACCAAACCAAACCCCACAAGCTGGGTGAAAGGAGAGGTAAAAGTGGATCTGGAGGAAGTCAGGGAAAGAGTAGAGGGGAATAAGATCAAAGTGCACTGTATCAAACTTCAGTATTTTTAAAATAGAGAACATACATACCCCAAATGAAATTAGTAAGATGATGAAGCTGATAGGCCTGACTATAAAATGCTGCACAAATCTACAAAAATTCTGACTTTGGTAGCAAATTAACTCTCAGGGGTTTGTCTTGTTTGGTAAAACAAACAAACAAAAAACAAGGCACAAATGTAATTGAGGAAAATACGTAATAAAAAATATTAAAAAAAAAAAAAACAAGGCACAAACTGAAAGGTAAACTTGGGGTTCCGGTGCTTAATAGTTGAGCACACACAGGCAACTTCAGTGCCACCATATTTAATAACTACCTGAGTTACACTTTATTCTAGTTTGACTGTTTCCTTTGTCATTCCTTGTGAAAGTTCCTAACCATACAACAGCAAGTAATAATCTGTACCAACCATATCTGTACTCTTCAAGTTCTCCACCAACTTTACCTCTTCTGCCAAGTCAGGGGACTTTAGGCTCTTCTCTTCCCCACTCAGTCTGGAACTTTTCAGGGTTTGGGCAAACACAGGTGATGGTAGCTTATTTAACTCTAGGTTACTTATGCCCTTGTCTTGGTTTCTTTGCTTTTTGGGTATTGCTCTCCTTTCTAAAAAGGCATTCGTGCTTTCAAGCTTCTTGATCTCTTTTGGTTCCTCAAACTTTCTTGGCTTCGTCTTCTTCCTTCTAACTCGGGTACCAGCATCCTCTTCAATACTTATAAGGTCATCCAGATGTTTCTCAAAAATACCCTCTTGCACTGTCTCCTGTGCTGTCTTATCTCTTACACTTCTCACATTCTGATTCTCTTCTCTGTTGTCAGAAATAAAGTCTTCACTGTCATCCTCTAGAATGAGGGAATCATTAGGCGATTCAGACTCCAGCGGAGATTCTATATATCTCTCTTTTTTTGTTTTTCGGTTCTCTTTGACATCTTCTCTTATTTTAATCTTTAAATCTCTTACTTCAGCCCTTTTATTAGCTTTCTTTAATTCCTTGGTTTCCTTTATTTCATCCTTTTTGGGCTTTTTGGAGTCCTTTAATTCTTCCTTGACTTCCCAAATTCTTTTCTTCGTCTTTACATCGAAACCGATTATTTCAGAGGTGCTCTCCAGCTCTGTCTTGAACTTGTCTTTTAGTTTTCCCATTTTTGTCCTTTTTTTCCTCAGATCTTCTGGACTTGTCTCTTCTTTGCACTTTATTTTTTTCTTTTTCTTCCTTGGTGAAATATCTTCTTTTGTGTCACTTTGCTGGTCGCTATCACTGTCTGCCTCAAATATGTCATTGTTTAAAGATAGTCTCTATAAAAAACAGAAAAGGTTAAAACACTAACATAAGTTCAAGAGTTTTAAGAGGCAGTACTAATAAAATCTAATGTAAAAATTTGTAGCAAAATTGACTTTTTAAAAATTGCCTAAATTTAACATGTGTATTACTTATATTTCTGACCTAGCAAATAAAACTCAGAGGTGAGGAATGTCAATTTAAGAAGGAGACATAAAGAAGAAAAATGTCAGTGTTTCCAGTGGTATCAAACAGAATCATCAAACTGAGTTAAGAAGTTAACAGTCTAATGTATCAACAGTCTAATGCATAATGTATCTGTAACTGAATTTTTTAATTATTTATTTTTATGGGTAAGCGTGAATGCAGGGGTCAGAGGATCAACTGACTTTTGTTCCTTTCACCAAGTGATAATGTCTGAGAATTAAACCCAGGTCATCAGGTATAACAAACAGCAAACTCGGCCTTTCTAGAATGTTCTTAAACTTGTTCTATATAAGTTATACGGAACAAGCACACTAACAACATAGAAATCTTACCTATCTGGCTGATTTGTATTAGGGTCCCATTATGCAGCCCTGGCAGACCTTCTTTCTCAGTAATCCTTCTGCCTAACTGTTCTGATTACTGGGATTATGAACATACCCCAACTTATTAGCCAACATTCCTATCTGCTGAAATGTGAATGCTGAGTGTCCTCCAAAGGTCCATGTGTTAAAGGATTGGTCCCTAGGGTAGCACTAACAAATAGGAGGAGAAATCTTTTTTTTTCTATCTAAGACAAGGTTTCTTTGTTACCTACCCTTAGCCATCCTAGAACTAGCTCTGTAAACCCAGCTGGCCTCAAACTCAGAGAGATCTGCCTGTTTCTGCCTCCCACCTCAGCTTGGTGGATCTTAGGGAGGTGAAGCTTAATAAGAAATTCTTAGTTCATTTGTGAAAACCTCCAAGAGGACTGGGGACCCTGGTTTCTTTGGTGCTTCCTGGCTTGTGAAAACGAGGAGCTTTTAGCACCCTGGTGCTTCCCGTCAGAGGCATCCAGAGGTAGACTGACACCTTAGAACTGTAAGACAAAATTAAAACTTATCTTTAAATTATGCTAGGTATTTCATTACAGTATAAGCTGACTAACAACATACAAACTATACTTGTCTCTCAAATAGGACCATAGGTTGGAAAACAAGAGTTGAACAAAATCACCAGAAGCAGTCTGTGAGCAAAATGGAATTCCTAAAAGAAATGCTGGACAGTGTATTTTTCATAAATTGTTTACTACACATACTCTATATACATAAGATTATAAATATTAAACCAAAAAAAAAAAAAGAATGAGATAAAACTTGATACCTGAATATCTTTCCTGACTGCTTTAGCTTTGTTCTCAGCAAGTTTCTTCCTGAATTCAAGAAGAACTTCCTTACAGTCCTCCAGATGAACCTCAGGCTCCCAGGTATCATCTTCAGATGTATATCCTTTCCATCGAACTTTATAAAGATTCTTACCCTATAGCATAGATTAAAAACAGACACATTACTGATTAAAATTTCAAACCCATTCAGCTGTGGGGAGCAAGAGAACTTGAAAACTGCATCAAAATGAAAATTAACATCAAACTGGAGTATGCCTGGTCACTGAGTTAGTTCCAAGACAACCAGCACTACACAGGAAAAAATTGTCAGGCACCTGGGGCCCAAAACTTTAATCTCAGCACTTGAAGGGAAAGCAGGGTAGAAGTAGGTGACTCTCTAAGGATAACCAGGGCTACAAAGAGAAACCTTGTCTAAAAAACAAACAAACAAACTGCTCCACAAAAAAACAAGACTGATGTGTTTTTCTGATTATAAAGCAATGTGTACTCTTAAAATAGCAACGAAAAACTGGCAAGGCACTGGATGATATTTAGTAAATGGAGATTATTCTATCATATAAGCAACACTGTTTAGATTTTTTTCTTTACTTTTTTTTTTTTTTTTTTTTTTTAGTTTTTTTTGAGACAGGGTTTTTGTCTGTGCAGCAACATGCCTGAGTGCTGGGATTAAAAGTGAGCAACACCTAGCTAGCTTGTTTAGATTTTTTTTAAAAAAGTAAAGCAGAGGTACACTTGTACTTCTCTGACAATGTTATTCTCAAGCAGAGGTGGAATTTAAAGGGGGCTGGAGAGCAGCACAATGCTTAACAGGGAAAGGGGCTTCAGGCATAAACCTGATAACTGAGAGGTAAGAGCCCCAGATAACACACTGAAAGACAGGACTGACAAAATGGCAGCTGGGGACAGGAGACATACATAGCTTAACAGTTAAGAGCCCTTTTGAATGCCAGCACCATGAGGCAGCTCACTACCAGGTGCAGCATCAGAGGAGATCCACCTCTTCTGGTCTCTAAAGCCACAAACACATACAAATAAATCTTTAAAAATAAAATCAAGTGTGCTGCTGGGTATGGTGTTACACAGCTACAGTCCTTTGAGAAAAAGCAGAGAAGACAGCTGTGGAATCTGAGGCAAGCCTATGCTTTATAGGCAATCCTGAGCTACACTGTGAGAACTGTCTCAAAACAACCACCACCACCACCACCACCACCAACCCTAAATACATGTACTTACTGCTCTTGAAGAGGACCTGGACCTGGGTTTGATTCCCAGTACTTACATGGAGGCTCACAATACCTGCACTTCCAGTCCTAGGGGACCTGACCTAAGTCTAAGGCACACATGTGGTGCACATACATGTACATAAAATAAAAATCTAAAGGAAAAAAATACACATGCATATATAAAGTAGGCACACGGTTCAAACAATGCTTCATGAATGGTTCATGAAATGCTTTACAAAATGCCATATGTTATCTGAATATCTACTTTCAATAGCTTAGTTAATCTTTACAATAGCCTATGGAGTAGATACTATTACTTATTCTAGTTTAATCTGAAAACTGTAGATAGAATAATTAGTCAAAAAGCTCAGCTGAGGGGCTGGTGAGATGGCTCAGTGGGTAAGAGCACCCGACTGCTCTTCCGAAGGTCCGAAGTTCAAATCCCAGCAACCACATGGTGGCTCACAACCACCCGAGATCCTGATGCCCTCTTCCGGTGTATCTGAAGACAGCTACAGTGTACTTACATTAAATAAATAAATTAATTAAAAAAAAAAAAAAAAAAAAAAAAAAGCTCAGCTGAAACTCACAGGAGAGACCTATTCACAGGAGAGTGTGCTGGTATTAAAGGAGTATGCCACTCCACCAAGCTTGACTTTTTTAAAAATTTATTTATTATTTTTCTTTAAGATATGGAGGTCATGAATTTGAAAGACAGCAAGGAGGGGTATACAGGAGGGCTTGGAGGGAGAAAAGCTGCTTACTGCTCTTAGAGAAGACCCTAAGATTCTCAGAATCCACTGCTAGCCATTCACAAGTGCAGGCTTGTGTGGATATAGGTGTGCCACTGCTGCTGGTAGACCTTAGAGGATAAACTCAGTCTTGAACTTGTCTTTCACCTTGAGACAGGGTCTGTGGTTGTTTAACACAGCACAGTAAGATAATATAGCAGGTAATTCTCCTGTCTCACCCCCCAACAGGAACACCAGGTTCACAGACTGGCAGCCAACTTTACATGGACTCTGGGGATTTGAATTCTGGCCCTACCTCTCTAGCTCCATAATAATGACAGTGAATTTCAATTATTTAACTCTCCCTTGAAAATTTTCCAGTGTCAGTAACTGCAGGAAGGTCTCAGGCTCTAAGTCAGCCTGGACTTCTGAGACCCTACCTCAAAAAGCAGGGAGTGACCAAGTGGGGTATGCAGATGCAGAGGGAGCCTGGAGCCATTGTCTCTGTGGCTAAGAGTAATTTAGGATCCATTCCCAGTACCCATGTGGCAGCTCACAACTATTTGCAATTTCAGTTCCAGGAGAACAAATGCTCTCTTCTCGGCTCACAAATGTGGCACAGACAGACATAAGGCTGAACAACCATATACATAAAAATAACAATATAGGCTAGAATTTCGTCTTTAAAAAGAAAAAAAAAATCTCTACCATCAGGCCAGGCAGTGGTGGTCTTTAATCCCAGCATCCAGGAGGCAGATGCAGGCACATTTTTGAGTTTTAAGGCCAGCCTGGTCTAAACAGAGAAATCTTGTCTCAAAAACAAAACAAAACAAAACAGGAGTTCTCAGAGAAAAGCACCACTTTAAAGAAATGTCTACCATCAAGCCAACATGGCACAGGGTAAACAGCAGTCCATTAAAAAAAAAAGTTTGTCAATGGATTAAAAATTAAGATGAAAGTTGGCATATGGCAGATAACAAATGACAGAAAATACAACAGAAACAAAACCATCGTATAGGCACGATTCCTATCTACAGCCCTTATCTTCTCCTTTCTCCAAATTCCCATTTCGTTTACTCATTCAATAATCCCACAGCCGTGAGATAGATCTCTGTGGTAAAGCTCTTGCCTTGCATTCATGAAACCCTGGGTCCAGTACACGGTATCAGATAACGGCAACAACAAAATCAGCCTTTGCTGTTACTGGACTAAGTGTCCGTGATTCAAGCATTATTATAAACCACATCCCCTGATTAAAGGAGCCCACAATCTAGAGCAGAAAAGACAAATACAGAGATAAAAGACAATGACTTAAATAGAGGTAAGAGAGTAAGGACAGAACTGAGAAAGCACCTTTTTCTGCAGAGCTCGGGTAAGGGAAGAGAGGGGAGAAAAGGTATCACAAACAGATGGATCCCAAGCCTTGGAAATACAGACTAAGAATTTCTCCCGGGGACGACATTCGCAGCAAGGAGGATGTTAAGTGTTCAAGCACGATGTGCGAAGATTGTCCTTTCAAGCTTACTCTAAATCTCTTGAGTTACACTCATAAAACGCGCAGAAAAGGGACACTTTGGGTTGGGAAACCTTTACTGTCCCGGGCACTCGGTGTGAATGGGATTTCCTGAATTTAAGCCAAGGAGCATTTTCTACTTTTAGAAAACATTGGGACAACGGTGTAGAGAATCCTCCAGTCTTTCCTAACGGAAAGCCATGGCCCTAACCGTATACCCGAATGCTGAAGGCCACAGAAGTCTCCCACCAGCTGCCTTGCATCCTACGATTCTCAACATTCCATGTCACCGCTTCGTCTCTTCTGCCAAAACAACACTTAGAACTTCCCTAAGCATCCATCCTCCACCGACTGCGGCCAGGGTCCTCTCCAGGATGTCAGTCTGCGCCTACGGACCGCCACCGTCCTCCCAAGCTGTTCCAGGCTGTTCGGCGTCCCACTCGGATTCTCCCAACCCGCCGTCCCCGCCCCGGAGACTCCCTGTCCGGCCGCTCAGCCCCCACATACTCCCTCGCACTTCATGTCCAGGATCCTCTCCACCTCGAAAACGTCCTCCCCATCCTCCTCGCTGTCCCCAACGGCCACCGTTCCTTTGGTGGCTGCGTCCTTCTCTTCGTCCCCTGCTCCAACTCCTTCGGACTCGGGAGAACGGCCAATGCTGTCGGGAACTGACATAACTAGAGCGGCCGCACTCATGCCCTCCTCAGCCGCCGCCGCCATCACAGACGCAGTGCAAAACCAACGCGAAAAACCGCCGGCGACCCACAGCGGGACAGCACCGCGCGCCTGCCGCTCCGCCCTAATCCGCTCCAGCGGCGTGACTCGACCGTGAGGCAAGCCAGCCAATTGTGGGCGCCGAGCTCTGGATTGACACACAGAACGGCCAATCACGCAAAGGCGCGCTCCCCGGCTCCCTGGGGAGTTCACGGGAAGTGGATGGGCGGGTCGACGGACTCTGAGGAAGAACGCTGCCTCAGGGAAGAGCGGAAGGGCTCCCCTGGGGAGACTGCGAGGGGCGGTCCTAGCACCTCACCTCCCAAACTCCGGTGACGCCCGCTGCCTGAGGAGACCTGTTGTTTGGATTGTCGGAAGGAGACCATGAGGATTCTGGGAAAGGGACCCCCAGTGTTAGCGAGACCCGCCTGTGCGGAATGGCTGCCCAGGAATCCTTTCGTATGGTTTTGGCTGGCTTATATGGCGTCTGCGGTCGAATCAATTACATATAGCCTATAGGGATATTTCATTTTAGTGAGTAGCGTTTATAGATAGAGAATAGGGACCCGGAGGTGGTTCAGCAGATTACGGCCCTGGTCGCCAAATATGAGGACCTGAGTTTAATTTCCAAGGGCATACATAGCGAGAGAATTCCCCCAATATGTATTCTCTTCTGTCAGGAGAAAGGCCAATCTTTACAGCAAGACACTGTATCAAGTAATAATTTATGGGATTTACTTGTTGGGCTTTGAAAGTAGTTCAGTGATAGGGCGTTTGTCTGGCAGGTGATGGTTGGAGGCTTGGTCCTAGTAGCTGAGTAAAAGTTGGTTCTCTCCTTCAAAAGATAGAGCCCAGGTTGCCTGGCTTGGCCCCATTTGGGCTATACTTAATTAATTGGATCATTCACACCTGATAAACCAAGCCAAAACCACCTATGTGTTTGTTCCCAAGTTCCCTTGCTTCTTATTGAATTGAAAATATCAGAAGCAGGTGCGGGGTTGATGCAAGAGAAACGAGTAATATTGATGCTACAAAGGAGTCACTAGGAAGCGAGCCTGCGATATGATTGGAAGAGAATTACCAGGCTTATTACAAACTCTAGGAAAGACATTTTTGTGCCAACATTGAAGTTTTGGGTTGCTGAGAAAGTTTCTGTTAACGTTAGTGCACTAAGATTGACCTCCAATTAGACTCCATTTCCACAACAAAAGGAGACAACCCTAACTTACAACCAGCCATTAAGCCTATCCACCTTATTAAAAAAAAAAAAAAAAAAAAAGCCTCTAAGGGGCAGCTCAATGGCTGAGCCCCAAGTCACACCTATCATTAAGTCCTAGTTTGCCATTAAATCCCCTGTGCCCTTGTGAGGAAAAGCCTAACTCTGCTGGTAGGTAGGCAAGAGGACCCTGAATAACAACTATTTGAAAAGAACAACACTGGTGTATATGCTTAGAAATAATTCTGACTATCTTCGCTGTGTACCTCTTGTATCTGCCTGAGTGACTAGACTTTCAGTCTCCTGTCTGTATTAAAATTGTTCCAAGAGTAACCTGCATCTGGAACCTGAAAGAGATTTCAGAATAATAGCTTATGTGGCATGTATAAGCCGAAAATGAGTGTAAGTTAGTAAAAAATCTGTTCACAACTAGCTCCTCTTTGAGCAGTATCCAGAGCCAGATTTATGGTATTATTAAAGAGCTCTCTCCTTTATTAATCTAAGTGTGTGGAGTAAGTTTCACCAGAGAGACATACTAACTTTAAAACAGGTCACATTCCTATAACCCCAGCCTTCCAAAGGCTGAGGCAGGAGAGTGAAGTCTTCAAAGCCAGACTGGTTTAAAAAACACCTTTAGATAGATTAATACATAGATATCAGATATAGATGGAAGACAACATAGACATATCAGCATACATCAGAGAATGATATAACGAAGTTATTTGTGCAGATTATGAATAAGTAACAATTGTTCTATGTGCATACAATACTGCTAGGAAACGTCACTTAAGAAAATATTTTTCTGACATTACTTCCAGCCTCCCTCTAGCCTCTTGTGTCCCCAAATTGTGTACCTTATCTCAGCTGGTCTGCCAGAGACCCCCTCAGTACAAACTGAGGTACCCCATGCAGGCCCCATTTCCACTCCAAAAAGATGAAAGAAATACTGTGAACCAGCAAAAATTCAAACTGCAGGCACAAATGCCCATTGGTGGAAAAGAAGCTTTTTGAAGAAAGAAGGAGATATTTCACAGAACAGCATGGCAGATGATAAAAAAAAAAAACCCTGCAGTTCTCCTTAAAGAAGTTAGGGGTAAACAATATCTCTGGTATGAAGAGGTGAACATGTTTACAAACCATGGAACAGTGAATCATTTTAACAACCCTAAAGTTGAGGCATTTCTGGCACTTTTACCATTACAGGCCACGCTGAGACAGAGCGGCTGACAGAAATGCTTGCCAGCATCCTAAACCAGCTGGGTGCAGACGGTCTGACTAGTTTAAGGAGACCGGCTGAAGTTCTGCCCAAACAATCTGTGGATGGAAAAGCACCACTTGCTCCTGGAGGAGGAAGAGGAGGAGGAGGAGGAAGTTCCAGATCTGGTGGAGAATTTTGATGAGGCTTCCAAGAACGAGGCACACTGAATTGAAGCAACTTCAGGAGAGGGTGACTTGCAGAAGTTACTGTAGCTGTTATTTTCTATCATGACTGCCTCTTAAAATTCTTTTGTTTATGGATCTAATAAAGTCTATATCTCTAATATTTTTAAGTCCCAAGGCTCCTGGACACCGCAGCTCTTTTTCAGCGTTTTCTTATGCCTAATTCATTCTTTGCAGAAAATTAAGCTGAAAAACCCTGAGAATAGAATTTGTAAAGGTTAATAAAAAAAAAGAAGAAAAAAAGAAAATATTTTTCTTGCTTTGAATTTCAAGTCAGTAACAAGTCTGTGGTAGGGAAATTTTTGTTTTCTGGCAATGTATTAAGCTATCTCTCAGATTCAAAGAGACTGGGACTTTTGCTGGATCTCTCGCTAGAGTTAATAATCTGATGACCTCTTCTGGCCTCCTAGGGTTCCAGACCACACACATGTATGGTCACATGGACATACACGCAGGCAAAACATAATAACATGAAACTCATAAAAGGAAAGGTGAGCAGGGGCTGACAAATCCAGAATATGAACAATTAGTTAACGTTGTTTCTTCACATCACAAGACAGAAATGAAAGGGACTTGCAGATTTATAAAAACATGGCAAATGCTTATTTACTTGTTTGGAAACAGGGTCTTGCTATGTAGCTCAGGCTAGCCTGGAACAACTTACTTCATAACCCAGCTAGCTTCAAATGCATAGCAATCCTCCTGCCTTTAGTTTCCAAATGCTAGGACTATAAGTATTTACTACTGTGCCTTGTCTTTGTTTGGGGTCTTCAAGTTGTAAATAAATATTTGTCTTTGTCCCGACCTGTGGGACAGTCAGCAGAGACTGGGGGGCACCTAGAAGAGAATGGGGTCACAAGAGACACGAAGAATGGACAGCAAGCCAGGAGGTCTGATCAAGCTGACAAATGTTTATTGTTCCCACACAGGTTATACTCATAGAAGCAGGATATTGGGTAAGGGGGCTGAAGGGGGGCCACTTTGTTTCTGGGAGAATGCACCTATTCCCAAGAGCAGGATATTGGCTGGGTAAAAAGTTCAACAGGAAGAATAGAACAGAATGGGTTGCTAGGTACCTGTCCACAAGATCTATACCTATTTGTTCTTAACTATGCTAGTACTTTCCCACAGAGGCCAAGACTTTGTGCCAGTAAGCACTTATGGCTGACAAGGAAGTTAATGTTCAAACAAGGTTGCTCCCAACATGTCTTAGATAACACTCTAATAAAATGAGTATGAACACTACAAATAAATTTCATAATAATAATAATAATAATAATAATAATAATTATTATTATTATTATTAGTAGTAGTAGTAGTAGTAGTGGTGGTGGTGGTAGTGGTAGTAGTAGTAAATATTATTATTGTGGGTGTGTCCATAATATGTGTGAGGCCACAAGACAGCTTTGTGGAGCCACTTCTTCATTCCATCCTCATGTGGGTTCTGGAGAGAAACACAAGTCTACAGGCTTTCTTGCTAAGTGTCTACTTACCGAGCTATCTTACTGCCTGTGCAATTCTTCCATTCATCCATATCCAAATCTCCAGGCAGGGAGGAGCCCAAGCCTCATTTCTGCAGCACCTCTGCGCTGATGGCTCTGCCCCTTGTGTTGGTATCTCGGTCACAAGGATGATCAAAGAAAAAGGGTGACTGCAGGATGAACCACAGCCTTGCAGGCATCCGAGAGGTCCAGCCTCTGACGGACTGAACCTCCAACAGCCATGCAGAAGGGTATTTATTGATTATCAAAAGTTATTTTTAGAGTAAAACAAGTTCCTCATACCAAAACCAAGATCCGATCTCTGAGTTCCTTGAAGGAATTCCTCACGCTTGGAATCTCAGTTCTTACTGTGCACTCTTTGCAGTACTCACTAACACAAGACATTCCATGTTTGCCAGGACCAGCTTGTAACTAAAGCCATGCAAAGGCTGTAAAGCTCCCTCGGGGGGGGGGGGGGGGACGTATAAATCACAGAAAACAATCACTGTTTGTTTCTACAATGATTTCTTCAAGGTCTAAGTACTTCTAAGATACAACTACTTCCTTCTGTGTTTAGATACGATGACTCTACTAATTTTTTTCCCTCTACACTCCCGAAAGTCTCCCCTGTCCTAATAAATGACAGCTTGCATAGCTTGGGGACCGGTGACTTAGGAAGTGCTTCCCATTTCCTTATTTGCTGCAAATAAAATTTCCTCTGAATATTTGTTCTTGGTGGTTTGTTCCTTTTAGATTCCCAACAAAAGGGAGTCCAATTCTGCCATGACAGGTTATTCCAGCAGAAATCACAGAAAAGGGAGACAAGGGTTGCAGTGGGAACAGAGATCCTGTACTGCATAAACGAGACGTAAACAAGAGGAAGGCCCGGGCTTCAGGTGTATATTGATGAAGAGAACAGGGAGAAGTTTAAATACCCACAAGACAGGATTTATGTTTTGAAGGGCTTTATACAAAGGGCTAGAGGAACGGCCTGAAGCGGGAGCTCTGTTAACTTCTTCTTTGGATGACAAATACCTCAGGGAAACTATTAAAAGAAAAAAGGTTGAGTCAGGTGGTAGTGGCCCATACTTTTAATCCCAGCACTTGGGAGGCAGAGGCAGGCTCTCTATATGAGTTTGAGGCCAGCCTGGTCTACAGAGCGAGTTCTAGGGACAGCCAAGGCTACAAGGAAAAACAGAAAAAGGGTTGGAGAAATGGCTCAGTGGTTCCAGAGGTCTTGAACTCAATTCCCAGTAACCACATGGTGGCTCACAACCATCTGTAATGGGATCCAATCGATGCCCTCCTCTGATGTGCAGGAAGACATTTCACTCATATACATAAAAATAAAATTTTTAAGAAAGAAAAAAGGTTTTATTTTGGCCCATTATTTAAGAAATTTCCAATTACTTATAGTAATTTCTCTTTTGTTACTCTTTACCTTTTAGTCCCTTTCCTGTAGTAAAAATTCTGGAATTTTGGGTTCTTTTAAAAAACACAGACATAGCCGGGCGGTGGTGGCGCACACCTTTAATCCCAGCACTTGGGAGGCAGAGACAGGCGGATTTCTGAGTTCGAGGCCAGCCTGGTCTACAAAGTGAGTTCCAGGACAGCCAAGACTATACAGAGAAACCCTGTCTCGAAAAACCAAAAAAAAAAAAAAAAAAAAAAAAAAACCAAAAAAAAAACCCCACAGACATATTATATTTTTCATTTTAATCTCAGGTGTGGGATATGGGGCTGCTTTGCAGCAGCTGACTATGGTTTACTCTAGTGGAGGCACGGTTTTGCCAGTTGCAGCTAGTTTCTGTGATTGGGTGACATTTGGAATCCTGGAAAATTTTCAGAGGGGACATAAATGCTAGAGCTCTGAAAGGCAGGATTGGTGATTGGAGATTGGTTGTTCAGGTGGTTGGTTTCAGTTTGCTAGTAGTCATGCTCAAAGAGGAAACCAAAGGAAAGAAATCAGATGAGGGATTTCTCTCTTTCTCTCCTCTATCCTTCTTTCCTATCTAATGATAGGGGGTGAAGCCAGGGCGATAAAGGGTGAAAAAGAAGAACCTACCAAGTGGTAAAGAACAGCTACAAGCAAAGAAAAAACAAGAAGAAAGAAATTCCAGTCAAGGATCTCTCTCTCTCTCTCTCTCTCTCTCTCTCCCTCCCTCCCTCTCCCCCTTCTCACTTCTCTCCTTTCTCTCCTATCCAATGATAGAGGATGAAATGGGGGGAGGAAGGGATAAAGGGTAGAAAAAAGAGCCCATAAAGTAGCAAAGGCCACTCCCTCCCTCCCCATAGAGTGGGTGAGGGTGAGGGGAGAGGGAAACCTGATCTAGTATGGGGAGAGGGAAAAGGACTGAAGAAAGCCCTGAGGGCCAGCAGAAAGATTGTAAACAAGCAACCTCAGGAAATAGGAGGTTGGGGGACCCCCCTCCCCAGAATGCACCAGAGACCTGGGAGGTGAGAGACTCCCAGGACTCAAAGGGAGGGACCTTAGATGAAACAGTAGGGAGAGAGAATTTATAGAGCCCACCTCCAGCAGGAAGACAGGACATCAAGTGAGGGATGGGGTTGCCATCCCACAGTCACATCTCTGACCCATAATTGTTCCTGTCTGAAAGAATTACAAGGATGGAACTGGAGAGGAGCCTGAGGAAAAGAAGGTCCAGCGACAGGCCCAAAGTGGGACAAGGCCTGACACTATTACTGAGGCTATGGAACACTCACAAAAAGGGACCTATCATGACTGCCCTCTGAAAGACCCAACAAGTAGCTGAAAGGGTCAGATACATATATTTGCACCCAACCAATGGACAGAAGCAGCAGACCCCTAGTTGTTGAATTAGGGAAAGCTGAAAGAAGCTGAGGAGAAGGGCGATCATGTAGGAGGACCAGCAGTCTCAATTATCTGGACCCCTGAGATCTCTCAAACACCAGACCACCAGACAGCGTACATCACCTGATATGAGGCCTCCAACATATATACAGTAGAGGACTTCTGGGTCTATGTTCATTCAAAGATGAAGCACCTAGCCCTCAAGAGACCGGAAGCCCCAGGGAGTTTAGAGTCAGGTGGCAGGGGCGTCTCCACGTGGAGACGGGGTGGGGTGGGGAGGAGGGGTGTTATGTGGAGCAGTCGGAGGGTGGATGGGGTGGTGGGGAATGGAATATGGAGTGTAAAAAATAAATTAAAAATTAAATTAAAAAAAAAAAAGCAGCAAAGGCCAGCTACCCTTTCTACTGGAGAGAGAGCGCAGAATTCTGTGTTTCAAGCTACTTTAAATGATTCCTGTGGGATGGTTCAGCCATCAACTTGATACAGATTTGCTCTATCTGGTTTTCTGTTTTAAGTGATAGTTTTAATTTGATTTAAAAATTTGTTCATGGGGCTGGAGAGATGGCTCAGTGGTTGAGAGTACTGACTGCTCTTCCAGAGGTCCTGAGTTCAATTCCTAGCAACCACATGGTAGCTCACAACCATCTGTAATGGGATCTGGTGCCCTCTTCTGGTGTGTCTGAAGAGAGCGACAGGGTACTCATATACATAAAATAAATAATTCTTTTAAAAAATTAAAAAAATATAAAAGTTTGTTCATTATGATGTCAAATATTTCCATACTTCAAAGTCAAAGCTGGGAAACAGTACTCCTTGGAAACCTTTCTTCTCTTCACTCTGGGAGGCAGGGAAACCAAAAATGGTTCAGTCCATGGTGAGACAAACATTATAGCAGAAAGCCTGGGGCTAGGGAAGCAGCTTTACCTCTTGACAGGAAGTGGAAAGTAAAAGCAAGAACCAGAGACAATACATCCACAAAGGTAGACCTCCTTAAGCCCACTTCCTTCAACCAGACCCTACCTCCTGCTTTTAAGCATTGTCCAACAAGGGCACCTTTGAGAAATTCATCAAGGGATTACTCCAAGGATTAGGTCAGAGCCCCCACAATGCAATCACTTCCTGAAGGCTCATCTGTTGACTCTCAAGCTCCCAATATGTGAATCTATGAAGGACATTTCATGGCCAACCCAAACGTAACAATAAACAAGGCAACTCAATGTGGATTAGAATTCCAAACATAAAATTCAAAACCTAGAAAATGTCTGGAAGGTGAAAGAGCAGAAATTGTAGTTGACTATTGGTTTGTTGATTGATTTTTAGGATGTGACAACAAAATAAGACCCATGGAAGAATCGCTTGTGACACCAAGTGTCGATTGGTGCATCTGCAGAAAGAAGAGCCATATGAGGAAGCACACACCAAGTCACTGCCTGGGGACCAGGGTCCTAGAAACAGGCGCAACCCAGAACACAGCCACTAGCCAAAGACCAACTCCTTTCTATCTTGCTCAGTCTGCCAGCCTTCCACTGGTCACCTGGAGGGAAGACAGAAAGAGCCTCCCCTGCCACCAAGACACTGAGACAGCATCTAGTATTAGTTCTTACAGCTTTTATTGTTGTTAAATGATTAATCAATTCTTTCCATTAATTTTATTTTAAAGGGGCTGTAGCTACATTTAACACGTATTACACGTCATTATTGGTACATTTTACTATTTGATTATTTTCTACATAGAAATATGAGAAAGGCATCAGAGCAGTGGTGGATGCCTTTAATCTCAGCACTTGGAATGCAGAGGCAGGCAGATCCCTTGAGTGTGAGACCAGCCTGCTCTACAGAGTGAGTTCCAGGATGGCCAGGACTACACAGAGAAACCCTGTCTTGAAAAAAAAAAAAACAAAAACAAAACAATAACAAAAGAAATAAAAGAAAGTTTTAAAATGCAATTTCATTGGCTTCAGCCTTGGCTGTAGTATAGAATTCGGTGAAGAGAAGTGTTGGCTTGGGGCTGAATTCCCAGTAGTTGCTTTGTGGCTGACTCCCAGTCTTTACCCAGCTCAAGCCGTTGGCAGATAGATGGATACTGTCCTTCTGTCTTTCTGGCCCATTCTCTTGCTTTCTTTATGTTCTCAAAAGCCCATGGAATATTCCTAGATTAAAAAAAAGTTTATATTGGTTCAGAATATGTGAAAGGCAATGTGGTATTCAATCTATAACAGTGTATTGGATAAAATGATTCTGTCAAAAATGAAGATTTTAATAAAAGCAAAATCTTGAGACTTCCATCTGCCATGGGGATTTTGAACTCAGTACATTTCTAGTTTTTTACCTGCCTCACTTCCCAGTTCCCAATGTGCACAGCAGCCCGGCTCCCCTGCTCCTCCACCCCGCTGCTCTCTTGGGAGAGCTGCAGCTTTTTCTGTTTTGTTTTTTTTGTTTTGTTTTGTTTTTGTTTTAATATTGTTTCCTGTTGCTCCTTTTTTAGTGTCCTTGAGGCCCGTTTTGATCATCACTGACTGGGGGTTTTCAAATTGTCTCAGATACTTGAAGACCACCTGAGATTCAGCTGTAAGACCTACACTTATTAGTGTGTGTGTGTGTGTGTAGCTGAGTGAGAAAGCTGTGAACTTATAGTAAACTATGGATTGGGCAGAGGGCAGAATGTTATTCCCAGAAGGTAGCTGTGCTGAATGGTTTCATGTCAAGTTGACACAAGTCAAAATCATCAGAGATGAAGAAACCTCAATAAAATGCCTCCGTAAGATCAGGATATAGACCAGCCTGTAGAACAGTTTTTAATGAATGATTGATGGGGCAGGGTCCAGACCATTGTGGGTGTGGCCATTCCTGCGCTAGTGGTCCTGGGGTCTATAAGAAAGCAGGCTGAACAAGCAATGAGGAGCAAGCCAGTAAGCAGCATCTCTCTGCATCATGGCCTCTGCATCAGCTCCTGCCTCCAGGTTCCTGCCCTGCTTGAGTTCCTGCCTTGACTTCTTCCAATGATGAGCTGTGGAAGTATATGCACAATAAACTCTTTTCTCCTCAAGTAGCTTTGGTCATGGTGTTTTATTACAGCAATAATAACCCTGACTAAGACAGCGGTCTTCTAAAAAGAGTTGCATAATCACTATAATCAGTGAATGTATGCAGGAGATTGGCCTGGTGCTGCTTGTATTCAAATGCCAGATTCTATACCCCCAAATCTGGTTGCTTTAAGATGAGCAGATCCTCAAGTATACCAGATTTTGTTGTGTAAACTTTGCCCCCCAAGTTATTCACGATTGGTTAATAAAGATGCCTACAGCCCATAACTGGGCAGAAGAGAGGTAGGCAGAGCTGAGGATTCCCTAGGCTTGAGGCTGGAAACACAAGGAAGAGAGAGAGGAGGAGAAAAGTAGAAGCCACCATGAGTAAGTGGATTATGAGCGCATGGCCATGGGGACTGGCCTGATGGAGTAGGAGTGGCCCAGGCAAAACATGGCAAGGGATATCTTGGGGTTACTGACAGAAAAGTAGACAAAATAGCATAGAGGGCTGGTAGCTACCCAGCTTTAGTGTTTTAAGGCTTATTATAAATATAAAAGTTTTATGTCACTTATTTTGGAACTAAATGTCTTAAGGTAGTGTAGAAGCCCCCAAATAATATTTATCACAACAAATGTACCAAGGACATGGCATGCCCTTGTATGTCCACATTATCTCGTGGGAAAGGCCTGGGAGGAGGATTCTTGGCTCTCTTCACTTGACCAAAGGTGATAAGGCAGAACACCAGTATATTCCCAGCTTAAGGTAATTGTGAACATTACTTCATCTTTTGTTTACTTTAATAATAAAAATGAGAATGTTTTTGTACCACTCTTTTGTTTTGAAGGCAGGGTTTTTTTTGTAGCCCTGACTATTCTGGAACTTGCTCTGTAGATCACATTGGCCTCAGATTCAAAGATCCACCTCCCTCTGCCTCCTGAGTGGTGGGATTAAAGACGTGGGACACTACTGCTTGGCTTATGTCTTAGGATTTCCATTGCTGTGAAGAGACACCATGACCAACTCTTATAAGGGACAATATTTAATTGGGGCTGGCTTACAAGTTCAGAGGTTCAGTCCATTATCCTCATGGCAGGAAGCATGGCAGCATCCGGGCAGACATGGTGCTGGAGAAGGAGCTGAGAGTTCTACATCTTGATCCAAAGGCATCCATAAGGAGACTGTCTCCCACAGGCAGCCAAGAGGAGGCTCTCTTCTGAACTAGGTAGAGCTTGAGCATAGGACCTCAAAGCCAAGCCCCACACTGATGAACTTCCTCCAACAATGGCACACCTCCTCCTACTGCCACTTCTCATGGGCCAAGCATATATAAACCACCTCAGCTTGTTTACATTACTCGTGAGCTCAAATGCCTGATACCCTACACAGGTCTTAGAGAACCTCTTCCTCGCTGCCTTCAGATCAACATGTAGAACTCTTGGTTCTTCCAGCACTATGTCTCCCTGCAGGCTGCCATGTTTCCTACCATGATGATAATGGACTGAACCTCTGAACCTGTAAGCCAGCCCCAACTAAATGCTGTCCTGTATAAGAGTTGCCATGATCATGGTGTCTCTTCACAGCAATAGAAACCCTAACTAAAACAGGCAGAGTCTCTCTCTATTATATATGTCTGGCTGCCAGTAACTTGCTAGGTAGATCAGACTGACCTCAAACCCAGAGACTCACCTGTGTCTGCCTCCTGAGTACTGACTTAAAGATGTGCACCACTATTCCAGGAAGAATGTTTTAATGTATTTTATTTAATAGTTTGATAGTTTTTTTCCCTGTTGTTTTGTTTTGGGACAGGGTGCTACTGTGTAGCCTAGGCTGGCCCATAAATTAAGATTTTCATCTGTAACCTCTTCAGTAGTGGGATTACAGGAATGTGCCACCCTGACTTGGTTGCTACTTTAACTTATTCCGTGTGTGTGTGTGTGTGTGTGTGTGTGGTGTGTGTGTGTATGTGTGTGTGTAGTGTGTGTGTGTGTATGTGTGTGTGGTGTGTATGTGTGTGGTGTGTGTGTGTGTGTGTGTGCATGTGTGGTGTATGTGTCTGGGCCCATGTGTGTATGTGTGCGTGTATGTGTGTGGTGTGTGTGTGTGTGTGTGTGTGTGGTGTATTGTGTGCCTGTGTGTGTGTGTGTGTGTGTGTGTGTGTGGTATGTGGTGTGTGTGTTGCTCAGGACTGCAGGACTCAGCCAGGTCCCAGTGCACACTAGGCAAGTGCTCTATCCCTAAGGTACAGTCCCAGGTTTGCTTCATGACTTTAAATCCTTAGACACGGGGCACATGGTTCCCATTTGCATTCTTGTTGCAGACCACACAGGCCAACAATCATAATGTGACTCTTCTAAATGCACAGACGAGCAGCACACTCTAGTGTGGAGCACCAAACCAGGAGCCCAAAAAGCTATGTTCTGGCATCAACATGCACATGCGCTCTAAGATTTGCTCCCATGAAGTCTGAAGTAAGAATCCCAAGTCAGTCATCCTGCTAAAAGAACCTTTGAGCAAGCTGTAACCTGTGAACAAAGGCTCCCCTAAGATTATCATTTACAAACCAGGCATGATGGCACAGCCTGCAGTCCCAGCATTTGGGAGGCAGGAAGACTGCTACAAAATTGAAGTTGATCTCAATGACATAGCAAGTTCCAAATCAGCCTGTGAGAACTGGTCTCAAAAACAAACAGAACATAAGGGGAAGAGAGACCAAATTTTAAAAACATTTACTAGGACAATGAAGTACCTAGAAATGAAGGCGTCATCCATCTTTATCAGAGACTTGGCAACCATTCCTTCTTGTTCCAACTTGGTATAAAGAAACTGCAGTACGAGCAAAGTGGCAATCAGATCCAGGAGACGCTCTCGCCCTTTTGTACCTAAAAAAAACCAAAGATCTCTTTTACTTCCTGTGGTGGTCTGAAGGAGGCGGCTCCCCCAGGCTCACTTGTGTCTTTGAACACTTGGTCCCCAGGTGGTGTTGCTACTTGAGGGGTTGGGATGGTTCAGGACAAGGAGTCTTCCTTGAGGAAGAAGTTCACTAGCAGTGGCATTTGTGAGTTTACAGCCTCCCTCTATCCTGTGACATTATGTGAACAGCCAGTGTCCGGCTCAAGCTAGCTGCTGCTATGCCATCCCTACCAACGTGGATTCTAACACTCTGGAGCCACAAGCCAAAATAAACTTTCTTCCTTAAGTTGTTTCTGGTATTTTAAGCACAAAAAAAAAAAAAAAAAAAAAAAAAAAAAAAAAAAAAAAGAAATCAACTAATGCCCTCTGTGCCTTAAAGTTATACCAAAGAATTACACTGGTATTAGGCTACATGTGGTTGTTCATGCCTGCAATCCCAGCACCTGGGAGGCTAATGCAGGAACACTGCTATGAGTTCAGCAGGAGCAACCTAGTGCTTTCTAGACCAGCCTGGGCTACAGAGCCCGACACTGTCTGAAAACAAAACCAAATACCTAACTGAATTATACCACAATTAAATCTATGAGGACCACTGTCTTACTGTGGGGTCAAGGGGGCTTTATAACCATTGATGGCCGAAGGCATGTCATATGGAAACTATACATTAATGTTGCTTTTTAGTTGTCTTTGCTTTGTTTTGCTTTTTTAAAAAAAGACTTTATATATATATTATTTTCAGACACACCAGAAGAGGGCAACAGATCTTATTACAGATGGTTGTGAGACACCATGTGGTTGCTGGGAATTGAACTCAAGTATTGCCCGAGCTTTTGTTCCACCGGCAAGAACACGCTCAGGACAACCGGAATCTTCTGCGGCAAAAGCTTTTTTGCTTACTTCTTCAGGAGCAAGAGAGAGAATGGCAAAACCCCATCCCTTTTAAGGAGAATTATCCTCCGCCTAGGTCGTGTCGCTCCCTGATTGGCTGCAGCCCATTGGCCGAGTTGTCGTCACGGGGAAGGCAGAGCACATGGAGTGAAGAACTACCCCTGGCACATGCACAGATTACTTGTTTACTACTTAGAACACAGGATGTTAGCGCCATCTTGTAACGGCAAATGTGAGGGCGGCTCCCCACACTCAAGACCTCTGGAAGAACAGTCAGTGCTCTTAATGACGGAACCATCCCTCTAGCCCTTTTGCTTTGTTTTTAAAGATGTAATAATTTTCATCTTATGTGTATGAATGCTTTGCCTGCATGTGTATATGTGCACTACATGTGTGAAGTGCTTTTGGAGGCCAGAAGAGGTCACTAAATCCCCCAGGATTAGAGTTATAGACAGTTGTGAGATGCTATGGAGGCTGTTGGGAAAAACTCGGGTCCTCTGCAAGAGCAGCATGTATGTTTTACTACTGGGCTGTCTCTCTGCCTTTGTTTTGTTTTAATAGGGTCTTACTCTATAGCTCAGGCTGTTTCAAACTCATGACAATCCACCTGCTTCAACCTTCCCAAGTGCTAGGATTCAGGCATGAGCCATCATGCCTGGCTCATGTCTGAATAAAATTTCATTGTGTATATTGGACCCCCTCCCCCTTCCTTTCTTTTTTCTTGTTTTTCAAGACAGGATTTTTCTGCATATACCTGTTTGTCATGGAAATTCTCTGTAGATCAGACTATTTTCATCTCAGAGATTCTCCTGCCTCTGCCTTCCAAGTGCTAGCATTAAAGACATATGCCCCCATTGCCTGACTGAATGTTCTTTATTCCTATGGTGATGGGCATCTAGATTAGTTTCGTATCTCGGATATTATGAACTGTGCCACAATAAACATGGACAGAAGAGTATTTCTGTGATATGCTGACTTAGAATCTATCAGACATGCCCAGGAGTGGTATAACTGGCTTATATAATAATTCTATTTTTAGTTTTTTTTTTAAGAACCATCATATTGATTTCCATAGTGACTCACCAACAGTATATGAAGGTTAGGCCTGCCCCATCTTCAGGGGTATTTGTTGTTTTCTTTCTCCAGTCTATTGTGCATGTGCATGCAGGTGCCCTCATAGGCTAGAGAGGTAGTTAGATCCCTTAGAACTGGAGTTAAATCCAGGAGTGGTGCACACACTTTTAATCCCAACACTTGGGAGGATCTCTGTTGAGTTTGAGGCTAGCCTGGTCTATATAGTGAGTTCTAGGGTAGCTAGGATTCCATAGAGAGACCTTGTCTCAAAACACACACAGGACAAAATAAAGAACTGGAATTAGAGGTAGTTGTCAGCCACTTGACATGGGTGCTGGGAACCAAACTGGAGTCCTCTGCAAGAGCAGTTTTTGTTTTTAACCCAGAACCATCTCTTCAGCCATTGCTTCTTGATGGAGTGAGACAAAATCTCAGCATGGTTTTGATTTGTCTTTCCTCAATGCTAAAGCTGGGTGTTACAGACGGAAGAGCCACAATGTAGAAAGTGCAAAGATCACAAAGTCAATCACTAAGTGAAACAAAATGCTCCTGTTGATCAATAGGTACATATGTTGTGGCAAGAAAATAATTATTGAGCATGTAAAACTGAGCTTTTGGATATTGCTGTTGCTGGCAGGATCTGGCAACGTAGCCCAGGCTAGATTCTAGCTCACGATCCACCTGGTTTTGGGATAAGGCCACAGCAGGATTACAGACAGGTGTATGCTACTATTCTCAGATTCAGGGCTACTTTTCTTCAATAGTTGGCACCATGTAAACTAATAAAACTGCCAAGATAATACTTTCATCATGGGTAAAGCTATGGCATACACCTTTGATCCCAGCACTTGGGAAACTGAGGTAGGCAGATTGCTGTGAGTTCAAAGCCAGCCTGCTCTACATAGAGAGTTCTAGGCTAGCCCGGGCTACATGGTGAGGAGGCCCTGACTCAAAAAAAAAAAGTCTAATTTTAGTCATATGTAACTTCCAAAAGTTACATGTGAACTACTTCCAAAAGTAGTCCATTCCAAATGAATGTACTAGTTTACAAAATCATTTATTACAATGAGGAGTTTGCCTGTAAATGACTGGAAAAATGAAGGAACAAAATGACTTAATTAACTGAAAAACAGTGGCTTACCTAGAGATCGAATGCCCTTTTCTTCAAGAGAAGTGAGCAGAGCATTTACATTAAGGTTTAATATAAGTCCTAGTTCTGGTGTCAGCTTCCAAAAACCATTCTGTAAAATTAAGGAAAAAAGTTATATTGTCAGTCCTAGGTCCTCGGTCCACTGTAAGTCTCTAGCATGATTTCTTTTTCAGTATTTAAAATATACATTAGATAAAGGACATTTAATCACACTGTGAATCCTGAGATTGTATTGTTAACTGGAAAAACGGGTTTCTGGTTGTGGTGTGGCTCAGCCTTAGAACATATCTTTAATCCCTCTGGCTTGAATACAGACATGCCCTTACTCACACCTTCAATCTCTAACAATGAAGGTAAGGTTAGTTTGTAGAAGGAAGCATTTGAGGGGCAGACAAAGGACAAATCAGAGAAAGATTTGACAGGATAGGATATACCCAACTCTCATGAGAACAGAAGAAGGAGAGCTGACTTAAGAGAAAGCTGTGCAGAGGGAGAGAGGAGGCAGTTTTACTGGCACAGTTATAGAGAGACAGGTTGCAGAGGAAGAACAAGCTAGACACAGGTGAAGACAGAATGAGCCAGGGAATGATAAGGAGCCAGAAAATTAGAACATATTGCCAAAGATAGTATGAAGCTAAGCAGAGCAAAACAATCAAGAGGCTGAGAAAGAAGCCAGGTTGAATCAGTTACCTAGGAGAGGAGATTGAGTCAGAACAGCTGAGTTGAATCACCCAGCCAGAGAGCAGAAAGAACTAGGAAGGGTTCAGCTTATTCAGTGGTGTCTTAGTTAGGGTTTCCATTGCTGTGAACAGACACCATGACCAAGGCAACTCTTATAAAGGACAACATTTAAGGTTGGCTTACAAGTTCAGAGGTTAAGTTCATTATCATCAAGGTGGGGGCATGGCAGTTTCCTGGCACAGGAAAAACTGAGAGTTCTACATCTTGTTCTGAAGGCTAGCAGGAGAAGACTGGCTTCTAGGCAGCTAGGATGAGGGTTTTAAAGCCCATGCTCACAGTGACACATCTACTCTAACAAGGCCACACCTCCTAATAGTGCCACTCCCTGGGCCAAACATATTCAAACCATCACAAGTAGCAAATCTCAGAAGCCTAAAATATTCTAGGCCTAGATTGTACAGAGGCCAGAAGCTTCCAGGACTAGGCCTAGGTTAGCAGATGGAGACTGTAAACTTGAGAGAGAATATGTAGACATGTATATAGTGTAGGGAATATGCGTGTGTATACGCATACAGTGTAGAGGTCAGAGACAACCTTTTGGAAGTCAGTTCTCTTTACATTGTGAGTCCCAGGGATTGAACTCAGGGTATCAAGCTCATGTGGCAAGCGCCTTTACCCACGGAGCCAGCTCACTGACTCCTAAAACTGATCTACTGAAGATGTTTCTAAAGTTACTTTCCTAATATGTGACCCTATCTCAACAAAAAAAGAACAAGTTCCAGATGGTGAAGCAATGACTGAGAATACTTCCTGCTCATCCAGGGGCCCTGAGTTCAGTAACAATATTCAGCTGCTCATAAGCACCTGTAACCCTATCTTGAGGGGATCAAACACGCTCTTCTAGATTCCAGGGGCACTCCCCTATACACACATCACACACAGAAATAAAAACAAACTCTTTCCCCTGAAATACCAAACAAACTACTCCCCACTTCTTTGTTTATGTTTTCGTTTGTTTTTTGAAACAAGTTCTCTCAACATAGCCCTGGCTATCCTGGAACTCACCATGTAGACTAGGCTGACTTGGAACTCATAGAGATCTGCCTGCCTCTGCCTTCCTGAGTGTTGATATTAAAGGTAAGTACTGCTAGACCTAGCTATAAGTTAAACTTTTAAAATAAAAGATAAATAATGTGGAAAGCAACTGAGGAAGATGCTCACCATGGACCTCTGGCTTACATGCACACATGTACACAGATACATTCACACCTGCATGAACATGTGTACACACAAACTCAGGTACATACATAGACCTCTGGCTTCCCTGTGCACATGTACACAGATACATTCACACTGCATGAACACATGCACACACAAACTCAGGTATACACACACACACACAAATAAAAAATTTTTTTTAAATGAGAAAAGATAACCGGGTGGTGGTGGTCCACACCTTTAATCCCAGCACTTGGGAGGCAGAGGCAGGTAGATTTCTGAGTTTGAGGCCAGCCTGGTCTACAGAGTGAGTTCCAGGACAGCCAGGGCTACACAGAGAAACCCTGTCTCAAACAACAACAACAACAACAACAAAGAGAGAGAGCAGAGCAAGAGCAAGAGCAAGAGCAAGAGCAAGAGCAAGAGCAAGAGTAAGAGTAAGAGCTGAGCTCTGGGGCTGAATGCTTACCTACAGATGCAATGCCCCATATTCAA